>NC_041398.2:77248931-77848931 GCF_900747795.2 Erpetoichthys calabaricus | reverse complement strand
TTGAGCAAGATGTGCCTGGATACCATTTTTAAGTGACTGATTAAATCTCTCTACCCATTCCATTTGCCTGTGGGTTATAATAAGCTGTCTTGCGGTGTTCAATGCCATGATTCTTTAGGAATGATGTGAATTCTGTTGAGATAAATTGAGGCCCATTGTCAGTTGTGATTATACGTGGAAATCCACAACGGACTATCAGAGCCTCCAGTACGTTGATCACAGTCTTTGAAGTGACTGTTCTCACCAGAACAACTTCAGGCCACTTAGAGTGCATATCATATATGACCACAACAAAACGATGATGGGGAGGTGCGCTGTGAAGTTCACCACAAATGTCTAGCTGCAGGTGGTCCCATGGGTGTGCTGGCAACTGAAGGGACTGAAGTGGTGGAGGAGTAGGTAACCCTGTCTTTCCACTAACCAGACAAGCAGAGAAAACCTTAACAAGGACTTCTATATCGTTGTCAATACCTGGCCACCATACTCGATCTCAGCACCTCTGTTTCATTTTAACAATTCCTAGGTGACCCTCATGAGCCATCGCCAAAATAGGAGACCACAAACTTTGTGGCACCACAGCACAATAACCCTGAGCAATGCAGGTGTCATTCCAACATGATAGTTCCTCTTTTACACATGCAAATGGAATCAGCTCATTGGATACATGTTTGGGCCAGCCCTCTCTAATATAAGTGCATAATAATTCGAAAACAGTATCCTCTTCTGAAGCTTGCTGAAGCTCTGTAAGTGATACAATATCCTGTAGCGGTCCATGCAGCAGCTGAATTAGGCCAGTGTCTGTGTCAGCAGCTTGGTTGCGAAGTGGCTCCAGTGCTGGTGTAAAGCGTGACAGTAGGTCAGCTACTACATTTTCCCGTCCTGGCTTAAACTCCAGTTGGAAATTATATTATTGTAAACGATCAGACCACCTATGTAACCGGAGGGGCTTGTGTCCTGTTCCAGATGTTGACAATAAAGAAGTGAGAGCCTGATGGTCTGTCCTCAGAATGAATGGTCTTCCATATAATGTAAACTAGCAAAATACCCGCGCTTCGCAGCGGAGAAGTAGTGTGTTAAAGAGGTTATGAAAAAGAAAATGAAACATTTTAAAAATAACGTAACATGATTGTCAATGTAATTTTGTTGTCATTGTTATGAGTGTTGCTGTCATATATATATATATATATATATATACACACACAGACACACATAAACATATATATACATATACATATATATATATATACTAGCAAAATACCCGCGCTTCGCAGCGGAGAAGTAGTGTGTTAAAGAGGTTATGAAAAAAAAAGGAAACATTTTAAAAATAACGTAACATGATTGTCAATGTAATTGTGTTGTCATTGTTATGAGTGTTGCTGTGTTTTATATATATAAAATACACACACACACATATAAACATATATATACATATACATATACACATATATATACATATCTACATATATATATATATATATATATATATATATATATATACATATACACATCCACATATCAACATATATATATACACATATATACACACACACACGGTTTATATGGGTGATGATTGTTTTACTCTTTTTATGTTTATTTTATTTTATTGTAGAATCAACTCCTATCTGCGCACAGCAGGGCAGCCGTGGGCGGATGCGTATGGTGTATTCACTCCATGTTATCGTGCATTGCGCTGTCAGTGGTATTTTGATAAAAGAATTTGAACAACATATAAGAAGCGTATAAATTATTAAACAGTAAAACATTAACATTTAAGAAGTAAAGTTACATTAAGTACTACTGCAGTGCCTTCGGGTATACCTCATTTTTTGTTTGCCCATTACATGCTTAAATGTATACATTTTTTGGTGCACCTACCCGAGAACACGCGACATATAACCGAGCGTGGGAGAAGCATGGATTTTAAACACGCGTTGAGTTCATCTGCTGGTCTCCCTCGTGGAATAACTGGTAATGTTTGACTAAAATCTACAGCGAGTAAAACGACATTACCTCCTATTTTTTTTTTTATGATCTCTGAGATCTTGCTTTTTTCGGTTCAAGGCTTCATAAGCTCTTTTATGTTGTATGGTGTACTTATCCCAAACCATCATCTTTGAATGTTGCAAGACTTTCGCCTTGTATGTAGATCGGGGTAATTACATTCATTGCATTCCTAGTCTGAATCACAATCTGATTGTATGGGTGGTTACCTGGCACTGTAGGGTTGCCACCCGTCCTTTAAAATACGGAATCGTGCCGCGTTTGAGAATGAAATTGCGCGTCCCGTTTTGAATCAATACTGGACGGGATTTATCCCGTATTTTTTTTATAATTTTTTTTTTTAAAGCAGCGTCTCATGCAAATCATCCCACACGCATTTTATGAAGATGCCTCCTTTCCTACTTTTGATTGGGTAATACTTGATGTCATCGTTAGTTTGATTGGTGTTTTTAACTGTCCACTGAGGAGGGCGTGTCTTTTAAGTAGAGTCTGCAAAGTGTTGGCACTGAGATGTGGCATCAGCGCCATAGTTGAAGCCCCTAACGTTGCGGTCAGCAAGTCGGCTAACATCCGCCATGTGCCGTCTTTCAGTTGCGAGAAGCAGATCATAGAATGGTTGAAACTGTTGCCCCTAACGTTGCGCCACGGCGTGTGGTTCGTTTATACCTCGTGTCTTCTCATTAAACTTTTATCTCGCGAATATGTTATTGCAATCCGCAGCGGGAGCGTTTCTATAAACTTAATTTAAACTTACGTTTTACACCGTGCTTTGTTTCCCTTATGAACATGCTTGTATGCTTAACTCGCTCCGTTCTCAATTGTTTAATTAATTTTTTGCTCTTCGCTGTTTGCGGCTCTTCCTCCATTTCCCCCTACTTCATTCTTTTATCTCGCGAATATGTTATTGCAATCCTTAACGGGAGCGTTTCAATAAACTGATTGAAAATAGTTTTGCATTTACCTTTTTAGTAAAAGGCGAGCTTTTAAGCCTGAGAAATCACCGCGTAAATGCACACGTTTAATTGGACATGTGTTAATATGTATGGTTACACAGTATTAAAAGACAGTGAACAACGTCAGTTACCTTTGTTCCCGCGTTTGATAAAAGGTGAGCTTTTAAGCCTGAGAAATCACCCCGTAAATGCACACGTTTAATTGCACATGTGTTAATATGTATGCTTACACAGTATTAAAAGACAGTCAAAAATTAACGTCATTTACCTTCGTTCCCGCGTGTGACTCGTGCTGTAAATCTCTTCCTTGTTTTTAGTTCACGTGATTACGTAGGAGGCGTGATGACGCGATACGTGACTCCGCCTCCTCCATTACAGTGTATTGACAAAAAATATGTTCCAGTTATGACCATTACGCTTTGAATTTCGAAATGAAACCTGCCTAACTTTTGTAAGTAAGCTGTAAGGAATGAGCCTGCCAAATTTCAGCCTTCCACCTACACGGGAAGTTGGAGAATTAGTGATGAGTCAGTCAGTCAGTCAGTCAGTGAGTGAGTCAGTCAGTGAGGGCTTTGCCTTTTATTATTATAGATACATATCTACATATACACATATCTACATATATATATATATATATATATATATACATATACACATCCACATATCAACATATATATACACATACATATACACACATACATACACACACACATATACATATATACATATACACATACATACATACACATATATATATTGTGACAGACGACCGGCTATGGACTCCGGTCATCACCCCCAGGCCGCTAGGAGGAGCCCTCCGGACAGCATATTTGTGCCCCGAGTTCCAGCAGGGCCTTATGGACTTTGTAGTGTTTTGACACAGCCCTGCTGGATACCTTGGGGGCCGCCAGGAGTCGCTGTAGGGGGGCTAGTGGGCTCTGGCATGCCCTATAACCCGGGAGTGCATCCCAGTCACGTGACTGGAAGAAGCGATGTACTCCCGGGATGAAGAAAAGGACTTTGCCCTGACCCGGAAGGAAAACGGACTTGTGGGTTTGGCTTGGAGCCACTTCCGGGTCAGGGGCTATAAAAGGACTATGGGTAAGCCCAGACACTGAGCTGAGCTGGGAGGTAGGGTGGCGACGTGTCTGGGAGTGGAGGATTGTATTGGTGTTGATAGTAGAGAGTTTATTGAATATATGAGTGTGGTGTGTGGAGTGCTTTGTGCACTGTACAATAATAAAAATAATAGTTATTGTACTTTCACCTGGTCTCAAGAGTGGTACCTGAGGGTTCGAGAGGTGGACACCACGCGTATCTGCTACACTGGCGCAGTCGGCAGGATTCTCTGGCCATCTGGAGGCAGAGGATCTGCATTAATAATTAAATTGGCTGTGGCAGAGAACCCTAAGAAGGTCCCTCTAGTAACCGCGGAGGTGAATACTCCACCCACGACCAAGAGCGCTGCAGCTGAGAGCCGTCCTCTACAGCAGGCAAGCATGGGGAAGAAGACTGGGAAGAAGGCTGGAGTTGTCCAGAAGACTTCGGTCCCAGATCCGATGGAGACGCTATGGTCTTACCTGACCGGCAGTGAGGAGGACCGGGCGCAGCTCAAAGCAGAGCAAACCCGAGCGGGGCAGCAGCCGGAACATTGCCGCATAGCAACTCCCGAGGACTATTACAGGGAGTTGGAGAAAGACCTCCTACATTCCGAGGTAAGTGCTGGGAATGCACATGAACCGCCGGGAGCTTCTTTTTCTCTGTTTGTAGAGGCTTGTCTGCATGAAGCGGACAAAGAGCATGCCCGCCTCACCCCTAGGCAAGATGGCCACGAAAACAAGACGGCGACCAGTTCTAGGAGTCGACAGAGGAGCAGCCCATACGCTGACACAGTTCACGTGACCTCGCGCGATGGCGACCGGGAGGAAGGTCAGTTACAAGCCATCGGTGAGGTCAGTGCTTCCCCGACAAGTCTGGGCTCCCTGAAGGGGAAGGGGGCGGCGAGCGAAGCAGCGCCATTATTAAAGAAAAAGAAAGAGAGACGGAATGTGACTGAAGGATCTGCCGCTAAAGTGAAAGAGGCAGATCCCAGTCGGCTTGTTGTAGCCACCCGTCCCTCAGAAGACTTCATGTCCCAGGAGCCCTTGTGCTCATCAGCAGAGCACGTGCCAGGAGTGGACGTGCTCATTGGTTCCCGGTCGGCAGGTGACCAAAATAAGGAAATAGCCTTACTGCCGGACGAGACAAATAACTTAATAAACTTGCAGGAGCTCGAGAAATGTCTCGTGCCCCTTTACGCTTTCTTCCAGGGACTACAGGAGGTGAAGGAGCGTGTGGAGGAGCTGGGAGCTGCAGCCGAAGTGCCGTTGAAGGGACTGATGACATACCTTCGACGGTTAGGCCGTGAAGCCCCGGCCTCGATTAATGCGGCGGTGCAGGTAGGTGCTCTCTGTACCGTATATCATAAGGGGACGCAGTGTGAATCGGAACCACGTTTAATAAGTTGCGGTTGCCAAAGCGCTGTGTCTCCAACAATAGAGTGTGGCACCATGACGGAGGGGTCGGTAAATTGTCCGTTTGAACCGGAGCAGCGGTATCAGACGCTGCTCTGGACTAATGCGGACGTTATAAGCCCGACCCGCGTGATAAAGGGGTTGCCGTTGGTTACCGGTGAGGCGGGGGAAGCACCGATCGTCCCGGGACAGCTGAATAGTGCTGTTACCCGGAGCGATACGGTACTAATGACGCCGCCTCCGAGTTTACATAGGACAAAGGGCGTGCAAACAGCAAAGAGGCTCTCTCTCTTCCATAGAGAGTCTCACGTTGTGCACAAGCCCCAGAGAAAGCAGGAGATCCCCACACAGAAATGCGGGTCTCCTAACAGGGAAAAGAAAAGGGCAAAGGGCAGCAAAGCGGCTGTTAACCTCTCCTTGGCAGAGGACAGGGTGGAGCTGACAGAATTCCCGAGGTGCTTTAGGTCTCGGGAAGAGAGGCCACCAGGAGGACGTCGGCGGTGCTACAACTGCCGGCAACCGGGCCATGTGTGGAGGAGTTGTCCCCGGAGGACAGGGGAGCGGTGGGATACCAGATACACCGTTCCCCCAAGGTTCGCTGGGGGATCTAGACAACAGAACCACGGTCCGGATAAAGCGTTCTCCTGGAGGAAGACGTCCCTCGCGGGAATCAACGCTCCGCCCCACTGGTCGTCGCTAAGGGGGAGGGACTGTGACAGACGACCGGCTATGGACTCCGGTCATCACCCCCAGGCCGCTAGGAGGAGCCCTCCGGACAGCATATTTGTGCCCCGAGTTCCAGCAGGGCCTTATGGACCTTGTAGTGTTTTGACACAGCCCTGCTGGATACCTTGGGGGCCGCCAGGAGTCGCTGTAGGGGGGCTAGTGGGCTCTGGCATGCCCTAAAACCTGGGAGTGCATCCCAGTCACGTGACTGGAAGAAGCAATGTACTCCCGGGATGAAGAAAAGGACTTTGCCCTGACCCGGAAGGAAAACGGACTTGTGGGTTTGGCTTGGAGCCACTTCCGGGTCAGGGGCTATAAAAGGACTATGGGTAAGCCCAGACACTGAGCTGAGCTGGGAGTAGGGTGGCGACGTGTCTGGGAGAGGAGGAGTATTGTTTATAGAGAGAGTATTGTGTTTAATGAGTGTGGAGTGGAGGGTGCTTTGTGCACAGTGTAGTAATATAATAAAGAATTATTATACTTTCACCTGGTCCGAAGATTGGTACCTGTGGGTTCGAGAGGTGGACAACCCGCTTAACTGCTACAATATATATATATACACACACAGACACATATATATACATATATATATTTACATATCTACATATATATATACACATATATATACACATATCTATATCTATATATAGCTATATATATATCTATATATATATATATCTATATATATATCTATATATATATATATATATCTATATATATCTATATATATATCTATATATATCTATATATATCTATATATATATCTATATATATCTATATATATATATATATATCTATATATATATATATATATGTATACATATTACGATTGTTATAGTTCTCTTTGTATACCACGTTGTCAGTTCAGCACTCCGGTTGTAATATGACCAAGCTGTGCAAGCACACTCTTGAGAATGCAACGTATAGTTGTACAGGAGAAAAGCAATCTTGCCTCAAATCAATGGCAACCTTTTGTAGGTCTATGAACTTAATTTAAACTTTAGGTTTACACGGTGCTTTGTTTCCGACGTGCTGCGTTCAGTCAGTTCACGTGATCCGCTCTCTTGTGTGATGTTGCGATGTCCACGGCTTTATTTAATGTTAGCTAAGACCCGGCACTTAAAAGTTTCTCGCTACAGCAATTTTTAATCCGTTACAAAGTCATCCAAAGTCTCGTTTATACCTCGTGTCTTCTCATTAAACTTGTATCTCGCGAATATGGTATTGCAAACGGCAGCGGGAGCGTTTCTATAAACTTAATTTAAACTTACGGTTTACACCGTGCTTCGCTTCTTGTTGTTTCGCTGCCTTCTCAATTGTGTAATGAATGTTTTCTTCAGCGCTCTTTGGGGCTCTTCCTTGTTTTGTACATACTGCGTTCACAGTCAGTTCACGTGATTACGTGGGAGGCGTGATGACGCGATACGCAACTCCGCCTCCCACGGCCAGCGAGTTGCAGTCCATTACAGTATATGGACAAAAAAGAGGTTCCAGTTATGACCGTTACGCTTTGAATTTCGAAATGAAACCTGCCTAACTTTTGTAAGTAAGCTGTAAGGAATGAGCCTGCCAAATTTCATCCTTCTACCTACACGGGAAGTTGGAGAATTAGTGATGAGTCAGTCAGTCAGTCAGTCAGTCAGTGAGGGCTTTGTCTTTTATTAGTATAGATAAATATGCTATCGCTCACAAGCCCAAATGTATGCTAAAGCTTCACGTTCCCCTGCAGAGTATTTTTGTTCAGTCAGGCTCAGTGCTCTGGAGGCAAATGCAACTGGCTTTTCCACCCCTTCTTCCATCTGTGACAAAACAGCTCCCAAGGCCAAGGCAGAGACATCACAAGTAACAACTGCCGTACCCTCTGGGTTAAAATGAGAGAGAACTGGTGCAGTCGTGAGTTGTTGTTTCAGGAGATAGAATGCTTCATTGCATGCAGAGGTCCAATCTCAGGGTGCATCTTTTTTTATGAGCTCGCGTAGTGGGGTTGTGATAGCTGAATATTGTGGCAGGAAGCATAAGTAATAGGATGTCATGCCTAAAAATGAAGCAACTTGTGCAGCTGAAATGGGTTCAGGAAGACTGCAAACAGCATCCACATTGGACTGCAAGGGTTTAATACCTTCAGCTGATAAGTGGAACCCAACAAAATCAATTTCTGATGCTGCAAAGATAAACTTCTCTTCATTTAAGGTGAGGTTGTGTTTTGTAAGCTGCTGTAACACATGTTGTAGCCTTTCATTGTGGACAGAAAGTGTTGGTCCATGCACTACGATGTCATCCAGATACACACATATTCCTGACATCCCAGCCAAGAGTGATGACATTATTTTCTGAAAACAACTGGGCGCTGAGCAAAGCCCAAATGGCATACTGGTATAACGGAACACCCCAAGGTGTGTGACAAATGCAGTGAGATCCCTACTATCAGGATGTAGTGGTATCTGCAGGTAGCCTTGTCGTAAGTCCAGTTTAGTGAAAACAGTGGAACCATGAAATTGAGATGAAATCTCCTCAGCTGTTGGTAGTGGGTATCTGTCTGGGACCACAGCCTTGTTAACTGCACGAAGGTCAATACAAAGACGCAACCCGTCTGACTTTTTACGAGCAATTAATAGATGGGAGATCCAGGACGATGCACTAACTGGTTCTATAATCCCTTCCTCCAGAAGCTGTTTCAACTGTGCAGTAACATCATCTCTCAGTGCTAGTGGCTGAATGACAGGAGGTATGGATGGATTAAGTCTGGGCTTGTGCACAAACCCCAATAGGCATCCTAGGCCATTAAACAGGGCAGGCCATTTCTGCACCCATGGAGAATTGACTTGCAGGATTTCTGCACCATCGTAATCGCAATTAATGTAAATTAATGTTGTTGTTGTTATTGTACTCTACACATTGTGCTATACAGTATAACGTAACATTCTGTTAGTTTTCTCAATGGCTTCATAGTCACTGACACTGTAATTCACATTCACGTAATTTTAGTGGATTGTATGAAAAACACAGTGCCCTTCTGCACCCAGACAATGAAGCAAGATGGCACACTTGTGTACGTCAGGTACGGAGTCCAAGCCAAGTGCAATCAGATAAGTTTGAAAAGATTCAAATCAGTGAGTCCAAGGCACTGAAGGATCACCAGGTAAAGGTAAGAAAGGAGGTGGTGGTGGCAGCGAAAGTTCAGCCATTCTCGTCACCAAATGTTGTGTCTACAAAGTACACTGTTTCTCACTTACTAGAATGCTCTTTATTTTTCAAGTCTCGAAAAACACAACAATCGAAGGTGCACGCCATTCTCACACATGCGCAAAAACATATGTGCTCACATTCCATGCGCGCATGCAATTACCATTATAAACATCATGTTATCCAACAAGCTTCCTTTTAGCTTCATTTTAGTGTCACCCTAATATTCTGTATATGCATTGAATTATCATTTTTATGATGGCACCGCAATCCATACTAACCCCTATTTTCTCTGCTGTTCTTTTATTTTATTTTCTGGTCTGCGCCACCACCACTTGATCAGGCACCATGTAGTCCCTACGTTGATGGATTGAAGGCCATGATCATCATCATCTAATTCTTTCACATAAAGGTTGAAAACCATGATGACTGATTTAGATCATTTATGTTAGGTAGAATGCCAAGTGGGGGCTGGATGGTCTCGTGGCCTCGTAACTGCTGTAGATTTTGTTTTTTTTTACTCCAGCCCTCTGGAGTTTTTTTTTTTGTTTTGTTTTTTTCTGTCCTCCTGGCCATCTGACCTTACTTTCTTTGCTACTTAGTATTGCCTAATCTTATTTTTATATATTTTTTTTTTGTTTCTTCATCTTATAAAGTCATTTGGGCCCACATAATTTGAATGAAAATGTGCTATATAAATAAATGTTGTTCAGTATTTGTAGAATTAAAGCATAGGCTTATTGTCTGGTTTACAAATCAATGTAGGGATCTGACCCTACAACACTGTAGTGTTCACTTAGCCACTGTACATAACATCCAACCTGTTAAAACCCATTAAAATAGCAATGCTACTTTGCGCTTAAAAAGTTGGACTTACAATAAGCTAGTTTTTATTTTTTATAACATGCATCATATTACTTTACAAAACAATTTCAGTATTACAATTGAAAAAGAATGTTGTGATATTCCTTAAGCCTTCATCACACTACATGACATTTCCAGGAATTTTCAGTCATAATTCACATTTACTTAATTTTAGTGGATTGAGGTAAGTTACAACATGCACCTATGATCACCAGTAATGTAGTGTGACATCTCCAGCAGTCATAGTGGTCTGCAACTCTCCCTGACTAAATCAAACAGGTTTTTTTTTGTCTCAAGTTGTAGGGATGAGTGAAAGTGTGTGTACTGGAGTTGATGATCAATTTGCCCTCAGCTGGAAGTCCAATCCGATCAAAATGGTCACAAGGGAAAAACTAAAACAGGTGGTGTAGATTAAGAAAAGCAGAAGGGAGGCTTATCTCTCCAGTCCCTCATGTTTTGTTGTACCACAACAGAATGGAAAAGGACTCACCATATCTGAAAACATTCATACAGTCTTTAGAACATTAGGACAAGAATAAGCATTTCAGCCCAACAAAGCTCACCAGTCCTATCTACATAATTCTTCCAAAATAACATCAAGTCTAGTTTTGAAGGTCCTTAATGTTCTACTGTCCACCGCACTACTTGCTACTAATAGATACTATTTATGTTTATGGTTTTCTGCGTAAAGAAAAACGTCCTTATGTTTGTGCGAAATTTACCCTTAACAAGTTTCCAACTACATTCCCATGTTCTTCTTGAACTCATTTTAAAATAACAGTCTTGATCCACTGTACTAATTCTCCTCATAATTTTAAACACTTCAGTCATGTCTTCTCTTAATCCTCTTTTGATGTAGAGAAAAGCCAAGCAAAATGACACCTTTTATTGGCTAACTAAAAAGATTACAATATGTAAGCTTTCGAGGCAACTCAGGCCCCTTCTTCAGGCAAGATGTAATACAGAGACTGGAGTTTCCTATGTTTATATACACACTCTAGGACAAGAAACAAAAATCTTTTGATTAAACTGTAAAATGTCACCTCTTTTAATATTCCTCATAACTCATCCCTTGTAGCCCTAGAATGAGCATAGTCACTCTTCGCTGGACTTTCTCTAGCACTGGTATGTCATTTTAGTAGCCTAGAGAACAAAACTGCACACAATACTCCAGATGAGGGCTCACCAGTGCATTATAAAGCTTCAGGATAAACTCTTTGGACTTGTTCTATATTTTAGAATGCCTGTTCTCTACACTTCAAGTTGTAACTTTAGATCTTAAATGGAGGTCTCCCACATGGGCCGAGCATGAGCACCCAGAGACAAGTGTGGCTCAGCATGGCGCCCCAGGATTGCCTGAGGAATAGCAATGGAGACCTGAGCCCAGACTTAAATGTTGACTGCACCTGTTGGTAGGTGTCTCCTCACACTGCAGTGTCTGGACAGGATAAGTGGAGGAGACACCAGTTTTTAGAGGGAAGCATTGGGGCTCACTGTTTTTATGGACTGTCTCTGGTTTTTAACCTCCTTGTTTTTAACAGATTATTTATTGGAATATTTTAACCTACACAGCGCACTTTATTTTATTGATTATTTA
Source organism: Erpetoichthys calabaricus (assembly GCF_900747795.2). NCBI lineage: Eukaryota > Metazoa > Chordata > Cladistia > Polypteriformes > Polypteridae > Erpetoichthys > Erpetoichthys calabaricus. The sequence continues at coordinate 77,837,094 of NC_041398.2, read as the reverse complement.
TTTAATTAACACTTTTTATGCACTGTACTTTGGATGTGGTTTTGATGTATTATAATAAAAACACTAGCACATTTTTGCACCTACCCATTGCTTTTTGTGTATATGTCCTAATCTGCCAAGCTCATCCAGTTACATTATCGATGGTGTCGTTTTCAAGAGGCCCCCAATGGGGCCCAGTAGTATGGGGCTGACCCACATAATCACAGAAGGTGTTTGTCTCATTTATCCATGAGACCAATTTCATCAGAATCCTATCATGTAAAGCATTGGAAACAAAGAGGACTGATTTGTGAACATTTATGTTAGGGAGAATGCCCTGTGGAGAATGGGTGGTCTTTTGGCCTTGGAACCCCTGCAGATTTTGTTTTTTTATCCATCCTAATTGGATTTTTTTTTTTGTATTTTCTGTCCTCCAGGCCATTTGATCATACCTTATTTTGTTTTTACTTATTCTTTAATATTATTAACTTATTATTAACTTTTCTTGTAACTTTTTCTTTGCCATCTTGTAAATCACTTTGAGCGACACTGTTGTATCAAAAATGTGCAATTAATGTAAATTAATGTTGTTGTTATTGTACTCTACACATCGTGCTATGTAACCTAACATTCTGTTAGTCTTCTCATAGTCACTGACACTGTCAGGCATTACATTAATTGGCTTTCAAAATATGGTGAACTCGCAATACTTTAGAAATCTAAAACTGTGCTAAAAAGTCGTAAGTTAGATGTTTTATCCATCATTGCCTGTGATTTCTAGGCGTATAATCTGACATCCTCAAGGAGATGATGTCCAGAAACTGCAGTCATTATAATGACATGCAGTGTTTCAGCAGCCTTAGTTACTATATCCTCCAAGTTTGACTGTGCAGCAGACTACATTTTGTGTGACGTTAAAATAAAAAAAGCAGACAGCAGTTGAACTGGGTCTAATACTTTATACTTTGTATAAAATAAAATTAAACTAGGGTTAACATGTAACTATTTACATGGGTGGCCAATAAACAGACCCATTTTTTACAAATTTTTTTACAGTAAAACATATTGAAATACCTTGTATGAAACACAAAGAAGTAGGACATCACACAGGAAAACAAATTTCTCTCTAACTCCTATTGATATATAAACCCAAATTAAATATTTCATTTTGAAAAAGCATATAATTGTAAATTGGGAAACCACAGAGAAAGCTGAGGCTCTGCCATTACAATTCACCACAGATGCTGAGACACCATGGAACAACTGTTATAAATGTTGACCTTCCAAATGATAACTTGTAACATAAAATAACTACACAGACTTGAAAACAGAACACTATATGCATTAAATGTAACTGTTTTATAAATAAAAGTTTTAAAAATTCTAAATAGTTTAAAAGTATAAATAGTTAGAGAAAGAGTTTGAAATCCACATCTTAACCCTTCAACATTCAGACTGTGAAGAAGCAGACATGTGTCATCTTGGGATGCAATACCAACTGATGCCCCAGAAGAAGGGAAGGAAAATTACGACTCAACTATCATCACTCACAGTTTCTGGGCTTGTATAATACTTGTAATACCAGGAGCTGGCACTGTCAAAGTCTTGCCTTTCCCTTTCCCATCCTCAGAACAGAAGACCTCCAGAAACAAGACCAGTGATGTCATTTCCACTTCCACAATTGACCCTACCTCTTCCTCTTAAGAGCCTCATAACATCAAGCTACATTCCAGACTAGTCAGTCTGAAAGAAGTCTGAAAAGATGTTACCATCTTATATCAGTTTATATCAGCTGACTACTTGTCTCTCTCTCTCTCTCTCTCTCTCTCTCGCTCTCTCCCTCTCTCTTTTCTCAAAAGTTTCATTACTTTCTGCCTCACAATATACAAGTATCACTCACTTTGGCGCCCCAAACCTTCAGTTGTAGAATGAGTGACACAGGCAATACTACTTTGTATTGCAAAAAATCAATAACTGTCCTTTATTGTATTAAGTGAGTTTTTTCCTAATTAACTTGTGCACTTTTAAATATACACAGTCCACTTACAGTAAGTGAGGAGCCATAAAAGGAAAACAAAAATACTTATAAAAATCCAGTCAGACAGGCATCCTTCAAGAATTAAAAAAGAGACAATAAAACTAATCCTCTCCTCAGCCTTGACTAGAGCTAATGGTTCAGATATCAACATCATTCAGTGCTCTTCTAGTTATGGTTCCACACCTTTATTATTTCTGCACTAGTGTTGATCAGCATATTCTGCCCAAGCGTTTTTCGCAGTGAATTTGCTGCGTTCACATTCTCCTTGTTCGTTGAATTATTTACTGATAATCTGTTTGGTTTAGAAGAACTTTTTTTCCAACATCCCATAATGCTTTGCAAGGCCAGCACAACATCCCTGGGAGCTGTAATAGTCAACATTGGACGGGACTGCCCCCCTGGATATATGATGCTGATCATTTGCATTACAGACTGGTTACGAAGCTTACACATCTTTCACTATGTTCTTTCTTTTTTGATCTCACGGTGGCAGAGTCGCGCAGTGGTTGGCACTATGAGGAGCACATGATTCAGCTCATAGTTAATATTGCTAGTCTACTGGCTGACACACTGCAGGTTTGAACACTGGGAGAAACTAGGGGTTAGCAGCGGAATATACCTTTGCGCGGCTGTGACTGTGTTCTTTCTTCTTTGATCTCACAGAGGCACGTGGTGCAGTGGTTGGCACTGCTGTGGCACACCTCAGGTTACCTTTTTGTCCACAATAATCAGTCCTGTATAGTTGGCGGCAGGTGTTTCCCTAGCCCTCAGGTACACTTTAAAAATGGTTGCACCATTATAATCCAGTCAAATCTAGTTCATTTAGTCCTTCCCCTTTGATTTCAATGCATTTCGCCGGGTTTGGTATTTTGTGATCACTTCTGTGATTTCCTCAAACTGGAGGCAAAGAAAACTACTTTGCAACTTCAGCTGTGCAACCCATAAGCACTGTCCATTATCTTGCTTAATTTCTGATCATTCTTCCTCAATTTACACATTCCCCAGAACACATGCTGTCAGGTTCACACTTAGCTGTAACTCATAAACTTCTCTCTTCCCTGCTCTCTCTTCAAAAGCTTGTGAGGACAGACATCTCACTCCAGCTCACTGTATGAACCATCGATCCATGCATCAATTTTACAACCTACTTAACTGTTCCAGTGTTACAAAAGGCTGGTGTTTATCACAAGGTCATCAGGGACAAAGCAGCAATCAACCCAATGACAAGTACACTCACACACATAATGGGCCAATTCAGATATGCCAATTAGCCTAATACAAACCAACATATTTGGGATATGAAAGGAATATGAAACACAAAAACACAGGGGGAATGTTTGAGCTTTACATAGGCAGTAACCAGTATGGGATTCTGACCCAGGACCCGGGACAAAAGTGGTAATGCAATGAAGATGTAATACAGGTTGCGTGTGTGTCATTTGTACTACCTTTCAGTGTTTTGAGAAATTTTTAAAGCTAAAAAGGAAAATAAAGAATTCAAGTGTGTTGGTTAAATATTTGGCAGAATCTCATCATGATAATGGTATAACCCTGTAGAAAGAAAAGAATGCTGGACACACTCTACTGCAGTGGCGATGAGGGGGTTAGCAGTGTCCTTATACAAATGTACACGTTTTGAAGTATGTCTTGCCAGCTTTGGGCCCTTGAGGTTTACTTGACTGATTACTCCTTCCTTTTTATTTGAATATGCTGTATACAAACTAGTTAGTTATGTTGCAGTCTAAAAAATGTATATCTTAATGGTTTATTTCCTTTGCTTTTATTACTATAAATCAACCCATTCATCCATTTGCTGAATTCACCTATCCAACTTTAAAATCACATTGAACCAAATCTTTTTCTGTCTGCATGATGTGCAAGGCAGGATTCAAACCTGGGCAGGGTAACATTCTGAAAGGCACATTCTCTTGCATTTACATTTATTTGCTTAGCAGACACTTTTATCCAAAGTGACTTACAAAAGTGGTCAACAAGTCAAGTCAAGTCAAGCTGGTGAGTATGCACTGGTACAGTGCGTTGCCGCACCCACTACACAACGTAACAACTTGGAATCCCGGTTTGCAACCCCCCCAGGCAGACACACGGTCCAGTCCCACCCTCCGGAAATGACCCTCTATCTGCCGCAGCCACGTGTTATGTGGGCGATCCCTTGGCCTGGTCCAGCCACTCGAGTCCCAAACAATGAGGATCTTATGAGCTGGATTACCCTTGGGGAAACGCGCCACATGGCCGTACTGCCGTAACTGACGCTCCCTCACAATTCAGGTAATGCGCCTCATTCAGGACTCCAAGAGCAACCGCTCATTCGACACAAAGTTAAACCAACGGTACCCAAGGATTTTCTGGACAGACACAGTACCAAAGGAGTCCACATGATCATGTAAACAACAGTCTGGGAGAATATTTGGGAAACAAATGTTACAAGACAGATTTCAGATTGATCATCACAACTGAAGTGCTCAAAACAAAATACAATGACAATTCTTAGGTTACAGAAACCTACCAGCAGTTAGACAGAAATTCACTGTACAAGAGAATCTTCCAATTCTTCTTAAACACATTGAGGGAATCAAAAGATTCTAATGGAGTTACACAATAAAAAGAGTCTGGATTGAGATTGGAAGCTACACAGAGGTGGCATCACCAGATGCCATTCATCAGCTCACCTGAGTAGTCAGGAAGGATCATTGAACTTCACAAGTCACCTCGATATATATAGATGCTTAGTCTTTGACTACTCTGTAGGCAAGCATCAAAGACTTGAACTTAATATGAGGCGTTACAGTTAATAAACTCAGTGACCAGAAAAGAGTAGTGACATGTGCCCACATTTGCTGGTTGAATACCAGCATTCATCTGCTGGTAACACATACAAAGATAAGTACAGCTGCATATCAATAGCATAGCACGATAAGAAAAACCATGGACATAATAATAGGGCCTAGTGAGGAAGTTTAAACAAAGAAAAGGAAGAAGCTCAGTACCAATCCCTGTGGCACCTCTGTGCTTGCCTGGTGTACCCTTGATATCCCCCCTTTCCTAGGACACAGAGTGTCCAAAAGTGCCTAAAAGTAGGACTCAGACCATTTGATGGCAGTTCCAGTGAAGCCAAGGTAAAAGGAGGTGGCAAGTAGGATCTAGTGGATAACTGTGCTGATGGCGGAGAAGAGAACTAACAGGATGAGAACAGGTCACGTGGGAGTAGCTCTTGCCTGACATAATATGTTAACATCTGTCTTGGCGAATGGCCCCTTTTTAAAGCTTGACTGATTTGGGTCAAGCAATCTGTACGGTAGAAGAGAGAAAGAGAGTTGGTTAGAGACAGCATGCTCATCCACACTCACGCTGGGCCAGTTTACAGTCACCAGTTAACTTGATATTCATATCTTCATGATGAGGGATGAATCCTGACTATTTAGGGAATACACATGCAGAAGAATATATGCAAACTCCATGTGGTGTTCACTGTGCAACTAAGTCAGAATCTGAAACGGTGCTCACTACACTACCATGCCAGACGATAACCTGTAATTTGATATAATTAATGTCAATTTGATTGTGATTCTGACTGGGTAACAGTAATAGTACAATTTTAGAAAACTTTTACCCTACTATTCTGCAAAAAAATGTCTATTTTTACCATAATGTATTGCAGATCAGATGGATTATCATTTCATATTTTTTCAGTTTCTGACTACAATAATCCTCTAAATAAATGTCATACAAATAAGCAAGCAAAAAATACATTAATTTTCCTGCAAAATATTCAGAAAGTGTATTTAACAATTATATGTACAAGAGAAAAACAAATACTGATTTAACCTTGTACAGCAGAGACAAAATTATCTACCTCTGTATCATTTTTCAGTCTTGGTCTAATGTTTCACTTGAGTGACATGTCCATAAGTCATTTTTGCAACTGCCCTTAACACCCTTGCAAGATTGAAATTAGTAGGCACCATTTTTTTATATAGCTAGAACACATAAAAACTCCTGACAGATGGAATTACAGGCTCTCAATTACTCGTCAGAATTTGACAGTTTCCGAGGTTATGACTAGTCCTAAAAATTTATGGCCACTGTTTTGCGTTAAAAGCATATCCAGAATTCAGATTATCTGTAAGTCTCGGCAGTCTGTCAGCACGTGAAACAAACTGCCCTTTTGTGTCTTTATGCCTCTAATACACTTCGGTGACCTACTGGGGTCGTTTTTGGAAGAAGTCAATCTGTTATGTCCAGTTGTCACAACAGGGGACAGCTATAACAGATAGCAAATCAATATCTTTATTTCACATTGACTGCTTGGCACAAAATCAAGCTACTGTATACCAGAGCCTGTGCGAGATCACTGGATTTGCTAATGCCCTTGAAGCTGTGTACACTACTTATGTTTACATGTTTACATATGATGGGTTACCTATATTAGTTTAGTGTTTCCTGTGAAATCCTATACACTACACATGTTCAAGCTTGCTATTTGGTCCAAATGCACCTTTTTTATTTATTTTCTTTAAATTTAGCATATATCAAGCATTATGTTTTTGTGGTAAAATTCCAAAATAAGTGCTCATACACATTAACTGTCACTAGATTAGAAGTTGTCACATCTTGGCGCCCCATCCTAAGCTTCAAGGCAATTCACTTTATCTCATTCCTTTTGAGTTTATGCAGCTGTATTAAAAATGGCCTCATCATAATGTAATGGAAACAGATTTTGCTGAAACCTTAGATAAATGTCATGTTAGCTGTTAATTACACATATTGCCTGTAGATTCTTCACATTTAAGAGAGAGAGAAAAAATCCATATTTTTTTCTATGTACTGTACCAATCACAGCAGACCTTTTCTTCTTATCATATCAAAGATGTAATACTTGCAACATACAACTACCCTCCCCACCACCAAAGTAGATGAGTGAGATTATATAGTTTTTTACAATGAATTTTTTCATCACTTTGCTTATCTGAAATCAGCACACTAGTGTTCTGCCAAATGCTTTTCTAGTCAACTGTGTATGGATCCACTTTAGCCTAAAAGGTTAATCTCTCATGCATATATTGAATACTTTGTAATTGGGGGAAAGGCACTGTATAAAATAAAGACCCAATCTGTGCAGCTTTGGCATGTGGAAGGAAAGCAGAATAACTAGGTCAGGATTCATCATTGTCTCCTGGAGCTAACCACTGCATCATTTTGTCAGACTGATAGATGCAGATCTTCTTCCAAAGGATGGTGTAAAGTTGACTTCCTTCATCATAAAAATGATTGATTGCTGCCTTGCTCCTTTCCTAAAGCCTCCTACTTGTGGTTTTCATGTTGTGTCTGAAGCAGAAGTGAGGAGTCCATTTTGGTGAGGGTTGAAGTGTCAAAGAAGTGAGGATGACATGTTGTTGGATAGCAGAAAGTGGACAGCATTTTTTCAGAGGTGAGTGGGAGGATGGAGTTTCAGTTGAGGGAGGAGAGAGTTTTGTCAGAGAGTGAATATGGTACCCCATACTTGGAAATTTATTTGTCATATTTATGGTTCTCAGAGTGCAGTGAACCTTCCAGATGTTTTTCTGATACTTAAGTTTAACTTGCCTACTTATTTTTGTTCAAGAACTCATTTAAAAATAACACCTGTAGTTCATCGTTCTAATTCTTCTCATTAGTTTGAATGCTTTTATCATTTCTCCCCTTAAAGTCTATGTGCTGAACCTGAAATATTTAGTTCTTTCAGTTTTACCGTAAGCTTATTGCCTATAATCCTGGAACTAGTCTAGTTACTCTTCTCTGGTGCTGCTATATGTATTTTGTAATCCAGAGACCAGGGGGCCTCATGTATAAACGATGCGTATGCACAAAAATGTTGCGTAAGCCCATTTCCACGCTCAAATTGCGATGTATAAAACCTAAACTTGGCGTAAAGCCACGCACATTTTCACAGTAGCTGAAACCCTGGTGTACGCAAGTTTTCCGCTCAGTTTTGCAAACTGGTAGCACCCAGCGTCAAAGCAGTGCTACTGTTCCAGTGTGGTTTCCCTTTCTTTTTCAGATCCACATCCCTGACGCGGCTTTATAAATACACTGAAATTAACCACATATTGTTTATTAGTTTAAGGCATCTGATTGTAATTAACCTGTAACCATATAATGGTCCACGGAATGGCCAAACTATTCCAAATACCATAGCTACTTTAGCGTTGTTACTCTCTCTGCACCACTCGGAGCAGCTGATTGGAAAGAGAATTATCGGTATACAGAATCACGCACACACTGCCTCAGCCATTCGCTATTTGAACTGCTCTCATCCGACAAACGCTTCAGATCCTTTCCTGTACAGACCTTGCGGTTCAGAAGCAGTTTCATCCCAAGAACTATAAACGCACTCAATCAATCTATCAAGTGCTCCTTATAGAATTGTTTGTACTTACAAGTACAACTACCTCACTGTAAACTTGCGATACAGTTATAATATTGCACAACCTGCACCACTTTATAAAGCGTGTATTTACATATGATGACAATATCACTTTTAAGATGAAATGAAGCAAAATATGTTTATTATATTATACAGATAAAACAAACTTCATTTAAATAATCTATATTGTTAATAATTAAACATGTGAGGACGCGGTGTCACAGCGCCAGCAATGAGCTATTCACAGATTGTTCCCGCCTCGCACTTTATTCTTGCTGGGACTGGCGCGACACTGCGGAAAGACAGATGGATAGAATAATTAAACATGTACTACGAATATATTTCAATGTTCCTTAAAAGATTTGAAGAATCGGTGTTCTAAGCTTACAGATGGCTTAATGTCTATTACAGAGCTCATTGTGTGGCGATTGGTTACTTGGAGAAAGAAAAGGAAGGACAGGTTAGTACGTTTGAAAGGGACAGTACTACTGCAATAAATTATTTCATCGAAGGTTGCACATGGTGTAGCAAGCATCTTGCGGGAGGCAGGAACAATCTGTGGACGAGGCGCCTGTTCATTACTATCACTGCGCCACCATGTTCTCATGTTTAATAACATGCGTTAACGCCTGTCATCATGAAAATGATATCACGTATACATCTCAGTATTTTAATTATTCAGAGAGCTGTAATATTACGAATGTAATGGATTCTGTGTCCTGTCGGAAGAAGAGAAAGCCTGTTTAAGAAGCAAGTAGTGCTTATAGAGCATATAGAAGATCAAATACAAAACAAAGCATTTAACGTGCTACTTTAGTTACAATGAGATTTGAGAAACTAGTAAATTAAACGATTTTAAGATGAAGTTTATGATGTTCTACTTTAATGACAAAATAAACTATTAAACTATTCCACGATTAAAGTGGAAATTTCGAGATTAAAGTTAACATTTTGTGCTTTTTTCCCACTGTGTGCCTATTTTTTTTTCCTCTGTACCCCAATGAACTTTCATATGACACTCAGACGGTGGGCTACGACTCACCTTTTCACGGCAACTTTGATATCTGACAACTTCTTTATTTCGGGCACCGTGCGACTTTATGAACTTGAGCTTTCGAGTTTCTCCAACACTCTATGTCACTCGATCAGCTTCCCTTTGTTGATTATTATCACTGTTTAAGCCAACAAATAGTACGTTTTTCCTTGCCTCCACTTGGTAATTGCTGAAATTCTTCTATTTTCCCCCCGTGCTTTTGCCATTGTCTTTTCACAGAAGGCTGCGCTTAAGGGCTATTTATATTGATTTGCATATCAAAGAGGTGTAATTCTGGGAGGAGTTGGGGCGGGACAGCAGGCGCGTGTACATGCGTTACTTTTCACGCTGACCGGGATTTATGTAGCGGAAGAACATGGAAGTTGGCATTCGCACAGATTTATGCATATGGATTTTTTTGTGCCTTAGCACATTTCCGCTTTTGTCCATACGCCATGTTATAGTGTGAATTCTACGCATGGCGTTATACATGAGGCCCCAGAACTGGACTCAATATCCAGTAGATATACAGTATAAGACCTCACTAGTGTATGGAATAGCTTAACAATACATTTCCTTGATTTGTACTCGACAAACCCATGATGTGCAACTTAATAATCTTTTTGGGCTTCTTAATAGTTTCTATACACTAGATGATGTGGACAATGACAAAGTCCTTCTTAAAAAATGTCTTAGGCTCCCTACTTCATCTTCAAATCTAACATTTTTACTACCTACATGGAATACTTTATACCAATGGTCGTGCAAAAAGACAATTTCCCCTTGGGGATTAACAACGTATATTGACTCCAGCATATCTGATATTTGAATACTTTTGTGTCATGAGAACCTTTAGCTGTTTGCTAGTTACATTTTTATCAAGTTCATTTATATAAATTAAAAAGAGCAGTGACCCATGTATTGATCCATGAGGACACTTCTTTTCACATCATTTAAGTGAGAAAACATTCCTTGCACCATGTCTTTAAGCTTTCTGTGTTTAAGCCAAGTGTGTCCCTATCTACACTGTGCACCTTTTACTCCCACTTTTTTATGTATCATCACTGGGGTACCACATCAAAAAAAGTTTGAAAATCAAGATAAAAATATCATTTGCACCTCTCTGGTTGCATGCTTTCATTGTTTTCTCATAAAATTCTACCATTTGAGGGAAACACGATCCCCCTGTGTAAAACCCTGTTGACTAATATACCTGTACTTGACATCTATTTATCAATCTTTTCTTTATTAATTGTTTCTGTTAATTTATCTCTGATACACATTAAACTTACTAAACTCTAGTTACGAGGCTTAGCCCAATCACTTTTTAATATAGTGGATCAAAATTGGATAACTTCCTGTCTTTGGGAATTTTTCCAGTGTCTAGAGACTGCCAAAGAATACATGCTAATATTGTGACAAAAGAACAGACAAGAGGTATATAACATGATGTGGGATGAAACCTGACCACTTGGAGAACCAAATAAGGTTGAAACGAAAAAGTGCTGGAGATGTTGTTCATCCTTGTGTGCCTCTTTTTTTTTAGGAAATACAGCTCTTTGCAAGGAGTTCTTTGCTTTCCACGTGTCAGGTACGCAAACAAACCCAGACTAGATCATCTGCTCACTGCTGTGGTGGTCCTGGTTCACCGCCCTCTGCAGTGTTCCACCTGTGCATCTCTAGATCAACAAATAAATGATTTCCTGTTTCATAACGTCTTTTATAATTTACATATTTTTGTTGCCATGGCTGAGCTGTACTAAGCATTGCTGAATTAGACTTCCAGAGATCAGGGTTTAAATCCTTCCCTTAAATCTTTGCAGATTTTGCCTGTTTTTTGTGTGTCCACCTGCACCTTTTTCAGGTTCTCTTCCCTTTTTACCTTCCCACATCCCAATTTTTGTATGTATAAAGTTTCCCAGCAATAAACTGATATCCAGGATTAATTCTTGCTGGTTCAGAAAATGGATGGATTGATATTGCTTTAATTTAATGTTTCTTGCAAGTATATGTTTGCCCTAGAAAACATGGCAACATTTCCAATAATTTTAAGTGATTCTTCCCATTTCTTTCCTGTTGTATTTGCTTTGTACAGCATGCAAATTTGAAGCAAACAAATGTCAGCACTAGAAAAGTAGATGGCATATTTATTTATATGAAACACACAACATAAAATGTTTTTGAAAGTCTTGGGAGGCCAATTTAATTCTTGGTTAGCTGTTTACTAACCCAAAGCAATGTCAGTGTATTATATGGATGAAATTAATTCAGAATTCAAATTGAAAGAAATAAAACAAACCCAAGGGCAGAGTTTAGAATGCATTCTGCGTTATGCACTTAAGCATATAATTAACATAAAAGTTTCTCTCTGCAGTGTTTATTTTTATATAACATTTTTAATATGGTTTTCACCCAATTTACAAACTATTCATGTGTTTGTCGGACATGGTATTGTAAAAAAGCTTTGCTCTTTGACAAATATAGCTTCCAGAGTAGATCTCTGGCTATATACTGTAAATATTATGAAGTTTTTACTGTTTAAGTATTACAAAAATATTTTTCAATTTCACAATGTATTGCTCTATGTAAAAAATAATTGACAAATTATAACAGTAATGTTATAAAATGTTTTTACTAAAAATAATGAATAACAATGGTGAAACAAATAAAGCAAGGAATAAAAAGGTTTAGCGTACCAAGCACTTTAAGAAGTATTTAAGCAGTTAAGAACAAAAGCAGATTGAAATAAAGTAGGGCAGCAACAATCTTCACTTCTAGTTAACATTATGTTAAACTGACATAAGCATTTCAAATGTTAGGAGACATCGTCAGAGCTCCTGTCAGGTAAGCAATTCCACCCATTTAGAGAGGGGGCTCTGTTGCTAACACAGTCTCCTTTTCATTCCACAGTTCAGAGTGACACGAGCCAGAAGATAACACTTCTTCTCTGACCCAGGAATCCCCATTCCCCCCCGGGATAGCCACCAAAAGTTGATGTTTACTTTAGGACCCATGACTGACGAAGATCGAGCTCCCACTTAGAAGCGATTGTTCTCTGTTCTGTTAATCAAGGCAGAAGCCGTGATTTTGCACTCTCATGTGCTATTGTCTTTAACTTTAATTTGTATCATCATTAAAAGGGGTTACCAGACTTTTACCCCAACTCTTTGACTGACTTATACCTGACAAGTTAAAGTGTACATGAAATATTCAAAGTAATTTTCTTGTCATTCATGGCAAACTGTATATATTCACGCATTGTTCTGCCATGCAGTTTGCAAATTGTCAAGTAAAAATCTCCAACATCTGTTCTCAGAGCAAAACTTTAAAACTGACATTTGTCATTTTTGATAACCTAATCCATATAGTGTGACATTGGGGCTTGGTTGCGCCGACCCGACACAGACTGACAACGGAGGCACATGTAAAATAAACAAAAGAACTTTTAATTTCTTCAGGTGGAGGGCACATCTCCCCATAATCCCCCCAGCCACAACACAGTCCCAAAATACAAAGAAAAACACCGCAAATCACACTCTTCTTCCACTCCTCCCAGGCAAGTTTCGTCCTTCTCCTCCCAACTATGGCACGCTGAGTAGTGGCTGCAGGCTCCTCTTATAGCCCACCCGGAAGTGCTGCAGGTGCTCGTTGACCTACTTCTGGCTGCACTTCTGGCTGTGGCTGCGCTCCCGCTCAGATGGGCTCATTAAGCCGTGCAGCTCTATGCAGCTCACCCTGGCTGAGGCCACGGAGCCCAACCAAGATGAGCTCTGGTGTTCCACGAAAGTGACCCGACACAACCCAGGGGGGCTGCCAACAAAGGTTCCGAGGGATGTAGCATGGCTCCCATGGCTGCTCCCCTGTATCTAGTGACAAAGGGGCGTCCACCACAATAGATAAAATATAAGAACAGAATCCAAAAAACAGAAAAGTGTCCTAAAACAGTCGAACAAAAGTACACAACCAAAACTGTAAATCCAAAAAAAAAAACAAAGGACAGAAACTAAGCAAAATGGAAACTGGAGAAATGTAAACAATGATGCAAAGTAAGTACAATGAAAATTCTGTCAGTTATTTACATGTATCATCAAATTAAATTTGCAAAAGATTTATTTGACACCCACTTTTCCATACTCAATAGATTTTAGGTGCACAAGTTTTCAATGTTAAGGAACTCTCAAACCTGAACAATGGCAGCTTCAGTGATTAATGTCTGTTTTCTTGTCATGGTGAGGAGTTTGCACATTCTCATCCTGCTCATGTGAGATTTTCTGAGTTTACTCGTTTTTTTCCCCCACATGTCAAAGAAGTGAGTATTAGGATAGTTGCTGGTTCTAAATACAATGGGTAAATGTACTGTATTATGAACTAGTGTCCCATCCAAGGTTAATTTTTGCATGGTTTCCAGAGCTGATAGGAAAGCTTTGAGCCCACATACTCCTGTAATGGCAAAAGCTGAATCAGAAAATAGCTAGATTACAGTATATAAGTAGCCCTGTCAATATACTGTTAGGTGCCCTAGTTTCCATGTTCCAAATTCTTTCTTTGTCTTTGTGGGTTTTCTTCATATTCTTTACCAGGGTTTCTGTTACATCTACAAGACAAACATGTTAATATTGATTGATGAGTCTAATTTGGCACTTATCAGTGAGTGAGTTTGAGGGTTTTCTGACACTGGAGTCTTATTCAGGGTCAATTCCTGCAATACACCCACCGCTGCCAGTAGAAGGTCCAACTCATTTAAGGAAGATTAAGCAAGTATGCCAAAAAGAACAAATGATCACATCTAAAAATTTAAAGTTCAAAGAGACTCACCCCAGAAATATGTTTTTGCCTCCCAATACTACTATTTAAATCCCATCAAACCTAGACACATTGTACATTGAACCCAGTTTCCACAGCTTTATTTAAAATACAGTTGTGCTTGAAAGTTTGTGAATCCTTTAGAATTTTCTGTATTTCCGCATAAATATGACCTAAAACATCATCAGATTTTCACTCAAGTCCTAAAAGTAGATAAAGAGAACCCATTTAAAAAATGAGACAAAAATATTATACTTGGTTATTTATTTATTGAGGAAAATGATTGAATCTATACTAATAAAAGGCAAAGCCCTCACTGACTGACTCACTCATCACTAATTCTCCAACTTCCTGTGTAGGTAGAAGGCTGAAATTTGGCAGGCTCATTCCTTACAGCTTACTTACAAAAGTTAGGCAGGTTTCATTTCGAAATTCTACGCGTAATGGTCATAACTGGAACCTGTTTTTTGTCCATATACTCTAATGGAGGAGGCGGAGTCACGTATCGCGTCATCACGCCTCCTACGTAATCACGTGAACTAAAAACAAGGAAGAGATTTACAGCACGAGTCAAACGCGGGAACGAAGGTAAATGACGTTGTTGAGTGTCTTTTAATACTGTGTAAGCATACATATTAACACATGTGCAATTAAACGTGTGCATTTACGGGGTGATTTCTCAGGCTTAAAAGCTTGCCTTTTATCAAACGCGGGAACAAAGGTAAATGACGTTGTTGAGTGTCTTTTAATACTGTGTAAGCATACATATTAACACATGTGCAATTAAACGTGTGCATTTACGGGGTGATTTCTCAGGCTTAAAAGCTCGCCTTTTATTAAAAAGGTAAATGCTAACTGTTTTCATTCTGAAGGGCACAAACCACGTTAGATTTCAGCCGTTAAACGTGCAAAAATGTCGGTACACCAGATAAATAAGCGCAACATATTATCAGTTGTATTGTATGCTTATTGTTATTATTGTTTGCGTGTCCCAATGATCCTAGGAGCTCTGTTGTCCGGGGCTTTATGCCCCTGGTAGGGCCACCCAAGGCAAACTGGTCCTAGGTGAGGGATGAGACAAAGAGCGGTTAAACAAACCTCCTATGAAGAAAAACAATTTTGGATGGCGTTTTCCCTTGCCTGGACGCGGGTCACCGGGGCACCACTCTGGAGCCAGGCCTGGAGGTGGGGCTCGATGGCGAGCACCTGGTGGCCAGGCCTGCACCCATGGGGCTCAGCCGGGCACAGCCCGAAGAGGCAACGTGGGTCCCCGTTCCCATGGGCTCACCACCTATGGGAGGGGCCAAGGAGGTCGGGTGCAGTGTGAGTTGGGTGGTGGCCGAAGGCGGGGACCTTGGCGGTCCGATCCTCGGCTACAGAAGCTGGCTCTTGGGACGTGGAATGTCACCTCTCTGAAGGGGAAGGAGCCTGAGCTAGTGCGCGAAGTTAAGAGGTTCCGGCTAGATATAGTCGGACTCACCTCGACGCACAGCTTGGACTCTGGAACCAATCTCCTTGAGAGGGGCTGGACTCTGTACCACTCTGGAGTTGCCCCCGGTGAGAGGCGCTGAGCAGGTGTGGGTATACTTATTGCCCCCCAACTTGGAGCCTGTACATTGGGGTTTACCCCGGTGGACGAGAGGGTAGCCTCCCTTCGCCTTCGGGTGGGGGGACGGGTCCTAACTGTTGTTTGTGCGTATGCACCGAACAGCAGTTCGGAGTACCCACCCTTTTTGGAGTCCCTGGAGGGTGTGCTAGAGGGCATACCTTCTGGGGACTCCCTCGTTCTGCTGGGAGACTTCAATGCTCACGTGGGCAATGACAGTGAGACCTGGAAGGGCGTGATTGGGAGGAATGGCCCCCCCGATCTGAACCCGAGCGGTGTTTTGTTATTGGACTTCTGTGCTCATCACGGATTGTCCATAACGAACACCATGTTCAAGCATAGGGGTGTTCATATGTGCACTTGGCACCAGGACACCCTAGGCCTCAGTTCAATGATCGACTTTGTGGTCGTGTCGTCGGACTTGCGGCCACATGTCTTGGACACTCGGGTGAAGAGAGGGGCGGAGCTGTCAACTGATCACCACCTGGTGGTGAGTTGGCTTCGATGGTGGGGGAGGATGCCGGTCAGGCGTGGTAGGCCCAAACGTGTTGTGAGGGTCTGCTGGGAACGTCTGGCAGAGCCCCCTGTCAGAAGTAGCTTCAACTCCCACCTCCGGCAGAACTTCGACCACATCCCGAGGGAGGTGGGGGGCATTGAGTCCGAATGGGCCATGTTCCGTGCCTCTATTGTTGAGGCAGCTGACCGGAGCTGTGGCCGTAAGGTGGTCGGTGCCTGTCGTGGCGGCAATCCCCGAACCCGTTGGTGGACACCGGCGGTGAAGGATGCCGTCAAGCTGAAGAAGGAGTCCTACAGGACCCTTTTGTCCTGTGGGACCCTGGAGGCAGCTGATAGGTACCGGCAGGCCAAGCGGAATGCGGCTTTGGTGGTTGCTGAGGCAAAAACTCGGGCGTGGGAGGAGTTTGGGGAGGCCATGGAGAACAACTTTCGGACGGCTTTGAGGAGATTCTGGTCCACCATCCGGCGTCTCAGGAAGGGGAAGCAGTGCAGTGTCAACACTGTATATGGTGGGGATGGTGCGCTGCTGACCTTGACTCGGGACGTTGTGGGTCGGTGGGGGGAGTACTTCGAAGACCTCCTCAATCCCATTAACATGCCTTCCAATGAGGAAGCAGAGCCTGGGGACTCAGATGTGGGCTCCCCCATCTCTGGGACTGAGGTCACCGAGTTGGTCAAAAAACTCCTTGGTGGCAGGGCCCCGGGGGTGGATGAGATACGCCCGGAGTTCCTCAAGGCTCTGGATGTTGTAGGACTGTCTTGGCTGACATGCCTCTGCAACATCGCATGGACATCAGGGATAGTGCCTCTGGATTGGCAGACCGGGGTGGTGGTCCCTCTCTTTAAGAAGGGGGATCGGAGGGTGTGTTCCAACTACAGAGGGATCACACTCCTCAGCCTCCCTGGAAAAGTCTATTCAGGGGTCCTGGAGAGGAGGGTCCATCGGATAGTCGAGCCTCGGATTCAGGAGGAACAGTGTGGTTTTCGTCTTGGTCGCGGAACAGTGGACCAGCTCTATACCCCTAGCAGGGTCTTGGAGGGTGCATGGGAGTTTGCCCAACCAGTCTACATGTGTTTTGTGGACTTGGAAAAGGCATTCAACCGTGTCCCTCGGGGAATCCTGTGGGGGGTACTCCGAGAGTATGGGGTACCGGCCCCCCTGATAAGGGCTGTTAGGTCCCTGTACGATTGGTGCCAGAGCTTGGTCCGCATTGCCGGCAGTAAGTCGAACCAGTTTCCAGTGAGAGTTGGACTCCGCCAGGGCTGCCCTTTGTCACCAATTCTGTTCATAACTTTTATGGACAGAATTTCTAGGCGCAGCCAGGGCGTTGAGGGGGTCCGGTTTGGTGGGCTCAGGATTGGGTCACTGCTTTTTGCAGATGATGTTGTCCTGTTTGCTTCATCAGGCCATGATCTCCAGCTCTCTCTGGATCGGTTCGCAGCCGAGTGTGAAGCGGCTGGGATGAGAATCAGCACCTCCAAATCCAAGACCATGGTCCTCAGCCGGAAAAGGGTGGAGTGCCCTCTCAGGGTTGGTGGCGATATCCTGCCCCAAGTGGAGGAGTTCAAGTATCTCGGGGTCTTGTTCACGAGTGAGGGAAGAATGGAGCGTGAGATCGACAGGCGGATCGGTGCGGCGTCCGCAGTAATGCGGGCTCTGCATCGGTCTGTCGTGGTGCGGCGAAGCTCTCAATTTACCAGTCGATCTATGTTCCTACCCTCACCTATGGTCATGAGCTATGGGTAGTGACCGAAAGAACGAGATCGCGAATACAAGCGGCTGAAAAGAGTTTCCTCCGCAGGGTGTCTGGGCTTTCCCTTAAAGATAGGGTGAGAAGCTCAGTCATACGGGAGGGGCTCAGAGTAGAGCCGCTGCTCCTCCGCATCGAGAGGAGTCAGATGAGATGGCTCGGGCATCTGATCAGGATGCCTCCTGGACGCCTCCCTGGTGAGGTGTTCCGGGCACGTCTAACCGGGAGGAGGCCCCGGGGAAGACCCAGGACACGCTGGAGGGACTATGTCTCTCGACTGGCCTGGGAATGCCTTGGGATTCTCCCGGAAGAGCTAGAAGAAGTGGCCGGGGAGAGGGAAGTCTGGGCATCTCTACTCAAGCTGCTGCCCCCGCGACCCGACCTCAGATAAGCGGGAGACAATGGATGGATGGATGGATGTATGCTTACAATACATATAGAAATGTGTTAATCGTTAACTAATAGTATGGGATTGTGTTTTTCGACTCGCGCCTTGATTTAAATGATTCCATGTCTTGGTGGGTTTGCATAGCTTATTGTCAATATCTTTACACCTGTTTTTAAGATTTATTGACTGAAACGGGCTTTCACGAAAAAAGTTAGGGCTTTGCTACAGGATACACCCTCCACAAGTTAAGGAAGTAAAAATAAAAGTATATATTTCTGTTTTATTTAAACCTTTTAAGTTCGTATGCATAGCCCCATTTGGCTGTTTTTTTTTTTCTTCAGTAATATTTAATCTCCTTAAAGAAAAAGAACATATGCATTTTACTTTTTATGTATCTCTTTAGTAATATTTTAGTGTAAAAGGATAACCAGTATTTAAACCTTTTATGTTACTTTATAAAGTTATTTTACACAATGTTGAAAAATTAATAAGAAAGCTACATATTTTGGCAGCTGCTGCTTTAATTTTCAATGAAATGAAAAAAGCTCTCCAAGAGAAAACCTCAATGAAGAAGAAACAGTTTGCACTATCTAAAAATGAGAAACTCTCATTTATAAAAGCTTGCTGCAGATGACTTAACTGAAAATAAATGAATAGTTCCTATGTGTATAATACATATTTATCTATTTGACTTATGCCTTTATTCCAGCAACTTGCAACATCTGAGGTACAATTTGTTACATTACTTTTGTTTTTTGCAGCACAGGCAGATGAAGTGACTTCCTCAGGGTCACACAGTGGTGTCAGTACCAGGATTTGAACTGACAAGCTCCGGGTTTGCTGAAATATTACTGAAGAAAGAAAAAAAACGAAAATGGGCAAATAGGGCTATGCATACAAATGTCCATCCATCCATTATCCAACCCGCTATATCCTAAATACAGGAGCCAATCCCTGCCAACACAGGGCACAAGGCAGGAAACAAACCCCGGGCAAGGTGCCAGCCCACCGCAGGGCGCACACACCCACACATCATGGACAATTTAGAATCGCCAATGCACCTAACCTGCATGTCTTTGGACTGTGGGAGGAAACCGGAGTACCCGGAGGAAACCCAGACAGACACGGGGAGAACATTCAAACTCCACGCAGGGAAGCGAACCCGGGTCTCCTACCTGGCACCTTTCACTGCGCCACCATGCTGCCCGCATACAAACTTAAAAGGTTTAAATAAAACAGAAATATATACCTTTATTTTTACTTCCTTAACTTGTGAAGGGTGTATCCTGTAGCAAAGCCCTAAGTTTTTTCATGAAAGCCCTTTCAGTCAATAAGCCTTAAAAACAGGTGTAAAGCTAAACTTGCAGCACTGCTATTCAATTACACTTGCCTAACGCCACTCCTAAGGGGAGATACTGTGGGATCTGGGCATCCATCAAAGCACCAATCACAGGCCCGATTAGAAAGCGGGAAGCTGTGATTTGTCGTCTCCTTCCCATGTAACAATCACAGCCCGTGTTACAACGCATTATGTATGTATGTATATATGTATATATGAAGAGGATGGATGGATGGATGGATGTATATGTGTGTGTTTATGTATGTGTGTATATGTATGTGTATATATATGTTGATATGTGTATATATATATGTATATATATGTGGATGTGTATATGTATATATATATATATATATATGTATATATGTATAAATATGTATATGTATATGTAGATATGTGTATATATGTATATATGTATATGTATATATATGTTTACATAACCTCTTTAACACACTACTTCTCCGCTGCGAAGCGCGGGTATTTTGCTATATATATATATATATGTCAATGTATGTACAGTATGTATATATGTATGTCTATGTTTATATATATATATATGTGCATATGTATATATATGTGTATATATATGTACATATGTATATATATATATATATGTAGATGTGTAAATTTGTATTTGTATATATATGTATATGTGGATGTGTATATGTATGAATATATATGTATATGTAGATATGTGTATATGTAGATATGTACTGTATATATATGTATATGTATATATATGTTTACATAACCTCTTTAACACACTACTTCTCCGCTGCGAAGCGTGGGTATTTTGCTAGTATTACATATTTGTGAATGGCAAAAGTATGTGAACCTCTAGGATTAGCAGTTAGTTTGAAGGTGAAATTCGAGTCCGGTGTTTTCAATCAATGGGATGACAAGCAGGTGTGAGTGGGCACCCTGTGTTATTTAAAGAACAGGGATCTATCAAAATCTGCTCTTCACAACATGTTTCTGGAAGTGTATCATGGCACGAACAAATGAGATTTCTGAGGACCTCAGAAAAAGAGTTGTTGATGCTCATCAGGCTGGAAAAGGTTACAAAACCATCTCTAAAGAGTTTGGACTCCACCAATCCACAGTCAGACAGATTGTGTATAAATGGAGGAAATTCAAGACCATAGTTACCCTCCCCAGGAGTGGTCGACCAACAAAGATCACTCCAAAAGCAAGGCATGTAATAGTCGGCTAGGTCACAAAGGACCCCAGGGTAATTTCTAAGCAATTGAAGGCCTCTCTCACATTGGCTAATGTTCATGTTCATGAGTCCACCATCAGGAGAACTCTGAACAACAATAATGTGGATGGCAGGGTTGCAAGGAGAAAGCCACTGCTCTCCAAAAAAAACATTGCTGCTCGTCTGCAGTTTGCTAAAGATCACGTGGACAAACCAGAAGGCTATTGAAAGAATGTTTTGTGGATGGATGAGACCAAAATAGAACTTTTTGGTTTGAATGAAAAGCGTTATGTTTGGAGAAAGGAAAACACTACATTCCAGCATAAGAACCTTAGCCCATCTGTGCAACATGGTGGTGGTAGTATCATGGTTTGGGCCTGTTTTGCTGCATCTGGGCCAGGACGGCTTGCCTTCATTGATGGAACAATGAATTCTGAATTATATCAGAGAATTCTAAAGGAAAATGTCAGGACATATGTCCATGAACTGAATCTCAAGAGAAGGTGGGTCATGCAGCAAGACAACAACCCTAAACACACAAGTCGTTCTACCAAAGACTGGTTAAAGAAGAATAAAGTTAATGTTTTGGAATGGCCAAGTCAAAGTCCTGACCTTAATCCAATCGAAATGTTGTGGAAGGACCTGAAGCGAGCAGTTAATGTGAGGAAACCCACCAACATCCCAGAGTTGAAGCTGTTCTGTACGGAGGAATGGGCTAAAATTCCTCCAAGCCGGTGTTCAGGACTGATCAACAGTTACCGGAAACGTTTAGTTGCAGAGCTCTTTTTAAAGAGCTTTTTTATGATTCTGTCTGAAGCATTTCCTTTTCCTTATTTGTTGATATTAAATTCTATTTGACCATAAAAAAATTTTTTCACTGCTAAATTGTTGACTAAGTGTAGTAAATCAAAAAGAGGAAAACATCTGTTCTGATAGTTAACAGAACAAAATTTGGGATACTTTCTGAAGACATTTTCATTACATGTATTTTATTGGAACAAGCAACATAACACACACTACAACTAAGAGCAGCATGGTTGCCCAGTGGTTTCCAATGATGCCTCATAGCTCCAGCTGTTGTCATCTGCTGCCATAATGAATACTACATTCTCAAAATGTTCCTACAGTTGTGCTTGAAAGTTTGTAAACCCTTTAGAATTTTCTGTATTTCTGCATAAATATGACCTAAAACATCATCAGATTTTCACTTTTCTAGCAGTTTGCAGGTACTGTAACTCATCCATCTATCCATTATCCAACCCGCTACATCCTAACTACAGGGTCACGGGGGGCTGCTGGAGCCAATCCCAGCCAACACAGGGCGCAAGGCAGGAAACAAACCCCGGGCAGGGCGCCAGCCCACAATGAAATGATACTGTATTCCTACACTATCTACTGTACAAAAGAATATTGCTTATACATTGGTTAAGGTAGTTTTGTTAAGTTGCCTACACTTTCTAAAAACTAAAGTGTACTATTTACATTTCGCTAAGGCATACTTGCTCAGGCAGACAAACACCACTTGGACAGATGTTTTTTATTTTATATTGTACCTTTGATGCTGACCACCACCTCCAAGCATTTTACAGATGGAGGGTCACTCAGTGAATATCCCTACACTGCCTCAAGCATTTAAGTGTTTTGTGTTCTGCTTTTAAAAAAAATATATATAAAATTGGGTTGCAGTTGACTAAATAAGGTGGGTAGATCTCCATAGATACTAATTAAAAAGTGCTGCTTTTCTGTTCACTTGATCATTTTAAGGAGATCATTCTGCTTTTTGGGTAATTTTCCTGCCCTCTTCATTTATACCAGGTGCTGAGATACATTTATAAATGTTAGCTACAAATCTTTAATGACTGGATTAAAGAAAGAAACACTTAAAAATAAAATATATAATTAATGATTGCTCCATCAGAATTCTAGTCATTTTTAGTCAGGAAAAGGAATAAATGCAAATATCTTTGGAACAGTTGTCTTTTATTTAAATGTGCAGTTTTCTAATTTAACATAATGTAACACCTTTGAAAACAAAGAAAATGAGAAAAAAAGTGAGAACAAGAGAGAGGGATAACAACGACTTCTTCTGTTTGATCATCTAAAAAACATTCACTTTCAAATTCAACAATCGTTTTTTTTGGTAATAACCATTGATGTCAATCTAAATAGCATATGAATTAATTAAACAGGAAATTAGTTACTAGAAGACTTAATAAAGACTTTAATACAGCAATAATTAAATTGGAAACGACCACATACTATCATCCATACATGTGTAACAGGTGTCTAAAAGACTAATTTTAGTTATTTGATGCTTCATGGAATCCTGATATTATTCATTATATTGTATGTTTTCCTGTTGTATTTGTTCTAATGTGTTACTTGTGTTAATGGCATCAGTGTGAGCCTCTCTCAGTGTCCATTGTGTGGGACTGTGAGAAGAGGTAAGTGTGCTGTACTCTGTGTATATTAGAATTTAGTAAAATATATTAAATTGCTAAATGTTTTGTATATGATAATAACCGTAATACGATCTCAATAATGTACGGTTGTTGTTTTCAAGTGTTTTGAATAGTTTTATATTATTTTTGATTATGAGTAATGTGAGGGTCCAACATCCTTTCCCTGTGTGTGTGTGTTTTTTTTAATAGGAATCTTATCAAAAGAGTTTGAGCATTCGGATTTCTGTCTTGTTAGTAATAAATGTTAACAGACAAACAAGCTCAGTAGTGTTGCTTTACTTCTTTGTGATGGTTTGTATGATGCAGCATATCACGAGTTACAATGCAGTAGCTTCAGAGGTTAACTGGATTCAAAGCCAGAGCGCAACAGTACAATATATGCAGTGAACACTGGTTGCAAATGCATTTTTCAGACCCTTTAATCCAATTTGATGGACGTAGCAAGCAGCACTGGAGCTAAAGCAAGAACTAGTCCTTAAAGAGGAGCCAGTCCATTACTGAGCATAGCTCCTGTTTCCAATCATATCCAGTGGAGTGTCTGTTTGGTGTTTGCACATTTTCTTTACGTCCACTTACTGTAAGTGCTCTTGTTTCCTCACATATCTCAAAGATCTGCTTGCTAGATGACTTGGATGCTACAAAAGTGAATGTGCTTGGTAGAGTTATCGGTAACATACATATGTAGAGGAAGCAGAACTCAGGTGCAAGGCAGGTTCCAACCTTGATCTCTGGACTGTCACAGAGGATACTCCCTCGCACACACATAACTGTACACAAATTGAGTCATGTTAAGTACTGCAAAATGAAGTGGAAACCCACAGTCATTGACCAGGCTAGCAATTGAACCCAGGGCCCTAGAATTGTGAAACAGAATTGCTTAACACTGTCCCATTTTATTATGATGAAATTTAAATAAATAATTGTTTTCTAGAACCAAACAAAAAACAGATACCAAAAATGTAATATTATAATAGATCAGCACTGTGATTGTGACTGTTGTGCACAGCTCCCCGATCAAGGTTTGTTTGTGCATGGCCTCCATATGACTGTATGGAAGTCCCACATCCCAAAGACATGCATGTAAGTTAACTAGGTTCTGTACTTGAATCAGAGTATATAAGTATACCTTACAGTGTTTAATAACACTTTTTAATAACCTCCATTAACAAGTTATTAACAAACATTTTATATAATGCTTTATTACATATTTGCAAATCATTTATTCATTAGTTGCACGTTATTGCAGTACCTATTCTAAACATGATACTATTCACCTTTTATAACTTTCATAATGGTTTATAAATGAAAGTAATGAAAGTTATTACAAAGGATTACCCAGTGCTGGATCATGTCTTTCACCTGATTGTGCAACCCTTAAATAGCTGAACAGTTCAAAAATGGATTACTAGACTTACTCAACACTAGAATTCTTGAAGCCTACGAAAAAACTTGTAATCTCGGGCCACCTTAAATTCCCTCACAACTCCTCATCAGCGTGTTTTGTTTTGCAAATGTGTCGATCAGCACCAGCAGAAGGCACCCTGTTATCCCATCCCCCCAAAGAAGCAGCTTGTCGTACACCAAATTCTCCCAGCTCAAGTCTGTTTATCTGGGTGTGAAATGCCTTGAATTATATAGGGTAAATAATATCTCATTATTTGGAACACATACATTTCATTTGAGTTCTGTGTCTACAACGATCTGTGTAAATGTAGCATGACAGGTAATGCGAAGCAAAAAATGTTGAATGCATAACTAGAACAGAAACTTATTTCATGCTGTCCTAATAATTGGCCAGATGCTGATGTGACATGTATAATGTGTGAAAACTACAGTCCTAATATCAAATAAACATTTTCACAAAAGACACAGATAAAACAAAACAAGTGTGCTCTTTTTCAAGAATTTAACCAAACTAAAAGAAATCGGGATAGGGTATGACACATACACCCATATACACGTCTGCTTGGCTGGTGTAGAGGTAAGAACTGCTGTCTCCAAGTTGAGAGGTGGCAGGTTCAATCCCGGGGCTTTCATGCATTACCTGTTTTCAGTAGTGAGTAGCTACTTATTACTACCATTATAGAATGAAAACATACGTTTGATTTATTTGAGTCTGTAACAGCCGATGTAAATTTATGGTACTTGTAAAAGTTAGCATTTTGTTTCATTATTCACTTTTATTCTCTTAGTCACATTCACACTCCTCCCAATCTGACACTGTTAGTTTTCAAATAAAGATGTGCTGTAACAGAGGGGCATGAGGATGAGGGTTCTACATCAGACAAAGAGAACAGAAGCCCACCAGGCATAAAGGCGAAAGATAGCACCATTTGGATGCAGCTAAAGGTGGGGCATCATCCTGCCAATGAATTTGCCACACACATGTCCTTCGACGAAACAGCAGGGCTTACGGAGCTCGGCAAGATATCATTGAAAGTCCTGATTGTGATTATGTTTTGTGATGTTACTTATATAAAAACCAGATCAAATGTTATTTACCTATTTACCTTGATTTATTTACTTATCCTACAACATAAAGTAACAAGTAGACTGCAGAGCTTCCTGTGTTTGATCGACACAGGCACACTGACAAAGTACATGTGTAATGCTACTCTTTATTCAGAAAAAGATCCCAGTCATCCCACGGGAGAAAGACTTTCCAAGACTAAGGTCATAAAGCTTATGGAGCCGTTTCTGTACAAGGGCAGAACCGTAACAATAGTTGCATAAAGTGAGACAGGAGCTGCAGCTAAAGTCATTTGCGTACTGAAGTAGCATTGCACATGTACTTTGTCAGCATGTAATTGTTCATAGGATGCAAATACGTTGTCTATGTACAGATCGCTAAGTAATTTAATCCCGAATGTTTTCCAGACATTAAAAGTTGCGTACGTTTGAGAGGGTGGAAAAAGGTGGTTATTATGCAGAGGTGCCACAGATAAAAGCTTCTCTGTCTTAAAGTACTTTATACATTGGTTCCATATTCTGAGTGAATGAAGCACAATTGGATTATTAGTATATTGTATTTACTGGGGTACAAAACAAGGAATATAACGAAGTGGTGCAGGATATTATTTCTATTGCGGACCAAGCCTGTGTATGTTCATCCATTTGTGTCAATGTCCAGGGTTGGGTTATTAAACAATTGGGTTATTAGTATATTGCCGATAACTTGCATTTATTGGGGCACAAAGCAGGGAATATAAAGAAGTACTGCAGGATTTTACCAGGCCAGTGTACAGTATGTTCATCTATTTGTGTCCAGGTTTTTATGGCTTGTATGTTTGCCGCCCAGTAATAAAAGTGAAAGTTAGGTAGAGCCATGCCACCTTCCGCCTTAGGTCTTTGTAGGATCGCCCTTTGGATGCGTGGATGTTTGGAATTCCAAATAAATGAGGCAACCATTGAATCTAATTTCTTAAAAAATAATTTGTTGATGTATATTGGAATGCTTTGAGATAGAAAAATAAGCTTAGGAAGGATATGCATCTTCACAATGTTAATTCTTCCAGCTAAAGTGAGATGAAGGTTAAACTATCTATGCAAGTCTTGCTTAAGTTTTTCCAAGCAGACAGCAAAATTTTATTGATAAAGAGCTTTATGTTTATTTGTGATGTTTACCCCTAGGTATTTAAACTGATCTGAGATGATAAAAGGGAAGATGTCCAAACTAATATTGTGTGTTAGAGAGTTCACTGGAAAGAGCACATTTTTATTCAAATAAATTGTGAGACTGGAAATCTTTTGAAATTCTGCTAGTGCTGTTAGGACTGCAGGCACAGTATTTGGTGGTTTTTATATATATAGTAACATATCATCTGCATATAGTGATATTTTCTGCTCAAGTCCTTCTCTGATAATCCCCTTTATCTCATAAGCATTTTGACCGTGAACTGCCAGTGGCTCAATGGCGATTGAAAAAGCAGTGGTGACAAGTTACATCCTTGTCTTGTACCATGTTCTAGTTTGAAGTACTCTGAATTAATGTTGTTAATACAAACTGAAGGTTCTGGACTGGTATACAGCAGTTTAATCCATGGACATATGTTCGGGCCAAACCCAGATTTTTCTAATGTGGTGAAAAGATAGTTATATTCAACCATATCAAATGCTTTTTCTGCATCCAACGATAATATCTCCAGGGTGTTAAACTTTGTGGGTGAATATATTACATTAAACAGGCGACGAAGACTGGAAGCCAAGTGTCTGCCTTTAATAAATCCAGTTTGGTCTTGTGATATAGTAGGAAGAACTTTCTCTTTGCTTAGGAAATACAGTAATAAATGCTTGGTGAAACGTTTGAGGTAGAATTTTGTCTCTAGCTTCTGTAAATGTTGCTAACAAAAGGGAGCTAACTTAATTGAGAATTTTTTATAAAATTCGGCAGGGTAACCATCAGGGCCTGCTGCTTTCACACTCAAAAGTGAGTTCATAGCTTCTAGTAAATCTGATAGTGCCATAGGTTTGTCCAATTCTTCTATACTGAGATTATCTAGTTATGGTATTTGTAATGCATCCAAAAAAGTGTTAGGTTGTGTCTTGTAATCTAAGTAGAAAATAAGGCCTTAGGCTAGTCTCTAAATGTGTGCATTATATTTTTATGGTCAATGATTTTATATCTGTCTGTGTTGGTAATTGCTGGGATTGCAATTGCAAACTTCCTGCTTGTGGATTTCTTGAGCTAAGATCTTGTTAGCTTTCTCTCACAGTAATGATGTTGTGATTTAGAAATTAGTTGTTCTGTTTCTTTTGTTGTCAAGAGGTTGAGTTTTGAATGCAAAGCCTGTCTTTTCCTATGAAGTGCCTCATTCGGACAGTTGGAATGTTCTTGATTTATTCTGGTAATTTCACTGATTTGCTCTGATACTTTCTTGGTTTCCGATTTATTTTAGTGGGACAAATATGAAATAATCTGTCCTCTTAAGAAAGCCTTCAGAGATTCCCATAGGATTCCTGCAGAGACCTGTGAGGATGTTTTTGTCTCTAAAAAAAATCAGTTTGCTTGGATATAAACTCCGTACAGTTCTTGCCTGCTAATAACAATGGCTTAAGGTGCCATCTGCAAGATGAACATATGGGGCATAGTGATTTAAGCTACATGATCAGAGGGGTGTGGTTGGATATAACAATAGCGTCATACTTACAAGTAATTTTAATCTTTGGCAAGAAATTGTTATCTATGAAGAAATAATCAATTATTGAGTAACAGTGATGTACACATGAGTAGAAGGAATATGCTGTTGATTTGGGTTTAGGAATCTCCAGGGGTCTGATAAGTTATGATCCGTTACAAACTGTGTAATTGTTTTTGCAGTGTTAGATGTCACCACCCCTGTTGCAGGAGACCTATCTAGGTCTATATTTAAAACACAATTAAAGTCACCAGCCATTACAATATTATGAGTGTTCACATTGGGAACGGATGCAAGTGTGTTTTGAATGTAGTCCCTATCATCCCCATTGTGTGCGTAGATATTTATAAAAGTTTTTTTGCAGTTAAATAAATTACCCATGATAATCACATATTGCCACTTTTAGGATCAGATACTACATCTGATACTACAAATGAGATTGTTCTATGTATAAGAATTCCCACACCTCTAGTTTTCTTTGTAAAGCTGGAATGGAATATTTGGCCATTCCAGTCTCTGTGTAGCCGGACCTGATCATTGCTTACTAAGTGGGTCTCCTGTAAAAATACTACTTTAGCGTTTAGGCCTGTTAGGAGAATACTTTCTTTCTCTTTAATTCGTGATTAAGACCTTTAATATTCCAGCTCATAAAGTTAACTGTTTGGTGATCTTTTGTTGACATTCTGTAGTCTTAATTTAAGATTACATTAGACAGCTTTGACCTTAATTTCCAATTTTCCCAGGAGTTATTGTCATGAAGCCTATTGCTATATTGGCTCTTACAATTATAAGGAATAAAAGATAGATAAGAAATAGCGTGCTCTTTCTTCCCCCCCAGTCCCTCCACCCCCCAATTTTGCCTCCCCAGTCACAGTCAGAATTTGATACATACTCATATCTTTTTTTACAGGAACCTACTATGATATTTTTTTTATGATGATGATGATTTTTATCACTTTTGTGTTGCTTAGCTATTAAGGCAAAATTAAATTAACTCATATAAACACTCTTGTATTTTTCCAAACACTTCCAGGAGTCTTTATCTTTAATATTTGATCTTTTCTGGCATTGATTCAAACACTCAACAGAAAAAAAAATAAACAGATTAAGTGTCATACTTGTAAAAGCTGTCAAGTTCAAACCTTGAGCAGAAGGGATTTTAGGTTTAGATGCTCTCCTTCCTGAATGTGCGCAACTGACTTAGAGAGCCTAACAATTAATCTAAATTTACTGTAGTCCTTGGTGCTATTAAATGAAAATTCTGGTTATTTCTTTTCTGCTTTCCTTTGATCTTCACTGCTTACTGTCTTGCAGCTAAGCACAAATTGAAGGTTCACATAATAAAATTAGGTAATGCTTGTTTGCAGATCTGTTTTTTTTTTGAGCTGGACTTCAAAGATAAATGATAAAAAGAAATGGAAGATATACAGCATAACCAATGTGGAGTGCACTAATAGTGGACTGCCTTAAAGGAAGATTGCTATAAGACTTTTTTGTTGCCCTCATCACCCATTTTCATGACATACTGGCCCATGGTATTTATATAAACTGAGAAAGTCTGTTCTTTATTTTTGCATGTATAACACTCATACATACATACAGGTAAAGGAAAAGTAAAATCAAAATAAACATACGTAAAGGAAACACATGAGGCACAGGGATACAATTTTCAGTGCTAATGCCTTTCAACTTCAAAATCCTTGGACTGAATCCATCCACTGGTGCTGTCTGTGTGAAGGTTGCTACAGTTTCCTCTCACATCGCAAAGATGTGCATAATACTTTAATTATTGAATAATTATTGACTCTGAATTAACTATGAGTAACTTTGGATACAGTCGGCTTCACTAATGGATAAATTGATATATAAGACAATACAAATGCACCAGCCATGCATGAAAATATACATTCTAGTGTAGGAAAAGCGTACCCCAATAGATTCCCCAAATACTTACTTCTAACCACTGACCACAATTTCATATAATATGTTTAATCAGTGGTGCACTGTTTGCACCAACTCTTGTTGCTATGTGTTCCCATTCTACCTAATCCATTCTCATATGTCCAACTAAATGACAATAATAGTTCTAACAATATAGGTATTTTTAACAGGAATGAAGAATAGAGGTGAGTGGTAGTAGGTGCATGTACAGGAAACAGCAGCAGCTAGCTGGATATGAGTCCAGTCTCCTAACACAAGTTTTAAAAATGGACACAATGCAGCTCGGGCTCTGTGGGTGTACTGAGGGCTGCACCCCTGGAATTGTTAATGAGGAAATTGACTGGCTGCATTTACAAGAGAGGCCATGATCAGTCCAGCCAGTTTCCTCGTTGGCATTCCAGAGGTTGAAATTAAGGCAGAGCGCACCTGTACTCACAAGAGTGTAAAGTAGCTCAAGAAAGTCAGAGACGGGGAAGAAAAAAAAAAAGGACAAAGCAGGAGCTGATGAATGGGCTCTTGAAGGTTCATCCTGTAGGTGAATGATCAATTGAGAGACTTCCAGAGTTGAACAGTCAACAAGTATGTGGAACAAACGGACATCGAGAAAGTGCACTAGACCATGGGTTCTCAACCTGGAGCCATATGGCCCCCTGGGGTCCACAGGTTTTCCAAGGGGGTCACCAGTGAAAATTACGTAAAAGGGGGGCCACAGCATGAGATTAGGGGGTCACAGAGAGAAGTAGGAAGCGAAGAAAACAGAGACGTGAAGAAAAAAGAAAAAAGAAGTGACGTGACCATGCTTCCCAGTGGATGAATCACCAAGCACACTTTGTGGCAACAACATTGCTTCCACTTCCATCCTTCAACTATTTCCTCACTTCAACCCCATGCAGTACCCTGGAGTGATTTCAGTATCTCATGTGTCATGGGAAAGGTGCATGGCTGCAGCAGTGTTAGTGCTGTTTCTTCCTATGAATATTACAGTTAATTTAGCTCTTGTTTTTGCCATTCCTTTCACAACTGCTGTTGAAAATAATTGCTTAATAACTTTCATTTTCAATTTGGGAGTTTATCTTGAAAATTAGGGATGCACCTTTTCTAATCAATCTGTACATTCAAAATTTACAATACTGTAGATTAATTTTGTTAAATATTAATGAAAAAATTTCTTTTAAAATTTGCATATTTCATTAAAACTAAAAAATGAGGGTCCCTGAACATAGAATATCTCAACAAAGATAACTGAAAGACTAACGGGGGATTTCATCTCATATCGTGCAAAGCATGTATATTAACCATCACCGATTTGACAGAAAGAAATATGTGAGACCACCACATCTGAAATGAAATTACCCGTTTTATTTCGTTTTGCGAAATTCGTACTGGTGTCGTAATAATACAGAATCAGGTTTCATTGTTGTGAATTATTTACTGAGCCATATGCAGAATCGTCTTAACATAATGGACAGAGGTGATCTTCGGTTATCCCTCACAGCAATAGAAACAGATTTAAAAAACCTTGTTTCTGGTCATCAAGAAAAATACTTAAAGTATACATTTTTGTATTTTATAAATTAAGAAATTATTGTATGTAATTTGCATTGTAATGCAATAAATTGTATTGTGTCATAATAAAACATGTTCTATTTACAAAAAAATATTTAAATAGCTACCAAAAGGGGGACATTGTTGAAAAAAGGTTGAGAAACCCTGCACTAGATGCTCAAAGAGGCAAGAGCTGGTGGTCAAAAACTTGAAATGTTTTAGACCACTAGAGCGCCAATGGAGGCAAGTGCGGGGGTACTGGATCACTGACAGAGGAGAGTGCTTGTTGCCAAGAATGAGATATATCTCCAACTTTTGTTTGTGTTTTTATCGACCATATTTAAAAATTGTTTTTTAACCTTATGATTTATTGATTATTAAAACACTGATTTTATCTTGGATTATTTATTGGGTTAGTATTTAAAGAACTGCACTTTGGACACTTTATTGTTTGTTAAATAAATTTGCACAATGCACTATTTGCACTAACTTCTCATTGCTATGTGTGTTCATTTGCCCTAGTACATCTCAGTCTATGATTATCGATGTTCCCTATTCAAGGAGGATTATGCCAGCTGTCGGTGACCCTGGCATCACACCATTGTCCTATTAATATGTCTCTAAATACCTGTAACAGAGTAACTATTTTAAGTAAACTGAAATTACAAATGATAGAGTAGCAAACTGTGTTAGGCCCCCTAAAGAACTACAAAACCAGGCCATTGCCTTCACTAGCTAGCCCAGAAAAAGCTTCAGTAAAGGAAGCCTGACCTCCAAAATCCACAGACAGGCTTCAAGCCAGTTCATGCACCAAAGATGAAGGAACAACTTTTTAACATTCAGAAATGACTTAAGTGTCCAAAATGCCTCTAAAGGCAAAGAGAAGCTATAAACAAACAAAAAAATGGCCTGAGAAAAATGGGTTCACATAAACAAAAAAGGAACAAAAAATGTCAAAAAAGGCAATGTAAAGAAAATGTCTTGGCTGAAAAAGGCAATCCAAGGCAAACAGGTCCAAAAACTGTTAAACAACAGCAACATCCAAAAATAGAAGCAACAATTGAAGAAGCCAGAAAAAGCAATACTCACAAAAAAGCACACACCAAATATCAGTGAACCATTAAAGGATCAACTCCCCGAACTTACAATACTTTGACTGAGGGAGATCCTTCACCAGTGACATCAGTGTGGGTGGCCCTGCCCCTTGGGGTTTCACCAACAAAACAAAAGGAACAGAGGAGAACAAAGAAGCACAATATATACTGTGGATACTAAATGGTAAATAAATAGAATATTAACAAAAATAAACTATCACAATAAACATATGGAAAATAATGATTCAAAATAAACAAAGATGATACAATAAAGGAAAATAAACTTAAGCCAAGGATCAAGCCCTGATTGTAATATAACAACTTTCCCTTATATATTCCACACTTTCACAGTGACTCTTCTTCCCTTACTGGCCAGGACCTATCAGACATAAAATCTCTTTGCTTAATTATACTATAAAATCAAATGACCCTGTTCAATCTCTTGCAGCACCGAATATTTTATTGCGGAAAAGAATTTTGGGGATACCTTTCCTTTAAACGTAAACTGCTTTTATCAAATGTAAAGATTCTTTTCAAGTAGACAACAATTGTATATTTCACCAGTGTTGCTACTTCTGTTTGCCTGTTCTTTCACTTATCAACATTTGTGAATTAATAGTTCATAGTTTCAATTCATTTGTACCCTCTGCCTTAAGAGTTTCCCCTTATATAACTGTTACTGTTGCTTCTCTATTGGGTGTGTTTGCTCTCCCTCCTTCATTGACTTTGCTGAGAAACTGCCCAACCCTACAAGGTAAAGACGTGCTTCCTGGCTTCAGGTTTAAAAGCACTTCCCCTGTATGTCCACTAATGTCCTCGAGTACATGATTTACCCGTAAGCTGAAAGATTGTTGTTTGGTCTACTTTATCAATGTCTTTGCAGATTTTAAATACCTGGATTAGGTCCCCACACAGTTTCTCTGCTCAAGACTTAACAGGTTTAATTCTCTGAGTCTGTCAGAGTACGACAGGCCCTTAAGTCCTATGATGAACTTGGCTGCTCTCCTCTGCACAGCTTCAAGTGCTGCAATGTCTTTCTTGAACCATGGTGACCAGAACTGCACATGTTACTCCAGATTTGGACTTACTAGTGCAATATATAGTTTGAGCATATACTTTAGGCTGTGATTGTCCATTTCTTCTCAACAGGCATTCAATGTGCACTATCGTATTTCGGAAGTTTAAATATTTTTATCACAAATGCACCAAACGTGTACAGTGAAAAAGTCTCAAGCTAGTTCTGGATCTCATTTGTTTTGCACAGAAATAAAAGTGCATACAGCACCTTGTCAGTAGACTTTGCCTCATTTAGATGGCATAGATAATAGATAGAGGGTAGTGCTGGGATTGGGGTCTGCAGGAAAATTGCATTGATATCCAACCAGGTTTTATTTTCATATGTTTTATGCTTTTTTCAGTGTAATGTGTATTACTAGCAGAGTGATCATGGGTATTGTGGATAGCAATTGGGCACATCACAACCCACTAGCTGGTTATTGCAGTCTTTTGTTAGTGCCTTACTTGAGGCTAGCATTGGTGAGGTATTCTCCAGCTACCAAAACCATTGTGCTAGACTAACAGGGTTAAGAAAATGCATGGGTTACCTTTTATGACTTTGATGCTTTTTGTCTCCGATACTTCTTGTGTAAATAAGACACATATTGAAACCATGAATACCTGCGTCTAACAGTGTAGAGTTACAGTATTTATATTTTCATGACATATATCCAGGGCAGAGTGCACTAAAAAAGACTCAAATTTAAAATATAATCCTTGTCATCTTATTCTGGAGTGCTTCTCCAGCAAATAACTTGATTTTGTGCTTTCTTACAAATCACAATGAGAAAATCAAGATCCACTGCTGTTGCAGAGCTGCTAAAAGTTCACTAATCTACCACAGCCATCTAATCGATTAGGAACAGTTGCTTACAACACCAAGGCAGACTGTGCCACTTACCTGAACTGGCATTAGATATATCAAGTGAAATGGACGGATAACTGGAGGCTGTGTATAATTCTTAATGGGATGAAATTGTTTTGAGTAGAGGAACTCAGGGTGAAGTACTTTGCTCAACTAATGGTTAATAAGATTTACACCCCTAAGCCCTTTACCACGGAACAGAAATGCTTTGGAAATTCCCTTTTTAATGGTTTTTCATAAGAAAATACAATTTAGTTTTAGAACTCTTCCTGTGAAAAAAGCTGATTAGTTTCACTTAAAAAATGCTGTCAGTTTTTCATCGTAAGCAGGGTAAAACACCAACATAAAATTTAATTCAAGTAAAATTCATCTGTAACTTCATGCTATGGGTATCTGTAATTTTCCTTCGAAGCGTAGATAAGGATGCTTCATTTTTTGCAATAAATCCAGTTATTAAGTCTGGGAATCAAACTGATATTTCAGTATATTTTTTCACCTGTCATGTGCATACTATTTATGACTTGAAGTACTGATACATGTATTGATAATGTTACAAGCTGCTGATGTACTTGACATAAAGGAATCAAAATGAGGGACAAAACAAGCCGACATGCTCTTAAGCGTTTCTCCTGGGACTCTGGTTTCTAACTAGATCTTTAAGATATCTATGTTAGGTTAGCAGGAGTTAGTACTGGTGTGGGTTTACATGCAAAGGTTTGGACTGGCATTTCATCCAGGGATGATTCCAGCTTTTAAACTGATACTACTAAAATAGCCTCTGAATATCTGTAACCCTTTACTGGAAGTAGGTTAGAAAAATGTATGTATAACACTGACTTCTGTTTATTTTAGCAAATAAATACTGCCTATTACTCAGGCCATCTAGATTTTCAAAGTTAACTTTATGATTCTTAGCTTTACACACCGATACTTTCAAAGTCTTTAACCAAAGTATAGAATATCTATGTTTATTGAGGGAAACAATAGTCATCAGTTAGCCCAAGTTACAAGTTTTCTGAAATGAGGAAGAAACTGGGCTAGTTCATATGTGTGTTTCATATTATTAAATTATTGAATGTAATTCTCATGGTCCTGGATCCACTCTAGTACTTTATTTGCTTTGCTTTTTAGCACAGAGAATTATCCTCTGTGGAAAATGTTTGTTTATTTTGTAGTACTGTACTCTAATGTTCTATAGCATTCGAAATCTGTATTGTGTAAAAAGATTAAATGAGTTCTTCAAAAACACACCCTGAATTACTATATTTTCACCACCACACTGATAACACTGGACAGGATGAATCCGTGTTACTGTGATGTCAATTAACTCTTTACAAATTTCAGGTGCCGTTTTCTGTAGTGTCTGCTTTCAAGATTAAATTTATGGTACTTGTAAAAGTTAGCTTTTTTTTCAGTTTTATTCACTCAGTCACGTTCACGCTCTCCCTCACCCCCCTCCTCATCTGACCCTAATTGACAGCCCGATCTGACGCTGCTAGTTTTCAAATAATATTGCATTTTTGCAATGATGTTTTCTGATTAGTACTATTTAGGTCATAAAATGATTTCTTCAAAATGTCACATATATTTGTCTCTATCTTTTTTTCCCCGGTGCTGCATTGACATCATGCACCAGAAGGCGTGAGCTTATTCAGTGCATGCAGGAGCATGCAGGTGGCCGGGTTGTTGTGTGCTACAACAAGCTTGATTTGGCGGTGATCAATGCCCATGTACTGTACAAGGCATGCACAGGGTCCACTGAGAAAAGAAGAGTGTTCTTGGCTCACCTTGCAGAGAAAGTTCATCATCTCTTCTTACAAGAAAAGATGATAGAAAAAGAAAAAGAGGATGCAACATCGACAAGCTTCTGTTCCAAGACCGCCGCTTCCCCCAGGAAAGCAAACTCAGTGTCAGGTGCTCCTTCAATGTAATAGGAACCACATCATATAGAGAAGTGTGTACATTGCAACAGGTACACATGTCGTAAATGTAGGAAGGACAGTCCTTATATGTGTGGGAACTGTTAAATTTGAATTTCATGAATGTATATAGTGTGGAACTGACCTCTCTGTACAATTCTTTCTTTTGCATGTCCTGGAGTACAAAAGAAACACCACCATGCACCAAAATGTGGAGATTGGGCAAGATCAGGGATAAAAAAATTGTCACTGATTACAACTGCAAGAAGGTATGCGAATGAGTATGAATAATATGAATAATATGAATAATGTTGCATCAGTGCCACAGTGTTTTCCGAAATGTACTATACAGGTCATAAAATGAATTATTCCAAATATCATATATACCGATGTCTAATTCAGTGTGAGCAGGAACACTCAATAAAATTGAATAAAAAAAATTCAAGTGACAATGAAATACCAAGATGGCAGAGTCACCAGCATTTGTGTGTCAGCTTTCATCCCTCCAGATCAGAGAATATCCAGTTCCATTGTCTCAAAACACCACTCACTTCTACAGTTATTCCCAGTTTCAAATAAAAACTAACAGTGTCAGATCTGGGGTGGAGGGAGGTTGTATCATCATCGTGACTGAGAGAATAAAAGTGAAAAAAAAACCGCTAACTTTTACAAGTGCTATAAATTTACAGTGGCTGTTACAGACACAAATGTATGTTTTTATTGTAGAATATAAACAATAAGAGCAGCTCACTACTCAAAATGGTATATTTATGAGGCATCCGGGATTGAACCGACAACCTCTTGATTACAAGTCAGCAGTTCTTACCGCTGTACCACAGAAGCTGTCATGTTATCCTTCTACCTTTTGTGAAAGTGTTTATTTGATATTTGGACTTCAGCCTTCACACAT
Source organism: Erpetoichthys calabaricus (assembly GCF_900747795.2). NCBI lineage: Eukaryota > Metazoa > Chordata > Cladistia > Polypteriformes > Polypteridae > Erpetoichthys > Erpetoichthys calabaricus. The sequence continues at coordinate 77,799,095 of NC_041398.2, read as the reverse complement.
TATACAGTTATGTCAACAGTTTGTCGTTTCTGTTTTAACAATGTTTTTACATAGATTGTTGTAAACACAGAAGACACATGAAATGTATGTATTCCAAATGATGATATATTATTTACCCTGTACAACTCCAGGCAATTCAGACCAACATAAACACTGAGTACTGAGAATCTTCTTTGCGAATTAAGCTGCGGAGGTGGGTAGGGGGATGGGATAGTAGGCTGCGTGCTGCTTGTGTTGATCGTTACATGTACAAGACAAAAAGACGCTGACAGAGAGGTGTGAAGGGATTTAAGGTGGGCCAGGATTATGAGTTTTTTCATAGGCTTTGGTAATTCTAGTGTTAAAAGTATGAGCCTGGTGCATTCCATTAAAAACAGACATCTCCTTGACTTAACCCAGTGCAGGTCCTTCCAACAAAGGACGCACCTAACCGGCAGTTCAGCCCTCCTTCATCATTGCTCCTAGTCTCGGGCCCCTGTAGCCATCTCTGGCCCCTGACAGGGCACTCCATCGTGCCTCCAACTTCCACTGCCAGGCTTGGATCCTTGTGATCCATGACACCACCAGAAGAACGCTTCTCTCAGCCTCTCATTGCCCTGCAGACACGCTGCCTCTCTCCGGCAAGTTGCTACAACTGAACACTGCTTCAGCCACTCCAGCTCCCAGGTTATTCAGCTAGAGTGGCTATCAGCCCCTGAATGCCATTCACACCCTCCGAAGGACTTCCCCCCAGCTGTCTGCTTTCTCTGCCTTTCTTGTGCTCACTTGCACTCGATCTCTCCCTCTCTCCTGCCTTCTGTCTCTCTTTCTCTCTCTCTCAATCTTTTAACTTCCTTCTTTCTTCCAATCGGGCTTTTTCCTTTTGATTACCCCAATCAATTCCTGATTTGTTGATTCCTCCCCTTTTCTTGCTCCGGCTCATTCTTATAAGGCTCCATGGATGCAGCGTCTCAATCACGCATCACAGGAGGCCAATGAAGTAATTGAGAAAGACCGCACCTTCACATGCAGGTGTGTCTTGCCCCAATTACTTTACCAACTTCACACAGCGGCATGAGCCTGCACCCACAGAGAATGAGATGTATATTTATTTATTTATTTATTAGAACCGGACACTATTTTCTGAGCTGCAGACCAGCTATTCAACATACCTCCCTCCTTAAGTCGGCAGTTACACGGGAAGGCTCCATGCCTCAACCAACCCTAATGCAACAGATGGCCCAGGTCCGCAGTGTGGCCTTATCGCTGCATTAAAAACAGCCCCACTAAAATGAAAACTCAAGCCCCTTCGTAAAACATGTCATTAAAAGAAAATGAACTCTATTAAACTCTATTAAATTAGGGATTTTTCAAGTGTTCATTTTTTTCCCTGTGCTTAAAACTCATTAAAAAGTGTTTTTACCGAGCCGTTCGTAGCGCTATAGCGCAAACTCTTGCAGTGTTAAGTTTTCTCTGTTGTTCAAGGTTTTCTCAGTGTTATTCAATGTTTTTACATTTAGTTTACTATTACGCTGTGCATTCTATGGTATACTCATATCTATATATACAATGCATCCGGAAAGTATTCACAGCGCATCACTTTTTCCACATTTTGTTATGTTACAGCCTTATTCCAAAATGGATTAAATTCATTTTTTTCCTCAGAATTCTACACACAACACCCCATAATGACAACGCAAAAAATGTTTACTTGAGGTTTTTGCAAATTTATTAAAAATAAAAAAACTGAGAAATCACATGTGCATAAGTATTCACAGCCTTTGCTCAATATTTTGTCGATGCACCTTTGGCAGCAATTACAGCCTCAAGTCTTTTTGAATATGATGCCATAAGCTTGGCACACCTATCCTTGGCCAGTTTCGCCCATTCCTCTTTGCAGCACCTCTCAAGCTCCATCAGGTTGGATGGGAAGCGTCAGTGCACAGCCATTTTAAGATCTCTCCAGAGATGTTCAATCGGATTCAAGTCTGGGCTCTGGCTGGGCCACTCAGGGACATTCACAGAGTTGTCCTGAAGCCACTCCTTTGATATCTTGGCTGTATGCTTAGGGTCGTTGTCCTGCTGAAAGATGAACCGTCGCCCCAGTCTGAGGTCAAGAGCGCTCTGGAGCAGGTTTTCATCCAGGATGTCTCTGTACATTGCTGCAGTCATCTTTCCCTTTATCCTGACTAGTCTTCCAGTTCCTTCCGCTGAAAAACATCCCCACAGCATGATGCTGCCTCCACCATGCTTCACTGTAGGGATGGTATTGGCCTGGTGATGAGCGGTGCCTGGTTTCCTCCAAACGTGACGCCTGGCATTCACACCAAAGAGTTCAATCTTTGTCTCATCAGACCACAGAATTTTCTTTCTCATGGTCTGAGAGTCCTTCAGGTGCCTTTTGGCAAACTCCAGGTGGGCTGCCATGTGCCTTTTACTAAGAAGTGGCTTCCGTCTGTCCACTCTACCATACAGACTTGATTGGTGGATTGCTGCAGAGATGGTTGTCCTTCTGGAAGGTTCTCCTCTCTCCACAGAGGACCACTGGAGCTCTGACAGAGTGACCATCGGGTTCTTGGTCACCTCCCTGACTAAGGCCCTTCTCCCCCGATCGCTCAGTTTAGATGGCCGGCCAGCTCTAGGAAGAGTCCTGGTGGTTTCGAACTTCTTCCACTTACGGATGATGGAGGCCACTGTGCTCATTGGGACCTTCAAAGCAGCAGAAATTTTTCTGTAACCTTCCCCAGATTTGTGCCTCGAGACAATCCTGTCTCGGAGGTCTACAGACAATTCCTTTGACTTCATGCTTGGTTTGTGTTCTGACACGAACAGTCAACTGTGAGACCTTATATAGACAGGTGTGCGCCTTTCCAAATCATGTCCAATCAACTGAATTTACCACAGGCGGACTCCAATTAAGCTGCAGAAACATCTCAAGGATGATCAGGGGAAACAGGATGCACCTGAGCTCAATTTTGATCTTCATAGATAGATAGATAGATAGATAGATAGATAGATAGATAGATAGATAGATAGATAGATAGATAGATAGATAGATAGATAGATAGATAGATAGATAGATAGATACTTTATTAATCCCAAGGGGAAATTCACATACTCAAGCAGCAGCATACTGATAAAGAACAATATTAAATTAAAGAGTGATAACAATGCAGGTATACAGACAGACAATAACTTTGTATAATTTTAACGTTTACCCCTGGGGTGGAATTGAAGAGTCACATAGTGTTGGGGAGGAACGATCTCCTCAGTCTGTCAGTGGAGCAGGACATTGACAGCAGTCTGTCACTGAAGCTGCTCCTCTGTCTGGAGATGACACTGTTTAGTGGGTGCAGTGGATTCTCCATGATTGACAGGAGCCTGCTCAGTGCCTGTCGCTCTGCCACGGATGTCAAACTGTCCAGCTCTTTGCCTACAATAGAGCCTGCCTTCCTCACCAGTTTGTCCAGGCGTGAGGCATCCCTCTTCTTTATGCTGCTTCCCCAGCACACCACTGCGTAGAAGAGGGCGCTCGCCACAACCATCTGATAGAACATCTGCAGCATCTTATTGCAGCTGTTGAAGGACACCAGCCTTCTAAGGAAGTATAGTCGGCTCTGTCCTTTCTTACACAGAGCATCAGTATTGGCATGGCAAAGGCTGTGAATACTTATGTACATGTGTTTTCTCAATTTTTTTATTTTTAATAAATTTGCAAAAACCTCAAGTAAACTTTTTTCACGTTGTCATTATGGGGTGTTGTGTGTAAAATTCTTAGGAAAAAAATGAGTTTAATCCATTTTGGAATAAGGCTGTAACATAACATAATGTGGAAAAAGTGATGCGCTGTGAATACTTTCCAGATGCACTGTATAATTCACTAAGGCGGCCGACCATGGCAGGCAAGACACAAGACAGAGCCAGTTTTCAGTCACAGACAATTGTATGTTGCTCTTTCCAGAGTCCCATCTTTTCATTCACTCACAGTCGTATCCTCAAACCCGCCCCATTTGGACAACTGTGTCTTTCAGGAAGTCTTCACACATCAATAAATAATTATGTGGCGTATGCTACGCCGCGGGTTGGCTAGTCAATATTACTATACAAAAGCAGAAAAGGAACTGAGCTAAATTCCCCATTTAGTTATTGTATAAGTTAAAACACAGTAATTAATCAAAATGATATAAATAGCTGTTTTATGGTATACAGATGAACACGAATGGTAAACAATGGCCAAGAATATCATGAAGAAAGAGTTTCACATTTCAACAAAATTGGTCCACATTGAGTTGTTATATGCTTGACAGAGGCAAACAGAAAGACAGTCAGAATGACATGGGCTTTCGCAATAGGTGCTTTGTGCATTATATGTGAATGCACCTTAAAAAATGATATGTCAGAATATTATTTATAGACTGCAGTGTAACATTTAATACTATTGTAACGTCAAAGTTGATTGCCAAGCTCCTAGACTTGGGACCTCTACAACAGGATTCTGGACTTTCCCACTAGCAGACACCAATATGTGTTGATGGGGCAAATTCCTTCCTCCATCCATATCCTCAACACAGGCACTCTACTGATATTGTGCTAAGTATCCAACAGTACTCCTTATGAAGTTGTGGTTAAACACGGTTCCTAACTCATCATTACATTTGCTGATGACACCACTATCATAGGTTTGATAACCAAAATTATGAGAAAGATGGGAAAGTGAATGCTGGTGATCAGGTCTCTGCTTATAAACATCTTGTCCTTGCATCTCTGACACAACAGACAAACACTTTCAACATAGAAAGTACTTCATATAGTTAATCAATGATGGGCAAGGCAATCTTATTCATTCTCATTCTTGCCCATCATGGTACCCTCCCCACTTCTTGCCCACCTCTCCTCACACATATCTAATGATATTTATATATTGCATGGATATTTCCTCTCATTCCAGACTCCCTGAAATATATATTCACTGATTTCATCATGGCTGGCACTGTTATTATCACTCCCTTTATTATGTAACCTATCCTTTCAATTTGGTTTTAATCTTCCTACAATAAAACTTGTAAATGTAGTTTCTGTTCTGAAGAAATCAATCATTGCAAGGAATTGGTCTCATCCCATATGAGAGATGGATGTCTAAGATGGTGTTTCGCTGGCAGCAGTGTTTGATTTGCCTCTTTTATCTATATGAGATATCCAGTATTTTAATAACCTGTTGTGGAATTGCTTATATGTACTGTATATTAAAAATATGTGGAAGAAACCAAGGGGCGAGAAAGACCTTGAAAAGAAGAAAAAGCACTAAAGATCTGCCAGTATCTAAGCACGTGTCAAGTTCAGGCTATGGCCTACCACAGATTGAGCTTGAGTAGACAGGCAAAGGAATCGATCATTCAGAGTCTCATGATGCAGCATCCACTTCATCCAACAGCAAATGTGGGAGTGGAAATAAAAGTGAGGCACGCAATGAAAATCCACTATGTTTGACTATCAAATCCAAACCAGGGAATGCCTTTTAATCACCACCTTAAATCAGTACAAACATTCCCTGTGGTTAACAGCATCAACTCTTTCTGGACACATAGCTCCACCTTCTGTGCATGGAAATGATGGTGTGTTGTCTGAGTTGAAGATATTGATTACTGCACTTGGGGTGGATATAAAATATATAAAGGAGGATATAAAGGGGACACACATGGAAATACAGAAAACATCTAGCAGAAAAGATAAGTTGAATCAGAATATGAAGTATCAAAAAGCATGTTTAAGTAATAACTTTGATGTAAAGTTAAAGGAAAATCTAGCAAAAATGTATGGAAATATACAGGAAAATATGAGCAAAATTGAGAATAAAATTAAAATACCTGGGGCTCACCTGAAAGAAGTTAAGCAAATGTGTATGACTTGCAATGAAGAAGTAGAACATTTGACATCTGCTGCCGAGAAAAAAAGGACTGCTATAGAATCTGTGTGCAAAATGCTTTGTGATAAACTAGTAGTGTTTGAAGGCAGATATATAAGGAGCAAAATCAAAATCAAAACACTTCCTGAAAACAGTGAAAGTCCCAACCCAATGAAATTAGCAGAATTATTTTCGAAAAATACAAGAAAGGAATTTTAAAATCTGACGTTGAGATCTCAGCTGCTTGTCACATATGCATATCAAATGCCTTAAAAACTACAAACCTGATTGTCACGTTTGATAAACTATTGGACAAAGAAAACTTAATTTCTCCTCTCAAACAGAAAGAGATTATATTCAAAAACGGCAAGATGTAATTACCTAGATTTCTCTCCTTCTGTTGCTGCAAAATAAGCTGCATTCTACAGCATCAAACAGTGTCTATGCAGAGCTGAATTCACATATAGCCTCTTGTTTCCAGATAAACAAAAAAAAAAGATTATGGTCAATCATATTTGATTAACTCTCCTGAAGAAGAAGACAAAAAGAGTTCAAAATGCTGATTCCGACATCCTTAAAAACATGAACAGTAGTCATATTGTGTCCACGTAATTCTAAGAAGATCAACTCTAAAATGACAATAAAACTAACAATAAATGTCCATTAAAAAGTTTAGTCCTTAAAATGTCCTCCACAGGCTTGAGTCCCGTGGGTTCTTTAAAAAGTCAGACACCTATCCCACTTGCTGCTCTGTCTTCAGTTCTTATGTCACCAGCACCAGCTCTTCACACCACTGCCACCATTTGTGACAGTGTTGGGTTGAAGAGGCTCCCAGTGGGACATGGTAGCATATGGGTCACAGACTTGCACAAGAGAAGAGGAGGTGAGTCCAGGTTTCCAAAAAAAACAGCTTTATTGTTGCCAAGACAGGAATGATCAAAAGCATTTTCAAATAGGACTGGAACTATATGTGGTCTAGCCTCACTTTAGGAGGGAAGAGTGGGGAGAGTGGGGGGAATAAGTGAAAATAGCAAATTAATATTTATTTATTCTTTTTACCCTCACAATTGTAAGTGCCAGCTTAACCTTAGCTATAATACCAAGCAATAGTGATATCAAATGTATTGATTTGATATTAAAGATACATTTTGAAATAACATGTTACTTTTACTTAAGGTTACAAAATATCCCCAAACATTCAGAGGCAGTATTTCTCTGACCAACCTTTGAACTTTGTAATCTGCAATGTCAAATGCTTCAATCAAGATCTACATTTAAAAAAAGTATTCTCACACCTCACAGGCCTATGGGTTAAGATAGTATTTTTACAGAAGACTCACTTAACAAGGTAGAAGCAGTTTTGATTGCAACGAGATTGGATTGGCCATATTTTTTGTTCCAGCTATATAAAGAAAACCAGAAGTGTGGGAATTTTAATACATAAAGTAATCAAACTTGTAACATTAGACATAATATCGAACCCTGAAGAGCACTTTGTCATAGTGATGGGTAATTTATTCAATTGTAAAGTAATTCTGATAATATATATGTGTAGCAAAGTGTAAAATGTTATTTATAATTTTATTTTGTTTTTTTTTTGTTATGAACTTCCCCAAAAGAGTTGATCCCTGTAAATAGTTAATAGTATACCAACAATATAATCTGTTGTAGTACGGGCGTTAATTAGCATCACACCTCACAACCTGCATGCACCAAGTTTTTGGCTCTAACGCCAGAAGCATGGTGGACGCTGTAGGGGTAGGTTGTGGTTTCAGTTTCTTTCCTGATTTTTTTATTTCATTTACTTTGTGTTAATAATTTATAATCGATTTCATTTATTATTTAATAGGCAGAGGGGAGAAGATGTTAATGTGACGCTCTGTCTATTTCTTTACTTTTGTTTTGAAAAGGTATGCTATATATATATATTTTCTTTTATATTCATTTGTTAAGAATATATAATTATAAAATTAGGATTTTTTTTGTATAAAGTCTATGTGTATTGTAGATAGTTCTCTTTGGAAAATTGGATTCATTTTTTTTTGTAAATAGTTTTATATGTAATGTGTTTGTATAAAATAAAAACACGAGAAGCACGGTGGACGCTGTAGGGGCAGAGGGGAGAAGACGTTAATGTGACGCTCTGTCTATTTCTTTACTTTTGTTTTGAAAAGATTTTCTGGAAGAGGAAAATAAAAGCTCGTGTTTTAGACCAACGTGCCTACGTGACAATCATTTACGCAGGGAAAGGCGGATTGCAGTCGGTTACAGAAATGGTGCCGTGACCCGGATTAATTAGGTCAGCTGCTGCCGATCGCCGGGGTCAAGCAAGTGCCGTGAAGACTGAGGTGTCCTCTCTGTGAGCCGGAGGAATCAGTTTATGTGAGAGCTAATGACGTTAAAGGACACTTCATTGGTTATTGGTTACGGTTTTTACATATACATATAATGTTAAGAATTGTTTACTTGTATACTAATACTTGTTCTGTAAATTGTGTATTTATAGTCAGTTCTATACATATTTTCTTTTACTCTTCATGTATTAGCTATTGTAATATGGCTAGTGGGGGGCGTGGACTGAATTTTATAGATGTGACGCCAGTAGTGGGCAGGGGTCAAGGTTTATTGCATGCAAAGGAGATTACAGGAGGGCAGGTTGGGCAGTCAATTTATAGAGAGTATTTGGACACCATGGAGGCAAGTGACATACCCTCTGTGAAGCCAAGGTTCTCAACCCCTACCGATAGTGCCCCTGATACTTTGCAGCAATTACGTGATATTATAGGAGAGCTAGGTACTCAGATTGGTGATTCTGTTGCCAGTCGGTTACATACAGTATGCACTTAATGTGAATGATACAGATTTTATCAAAACACATTTGCATTGGTTCCCAATATGAGCACTCATAAAATTTTAGTAGCTGGAGTTTTTAATTGCATTGTAAATCAGACCTGGATACATCTTCAAATACCGCTAAGACATTCACACAGTTTGTGATGGATCATAATCTATTTGTCCCATGGCGATTCTTAAATCCAAATTCAAGAGAATAAGCTTTCTTTTTAGCAGCATATTATAGCAACTCAAGAATTGATTATTTCTTCATTGATATTAACTTATTGGCAACTATCTAATCATGTAAGTAATATGCCATTGTTATCTCCAATTATGCTCCTCTTATCTTGGAGCTTGAATCCTTATGTGTTTATCCCATAACTGGCATCTTAACCCCTGTCGTTATCAAATGTGAACTTAATACAATTAATCTTCAAGCAAATCAATTAATTTTTAGAGACTAACACAACACTTTGGGAAACTTTCAAGTAAGTTTTAAGAGAACAAATTATTTCATATCTCTCTCATAAAAATAAATTTGTTACCAGGATATGCATCAGAATTATAAGTGAGATTTCGAGAAATGGATCTTGGATATGCCAAGTCACCAAATGAAACACTTTACAGGAAAATGGGCTCTACCATCTTGACAACAAAAGAAAGGACTGAGAAAGTGCTTCTTTCTGTAATATCTCAAGACCAAACCTGATTTATTAAAGGCAGACACTTAATCTCAAACCTTTATCATCTGTTTAATGTAATATACTCACACACAAAATCCAACACAACAGAAGTCTTATTATGTTTGGATTCAGAAAAAGCTTTTGATAGAGTGCAAGGTAGGTAAAACAGTATTTTCTCAGCTCATCTTCATTCCATGTATACTTGAAAACATCACTTGTCTTCATGATTCTTGGAACTCTTTGAATCTAAATCTCAGCAGGGGCAAAGATGTCTTTGTATTACTTGTGGTTTATTGCTAGCAATGATCCCTAACCACATATTAAAAAAATGGGACCTTTCATATTGTCCTTTCATTACCACTACATTAGGCTTTGAAAACATGACTGAAAAAGAGCTGGCATTGGTAATCTTGCAAAACAGAGCTGCAATAAAAGGAATGTAATGTAATTTATCATGCTTCTTTACTGTTTGTTTATTTCTAGTTTACGTTGTGTATAGTGTTGAATGAAGAAATGTGTGTACTACTCTAGTGCAATAAATAACACATTCAGTAAGAATGGCAGGTAAGTTGCTTTGCTCTGTGATATGATGCAAGAGTCTATTACTTGCTCACTCATGGAAAATCACATTTGCTTATGAAAAATCCCAGTGTGATGACTGACATAAAGTTGCATAAAAATAAGCAGCAGTAAAGATGGCAAAGCAACTGACTACTCCGAGCTGCTTAGAAGATAGAAAGGAGACTGCACAGATCGTTCACAGAGTTATAACAAAACATTTAAATCCTGAAGTGCTTAGGAAGACAAGTTTATGCTCCTTCTTGTAGAGAATGTTATCTTTTATATTTTAAGTGTGATTTGCTCTGTTGTATAGTATAGTATAGTATAGTATAGTATAGTATAGTATAGTATAGTATAGTATAGTATAGTATAGTATTCTGAATCAAAGATAAGTAGAGACACTGCAATGCTGCTGCCCTATAAGAGGTACTTTGTCTTAATTGTATTTGTGAATGTGTGATATATGCCATTCAACATTACTGGCAGGAGCATCATGTTCACATGTGGACACTAACTCAGTCAATACTGAAGCTTCATATAACTTAATATTGAAAGGGATTAAACATGTAAGAATAAGAATGATTTTAGAACCCAGGACCTTGACTAGCACTCCCAAGAGGATTAATGTCCTTCCCAATCCTTTGAGGTTAATAGAACAATGCTTACCAGACTTCAGCAGCGGGGCAATGAATGGTTTTATGATTTACACTTAATAAACAAGCCATTTTTCATAAACAGTTTTTAACAACTTAGCTTTCTGTGCTTCTGCACCACCCAGACTCTTTCATTTTTGAACATCTAATAACTTACTCCTGTGTATAAATGTAATGTAAGCAAATATTGTAAATATAGACATTCTTTTCACAATATGCTTTCAAAAAACCTCAATAATGAAAAGCAAAATTTATATCAAAGTGATGAATACAGTTTACACATTCTTCCCAGCTGGAATTTCCCAGGTAGCTGTACCCAACCTAATGTAAATGATAGCCTAAGGTAATAGTCGGAAAAATGCACAAGGAAACTGGAATATGCACTACATTCAATGATGGTTGTTGATTATGCCTGAACAGTTTGTATTCTTCTCACCTAGGTTAACTAAAAATGTACCCTTTCAAGCAATGCTACAGGCTCCTAAAAGAAGCTCTCAACCACTGTAAAAAAAAAGCTTCATCAAACAGTTCCTTCAGGAGAAATTGTATCCCTTGAGATTACTGGGCATGTGGGGGGGACTGGAAGAGAGTAGTTGAGTAACATGGACTGAATTCTAGGTCATTGTTTTAAACAGATGGCCCCTATGCCAAAGGCAGACACATAATTCTGCCTGTCTTGACATTAAGACAGTTATCACATTTAAAAGGTTGGCAGTTATTTTTGTGTATTTTTTATATAGTGCTGTTCACTAAGTGCAGGCGTATAGCACTGTGAATAATTCTCAGTTAAAATACAAGTATAGATGTAGTTATGAAAGCAAATCTCAAGAATTCATTCTACTTTCTGAACAGCAATGGTTATATTTTTGAGAGTTTATATGGGAAGAACGTAACTCAAAATGCATTTATTTATTTGTTTCAGAGCCTGTCATAAAAAGTCATGTTAAGCCAAGCAAATGTTATTAAAAGCAGTATGTAGTACAAAAACACACACAGTATAAGGACAACACTAATTAATCTGTGTGTTTTAAGCCAAGCTTTTGTTACTTAGTGTAAACTTATATAATATGTCTCCATTCAAATAAACAACAAAACATATGTACCTATTACAAAATGTAAAAAAAAACAAAATCTGAAAATAATTTTGAAATGTGGTTAATGTTTTTGTAATGGGCTAGACATTGGTCTTTTAAAGAAAAGGACATTTCTGTGTGTTGCTTTTAGAAAAAAAAAACACGTCAATAATAAATGGAAAAGCCAAAAGATGAAGGGACAATAGGCACAGTTTGTTTGAGACTAGGCTAAATGAAAAGGCAAATTTCCTGAGTAATCCTGTTTTTGTTGGTAGCTATCTACAAGACATGGATATTTACCTGTATCACAAAAGAGTCACCTGCTTTGAAAAATCGGACTACTTTGATTGGCATCTCAGCATTATACTGTACAGCATTGTGATAACAGAACTTGCCTGCTTCATTACAAAATGTTTGTATTTACTTCCTTTGAAAATCAATAAATTCATTGGTCTCTAATCAGCATACAGTATGTACATCCTGATATTAAACAGTAATACCATTGTTTAACCAACAGAAATTGGTATGTTGCATTGTTTAACTGATTGTCATGTTGATATTGAAGCAGTTATATATCACTGGGTAAATGAGAATAAAAGACAGAAAGTATAATGAGAGTTTCCTGACTGCTACCTGCTTCTTTTATGCTTTTTATGCACCATGGCTACACCCTGTAGAAACAGTGGCTTGTACCTGGCTCAGGTTCCCCTAGGCCTGAGGCCGGTAACATATGCTGCCTGAATACAAAAACAAGTTTGCTTAAATTAAATTGTTTAAGACCTTTGGCATAAACCATTGGACATGACTTGGTACCTGGAATGTCTTAGCTCTTGTTCAAGCAGGCAAGCTGGCACAACTTGGCAGAGAAGATCAGCATTTTAAAATTATTTAAGTGAGGTTCACTGCCTAAATCTGCCAAGATCCGGATTAAAGAGTGGATTGTCCTACTCAGAATCACAACATATTAAGTAAGAACACAACACAAAGTGTTTGAATTTGAGAAATCAGTGAACAACAAACAGCATTAACACTGAAAGAGCTATTGCCAGCGTAATGGGCTAGAATTCAGTATTCTAAAGAAAATGACACTTCTGTGTGTTGCTTAGTGTAATGGGCTATAAAGCAGCGTTTTAAAGAAAAGGCAGAAAATTCTGCTACATGTTATTGTTGATGGTTACCAATCATCTGCTTTGATTACTGTAGATACTCGTGTATAAGTCGAAAAATTTATGCCTTAAAATTCATTCAAAAAAACAGGGTCGACTTATCCACGGGGCAACACAATTGTCCAAAAAATTTGGATAATGACATTGTACACTCAACGCTTCACGGTGTTAAGTCACCGGTCATCTGCCGTTTCCCATGGTCTTTGAAATAATTATAAGCCAGCAATACTATTGCTAATTAGCTAGTTTTTTTTTCTAATTTCATTAAATAATTCTTTAAACTGTGAAATACTTGAATTTGAGCATTAGTTTTTGCAGGTTTTGGATAACAAACATACCATTAGCTGCCACGTGCAACCGGATTTGGAATCAAAAGAACCAAGGCAATGCACTCTATCAATGCGATGCAAGCGCAGCCCGCGATTCAAAAAAATTCTCTGCCTACCTGTTTGTCTCGTCTGACAGTAGCTGAAAAGCAGCATCAGGAGAGAGCAGCCTGAAGTAGTCCAGCAGCGGGTGATCTGTTGTGTCCAACAGCAAGCCATGCTGTCTTGTGAAGTCGGGTAACCAGTTCGGCTCCCACGGATCAATGTCTGGGTATTCCTCCCACGCGAACCTTGCTGTAGGTGCATCGGCTGCGCGAATGCGTTCAGCTGGCAGCCGATCAGCTGGCACGGCATCGGCTGGTGTCCGATCAGCTGATGCCAGCTTCTCACTCTCTTGCTCAGTTCCTGACTCCTTTTCTATGTTAACTAATGTTGTCTTATTTTAATTTTGTATTTTGTCTTTTATTTTTCTTTTCTTCATTATGTAAAGCACTTTGAGCTACTTTTTGTATGAAAATGTGCTATATAAATAAATGTTGTTGTTGTTGTTGTTGCTGATCACTGTCAATAAAATCAGATTCTGAAAAATCAGAGTCCGACTCAGCGATAATGTGCAAAACATCGTCTGCTGAGTGTTTTCTTTTCTGCACTCGCTTCGCTCCCTTGTGACATGTTGAGGCCATCTTGCCTTTGTTTACATTTGCTTACATTGCACACGCAAGGATTAGTTGCCGAGTCAACAAGTCTAGCATTTCTCCAAGCACAGAGGGAATGCCTGTGACGTGACAGTGAGTTTTATCGCCATTAACAGCTGATTGTCTCCCTCTATCTCTGATAGCTGTCAAGTTTTACCCTCGACTTATACGCGGATCATAACAAATTTCGTAATTTTCGGCTTAAAAATACACTCAACTTATCTGCGAGATCGACTAATACGCGAGTATCTACGGTAAGTATCTCATCCACACACAATGTGGTGATAACAGAACTGTCTGCTTCCTTTGAAAATTAACGAGTTCTGAGGACATTGGTTTCTAATCAAGTACTTTTTCATAGCTGGTCATGATACCATTGTTGAACCAAAGTAAATGTGCTTACACTAATTTGTTCTAGAGGAGGAAATTGGCTTGCACCATTGTTTCACTGATTGCCATGTTGATCTATGCAGAAACTGAAGTATATATATACAGTATTTCTGGTAAAAGGATATTATATCTTGCCTGAAGAAGGGGCCTGAGTTGCCTCGAAAGCTTGCATATTGTAATCTTTTTAGTTAGCCAATAAAAGGTGTCAAAAGGAGAATGAAGCAGAACACAGAAGTATGGTCTGAGACTCGGGACTGCTGCCTGTTTCTTTTATGCTTTTCATCATATTGCTGTGGCTACACCCTGTAGCTACCGTGGCTTGTACCTGGCCCAGGTTCCCCTAGACCGTGAGGCTGGTAACACTAGTTTACATATGTGTTTGCTCTATGACGCCAAACTTCTTTTATGCTTGTCAGTCAGTCAGTCATTATCCAACTCACTATATGCTAACAATACAATACAATACAATTTATTTATGTATAGCCCAAAATCACACAAGAAGTGCCACAACGGGCCTTAACAGGCCCTGCCTCTTGACAGCCCCACAGCCTTGACTCTCTAAGAAGAGAAGGAAAAACTCCCAAAGAAAAATGGAAGAAACCTTGAGAAAGGCAGTTCAAAAAGAGACCCCTTTCCAGGTAGGTTGGGCATGCAATGAGTGACAAAAAAAAGGGGTCAATACAATACAATATATAGAACAGAACACAAGTAATCCTCAATACAATATAAAAATTAAAATTTTACAAGTACGGACCAGAATTTAACAGTAGATGATATCACATAATATGATTTTGATTTGTTTAGAGTCCTGGAGGCCTCAGCCATCAAGGTGCCTCCCCCATTTGGCCATTCCACAGCTGCATCATTGCTGGGCCAGCCAATCTGATGAAAGGATCCCTCTAACCGACGATTCCTGCGATTCTCCATCAGTGATGACTTTACCTTAGGCAGGCAAAACAACTTGGCAGGTGGACCGTGGCACCAAGTGCCACGTTTGAGTACTGAGAAGAGAAACAGAATAAGTGAGAGTTAGTAACAAATTATAACTATCATTTTACTTATGCTTTAGTGCTAATAACTAACAACAGAGATGCAGTCTGTACAGTAAATCAGCAGCTCTAGTCAGGATATGCTAAACACAGGGTCACGGGGGTCTGCTGGAGCCAATCCCAGCCAACACAGGGTGTAAGGCAGGAACAAACCCCGAGCAGAGCGCCAGCCCACCGCAGGGCACACACACAGCAAGTGCACACTAGGAACAATTTTAGGATCACCAATACAACTAACCTAAATGTGTTTGGACTGTGGGAGGAAACCAGAGCACCTGGAGAAAACCCATGCAGGAGTGGGGAGAACATGCAAACTACATGCTTGGAAGTGAACCCAGGTCTCCTTACTGCGAGTCAGCAGCGCTACCACTGCACCACCGTGCCGCCCATTCTTATGCTTGTGGCATAGCTAAAATGCCAGTGACACATTACCACAAGATGAGGTTCATAAATTTTGAGAAAGCGTTTCTAATTGCCCTATCAAGTCAACATTGTGTCAGTTGAGATTTCAATAAATTTATGGTAACTTCCAGCCTCCAACACTTGGAGAAACTGAATTGGCTATTCAAACCATGAAATCAGGATATGCTCCTAGACTTGATTGATTCACCATGAACTTTCTACATTAGTTCTGAGTCAACTTACCAGAAGAATATAAAAACAGAGTCTTTTCCCCCTGACTAGTTGCAAGACATGTTGTTATAAGTTATGTTTAGGACAACATGTAAAGTCATCTTAAGTCTTATTTAGAAGAAAATAGATGCCATCCTCTATTGTCAGCTGCCTTTTTTTCAAACCAGGTGATTCTGCATGTATCATATAGTAACACTTTAAATCCTTTTTGAGCAAATCAATAAACTCCAGAATTATCTTTCACTGGTATTTGTTGATTTAGAGAAAGCATTTGATTGGCAGTGGCATGAAAATATCTGGGAAGCCCTCCAGCAAAAAGGGGACCCAGAAAAAATGCACAATCTAATTAGGACAGAATGTGTGTCATTCCAATGTTTTGCATAAATGGGCCTGTGTGTGACAAGCTTGCATACTGTCACTACTACATTTCTTGATTGTTACAGATGAAAAACTGATGGTTTGTTTCCACAGAAATTGCAGAAGATGCATACTATAGCATCTCATCTGTATGGGCCATTTTGATGACTTGGATTAAGCAAATGATACAGAGCTGCTCTCCAGAAGATGCTGTGAACATGGGCAATCTCCAGCTGCATATTCTTTCTATGTAAGTGTTGATTATCCTATGGGTACTCTAATACTAGAACAGAAAACCTCGCATCCTAAAGGTGTGCTTGTAAATTAACCCAAAATGAGTGAGAGTAGTTGAAGGTGTCCCCTGATCTGTATATTTGAGTTACAAAATGTATAGATAGATGAAAACGGTAATAATCACTGGAGAAGGGAAATATCAGGAAAGGAACAATATTATTTAATGAATAAAACTGTAACATTTTGTATTTTATTCAAGAAAAAGATTTAACAATTATAAAGCATTCCTGTTTATCTCTTACAGAAAATTTCAAGATTCCTTCACTAAACAGTCTTTTTAAAATTTTAGTGTATTGCCTTTGGCCTAAGTGGCTGACTCATGCTGAAGAAAAACAAAAACAAACAAACAAATGCATGTTTTTTTTTTTTAACATCTATGGAGAAATTTTCATTTAAATATCCATCCCCATTACCTTCACCTTTTGAGACTGCCTTCCTGATCTAAATCCCTTATTTTTTGCCTTTTAACTGTTTGAACACATTTTTATGTTTTTATAACGAGAACTAAAGACAATACCTGGTGATGATTTCACTACTTCTGACTAAACTTTCAATATTTGTTGTATTTCATATTTTCTTTTTTTTTTTTTACATTTTTATCTGCTTGTGCCCTGAATATTTTGCTTATTTGACATATGTACTGAAGTTCTTTATTTTTTTATATAATTACAGATAATACCACATCCCTTGAAATTGTACAGTATGTTCATTGTATCATATCCATTTTTAAACTGTAAATTACTCATCCCTTACTTAGATCTATCACTGATATTTTTATACCAAGGCTGCTATTAGTGGATTTCAAGCAAAATAGAAGGTTGCAAAATATCATCTTTTACTGTAATATTTAACAGAATGGCCTTCCTTTAATCATTCAGTTGCCAATTCTAAAAGAATTAAGTTCATTTTGCTAATCTTCTGTAAATGCCAGAACTGCATCAAGACTGCTCCATGTACTTCAACTTGCGTATTACGATGGTGAATTTTATCTGGAAAGTTCTGATACTCCTTTTCATTTTTTATCAGCAGCCAACTAGGTTCTGCTGCATCTACCATAGTTTTTCAAGAAATTGTACTTCCGGCCAGTTGTTGTCTTAATTGGCATTTATATTTTCCCTTCACTAGGCCCATTTGTGCTTATTTGTAGAAGCTCAGAAACCATTAGTTTTCCACTTTGTTTCAGTCCATTTTAAATTAGCTTTGGTCCAGATAAGATGGTGGCATTTCTGGATCATGTTCACACATGGATTATTCTTTGCATAACAGAGATTTAACCTGCATTTTTGGATGGCAAGACAAACTGTGTTCACAATGATTTCTGGATTGTTCTTGAGCCCATGCAGTGATTTCCTTGACAGAATCAGGCCTGTTTTAATACAGTGCCACCTGAAGGCCTGAAGATCACAGGCAACCAATATTGATTTTCGGCCTTGTCCTCTGCACACAGAGATTTCTCCCAGATACTCAGAAACCTATGATGATATTATGTACTGTAGATGATGAGATATTCAAAGTCTTCACAATTTTAGGTGAAGGAATATTATTCTGAAATTGTTACGCAATTTGTAGATACAGTTTTTTGCAGATTGGTAAACCGCTGCCCATCTTTACTTCTGAGAGACTCTTCCTCTCTAAGATGCTCTTTTTATACCCTATCATATTACTGACCTGTTGCCAACTAACCTACTTAGTTGCAAAAATGTTCCTCCAGCTGTTTCTTTTTAGTACCACTTATTTTTCCTTTTGTTGCCCCTGCCTCAACTTTTTGGAGATGTGTTGCTGCCATCAAATTCAAAATGAGCTAACATATTTCATGAAATAGTAAAATGTCTTACTTTCAACATTTGATATGTTTTCTATGTTCTATTTTGAATAAAACATGGGTTTATGAGATTTGCAAATCATTGAATTATGTTTTTATTTACATTTTACATACTTTTTTGGAATTGGGGTAGTGCTAAGGAGTTAGTGAATGATTTATAAATTGTAGAGGGAGAAGTGCTGCTTTGATTAAATAGGCTGAAATCAAACAAATCACCAGGACCAGATAATATTTACCCTCGAGTTCTTAAGGAGGTTAGCGAGTACATACATAAACCTTTGATGCATATTTTTGGGAAGTCACTGCACACTTGGGAAATTCCGAAAGACTGGAAAGTGGCAAATATTAACCTGTTATATTAAAAGGGTAATCGGGCATATCACCAAACTATAGGCCAGTAAGCTTAACATGTATCACAGGAAAATGAATGGAAGGAATTATTAAGGATAAGATTCAGCAACACATCTGTCTGTTGCTGTATGCTGTGGCAGCAGTTCACCAGGAATGTGTGGTAGGCTGGTTGTCAGGCTATCGTCATGTGGCGAGGGATGGGGGCAGCTGCTGCAGTTGCAAAGCATTGCAGTCTGGTTTGTACCTCTTGTTATTGTAAGTGGCAGTCCTCCCAGGCGAATGTGGCTGCAGGTGTGTCAGCTAAATGCATCAGTTCAGCAATCAGCTAGGAATCGATCAGCTGGAGATCGTTCAGCCGATGCTGCTACCTCACATTTGTTTTTGATCACTTTTATGAAAATCGGTGTCCGAAAAGTCAAAGTCCAAATCAGTGATAACATGCAAAACGTCGTCCATGGAGTATTTTGCTTTACGCATTTGCTTCGATCTCACACCAGGTATTGATGCAATTTTTGCTTTTATTTGCTCCTTACAACTCACACGAGGGCAGGGAATATTGGTCATACCGATGAAGCAAACTTTTCTTCTAGCAAAGAGAGTCCAACTTAGGGTGACCAAGCGTCCTCTTTTGCCTGGACATGTCCACTTTTTACGTCCTGTCCGGGGCGTCCTGGCGGGTTTTATAAATTCACGAAAATGTCCGGTTTTTCATAGGACCATTACGCATGTACGTAAATTGACTGGCATTTTGCACACAATGCTAGGGTACTACTTTTTTGCGTGACGTAATTACCGGGAGGCTGCCTTGTGGGCAGGTCTGCGCCGCGCGCGCAAACACACAGACACAGACAGGGAGCAGTGCAGACAGGGATCAGAGCAGAGAGCGGAGCAGTATAGCAGGGAAAATGCTGAATTGTAAGTGCAGCTTCACCGATAAACTGCAAAGAAAATTTCCCACATACCGTCCCGGTCGGGACAAGTGGGAGGCGGAGTGCACCGTGTGCAAAGCCGGTACATATGTCTCGGTATCCAATAAAGGTGCTGGGGATCTGAAAGCCCACATGGACACCGAGAAACATAAAAAAGCTGTGCGAAGTGAGACTAGTTCATCTGCAAAGTTGACAGAGTTTTTTGTCAGACCAGGAAAAACAGAGGATGATGTAAATGCAGCAGAAGGTGCAATGGCTTTTCATACAGTGAAACATCACAACAGTTACAGGTCCATGGATTGCACCAGTACTTTGCTTAAAAAGGCATTTCCTGACTCTGACATTGCAAAAAAGTTTTGTAGTGCTCGCACCAAGACCGAAGCCATCGTCAATGGTGCTATAGCCCCCCCACTCTGTTGAAATCACTCATGAAGCACTCAAAGAAATCCAGTACTGTGGTGTTTCCACAGACGGGAGTAACCACGGAGCAGTGAAAATATTCCCAGTCATAATCCAGTATTTTGACTGGAAGAAGGGTGGCGTGCAAACAAAATTGATTGAAGTTAAAGACATACCCAATGAGACAGCAGAAACCATTGCAAAATATCTCACAGAAACCCTGGCAAAAAACAATCTGTCGGAAAAATGCATTGCATTTACTGGAGACAATTGCAACACAAATTTTGGAGGAATCCAACGTGATGAAGCTGGAAAGAATGTGTTTGCAAATTTGAAGAGTTTGCTGCAAAACAAGACTCTGATCGGTGTGGGTTGCCCAGCACACATATTGAATAATTGTGCACACCATGGGGCAGGCACAATAGAAATTGACATTGAGAATATCATATTCAAAATCTACCAGTACTTTCACATTTACACTGTGCGCACTGAGAGCCTGAAGGAGTATTGTGATTTTGTTGAGATTGATTACAGAAGGATGCTCTCTCACAGCAAGACAAGGTGGCTGTCATTGTTCCCAAGCATTGAGAGGATGTTACAGATGTTTCCAGCTTTAAAGGCATATTTTCTGTCTCAGCAAAAGCCACCCATAGCACTGAAGAGTTTTTTTGAAAATGATTTTGCTGAAATCTACCTTTGGCACATGCACACACTCATGTCTGTGTTCCACACCCACATTCAAGAAATGGAACAGGAGAACATGTCCATTATGGAAGTGAAGAAGATATTAAACAATATACACACCATTCTTCTTCAACGCAAGAGCAACAACTTCATGTCCCTTAAAGTTAAGGGACTACTGGCACAGAAGCACAAAGATGGACTTGACAAAGGCTGTGACCAGTTCTGTGCAGATGTGCATGGCATGTACAGTGTATGTCTGGAGTATCGGGAGAAGTGGATGACTCCCATGGAAGAGTTCTCAACATTCATGTGGATGGATCTGAGTGAGCCACCAAACTGGAATAATGTGGAGGCATGCATCAATTATCTTGGAGAGAAGGGGGTGGCAGTTGATGATGTTAAGTGTTTTGACCAGGTCACCAATCTGAGGAAATTCACAGAAACGTGCAACCATGATGAGGAGTTCAGTGGCCTGCAGGTACACCAGAAGTGGACCAAATATTTTGAAAAGGCAAAAAGCATTGCATGTTACTCAGAGCTACTGACAATTGCACAGTTTGTCTTTGCACTTCCCTCTCACAATGCAAATGTTGAGAGGGTTTTTTTCACTAATGCAAAGCCAGTGGACCAAGGAGAGGAACCAGCTCTCCGTAGAGTCACTAAAGGGGATTCTACTAGTTCAGTACAACTTCAAAGACATGTCTTGCAAAGACTTTCATGCTTATTTGTTAAGCTATCGAAAACTGCTAGGAAAGATCACTCTACAGCAAAATATGGATGGGTTGACAAGGAGGATGAAGAAGAGAAGCAGGATGAAGAAGAAAACTAAAGATGAAAAGTCTAGATTCTTTTTGTTTAAGTTTTTTTGTCTTTGTGAGACTCTTCTGTTATATATTTTATTACATTTAAGAGATATATTGTTGAAGCTGGAACAGAATAGTTCATATTTAGAACAATATTTAATTATTTATTTGAAGAGTCTAAGAGAGCTATTATTTTGTTATAAGTTTTTACAGATTTCATTTTATTTTATTACAGAGGTTAATTCTGCACCATTGAAGTATAATAAATAATGTTCATCAATCACCAAGAAGCTTGTCTGAATTCGTCTGGAGGCCATGCCGATCGTCCTCTTTTTTGGAAATCAAAATATGGTCACCCTAGTCCAACTAAAACATAACATTAGGTTTTGTCACCATTTACAGCTGATTACCACCATCAACCCCTCCTTTTGACAAAAGTCGACATCCGCCTTGAAAAAGTTAAAAACATGTGGCTATTTCTGCAGTAAACAAGTGAGAAGTCAAGGCCCTCCAAAAAATCCAAGCCCATAAGGTTGTAAGTTAAGGCAGTCCTGTGAAAAGAGAAGAGGAGTGCACAGAAAACAGAACTCCTCTACTAATTTGATATCAGAGTTCCCATAGCCTCAGAGTGGCATAGTTGGGGTCTGAAGCAGCAGATGTAAGAAAAGAGCCTGATATGAATCACAGTGCAACAAAGAAATTAGCAGAGGTAGGCCTCTTCCAAGTAAATGTGGCATACCCTGAAGCTACATTGTTTGCAGTTGACTGGCTGGAAATCGGATGAGGATTGTGCACAATGAACTGTTTGCTGTGAAGTGGGAGCAGGATAGCAGCAACTACAATAAATCAATTATTTTCTGTTATTTTCTACATATTTGACCCCTAGTTGGGTAGGTAGGTGTTTTGTTTGTATGTGTGTGTGTGCACTAAATTGCTGCAACTAAGGGTGCATGCTGTTTGTTTCCAGCAGCATGTTTTCAACTGGAACTGTGGAATTACCGTCATTTGATCCCACTTGCATGTTCATATGTGGTGAGGTGGGCAGATGACTGTATATACTGCACATTGAAAATGTTGGTACTGTAGAACACTGCTCTTTCAACCTAAACAACAAACTTGCCTGCACAGTTTAATGTGAAGTTGTCTGCCTAGCAGCAGTATTCTGTCCCAAATCAGAGAGTTATGTTTTTTCATTCAATAAACTGTTGATAATCACTTTTGTGCAATGTCCAGTAAATCTACAGAGACTGGTAACATATTGAACAACCAATTCACATACGTAGTAACTGAGCAAACTGGCAAAGGATCAGATATCACAGCAGATGTGTGAGTCAAAAGATGAGGTGCAGCACAGTGTATCTGCAGGCGACAGAGATATCTTTGAGATCCATGTCTCCAAAAAACTCTGATTTCAAGTTTTCTAATAAACAGAGGGGTCAACAGTGAGAGCAAGTGAAGGTGCTGGATGGACAGTGAAAGTCAGCCACCCTCTTTCGTGAAATTGCTGTGTAAACAACGCAAAAAGATGTGAAACCAGTTACATCTCTAAGCTCCAAATATTTGCAGCTCTTTCCTTACAAAGTGAATCGTGTAATCCTTTCAGGTGCGAAAAGCAACCAATCCCTTGTCTGCATATTTTAATGACACTTCCAACATCACAATTAGAGTTTATACAGTATATATACAGTGCATCCGGAAAGTATTCACAGTGCATCTCTTTTTCCACATTTTGTTATGTTACAGCCTTATTCCAAAATGGATTAAATTCATTTTTTTTCCTCAGAATTCTACACACAACACCCCATAATAACAACATGAGAAAAGTTTACTTGAGATTTTTGCAAATTTAATAAAAATAAAAAAATTGAGAAAGCACATGTACATAAGTATTCACAGCCTTTGCCATGAAGCTCAAAATTGAGCTCAGGGGAATCCTGTTTCCCCTGATCATCCTTGAGATGTTTCTGCAGCTTAATTGGAGTCTACCTGTGGTAAATTCAGTTGATTGGACATGATTTGGAAAGGCACACACCTGTCTATATAAGGTACCACAGTTGACAGTTCATGTCAGAGCACAAACCAAGCATGAAGTCAAAGGAATTGTCTGTAGACCTCCGAGACAGGATTGTCTCAAGGCACAAATCTGGGGAAGGTTACAGAAAAATTTCTGCTGATTTGAAGGTCCCAATGAGCACAGTGGCCTCCATCATCCGTAAGTGGAAGAAGTTCGAAACCACCAGGACTCTTCCTAGAGCTGGCCAGCCATCTAAACTGAGCGATCGGGGGAGAAGGGCCTTAGTCAGGGAGGTGACCAAGAACCCAATGGTCACTCTGTCAGAGCTCCAGAGGTCCTCTGTGGAGAGAGGAGAACCTTCCAGAAGGACAACCATCTCTGCAGCAATCCACCAATCAGGCCTGTATGGTAGAGTGGCCAGACGGAAGCCACTCCTTAGTAAAATGTACATGGCAGCCCACCTGGAGTTTGCCAAAAGGCACCTGGAGGACTCTCAGACCATGAGAAACAAAATTCTCTGGTCTGATGAGACAAAGATTGAACTCTTTGGTGTGAATGCCAGGCGTCACATTTAGGGGAAACCTGGCACCATCCCTACAGTGAAGTATGGTGGTGGCAGCGTCATGCTGTGGGGATGTTTTTCAGCGGCAGGAACTGGGAGACTAGTCAGGATAAAGGAAAAGATGACTGCAGCAATGTACAGAGAAACCCTGGATGAAAACCTGCTCCAGAGCGCTCTTGATCTCAGACTGGGGCGACAGTTCATCTTTCAGCAGAACAACGACCCTAAGCACACAGCCAAGATATCAAAGGAGTGGCTTCAGGACAACTCTGTGAATGTCCTTGAGTGGCCCAGCCAGAGCCCAGACTTGAATCCGATTGAACATCTATGGAGAGATCTTAAAATGGCTGTGCACCGACGCTTCCCATCCAACCTGATGGATCTTGAGAGGTGCTGCAAAGAGGAATGGGCAAAACTGGCCAAGGATAGGTGTGCCAAGCTTGTGGCATCATATTCAAAAAGACTTGAGGCTGTAATTGCTGCCAAAGGTGCATCGACAAAGTATTGAGCAAAGGCTGTGAATGCTTATGTACATGTGATTTCTCAGTTTTTTTATTTTTGATAAATTTGCAAAAACCTCAAGTAAACTTTTATCACGTTGTCATTATGGGGTGTTGTGTGTAGAATTCTGAGGAAAAAAAATAATTTAATCCATTTTCGAATAAGGCTGTAACATAACAAAATGTGGAAAAAGTGATGCGCTGTGAATACTTTCCGGATGCACTGTATATATATATATACAGTATATATATATAAATGGTATACTTTGCAAAGAAACAGATCCATGGTTTGAGACGTTAAAAAAGCTTGCATATACTGATTAACTTGTAAGCCAACAGTTTTGTTTGAAAGCTCAGCTGCCACTTCTCAAGCTCAACAATTGTCGGTACCTTGTCCATCCAGCAGTCACCTCAGATTCCCATTAGTTATCCCTTGTGTTGATCCTGCCATCCAATATGAACAGGGAACACTTCACGTATGGTTTGTTGTTCAGAACTGTCATGGCCATTTTGTCTCAGTGGGACTTTATCTAGACAAATAAATTAATATTGTAAATTCAGTAGAAAATTATGCCTTCAGATTTAGCATGCAAATATGCCACATCTAGACCTCAGAGTGAACACTCTGAAATCTCATATTCCCACAGCATATGTCACAAAATGTCTTAATGAAGAATGTTACCGTATGTGTCAGGCACCAAGGCAAAAGTAGACAGAAAAGGCAAAGGACTTTTTAAATTGATCATAATCTGCCATACACTAGTATAGACATGCTAGGTGCCAGTATGCAATTAGGTTATATAAAGGTACAAATGAACCAGTAAAGAAAAAATGATTAACTTTAGGAGAGTAAACTGTAATTTCTGACTGCCCATATGTGCCATTTAAGTGTTTTTTAGAAGGTTCTTGCAATTGGCAAATTATTTCCAATGAAAATCTTCCCTCTATTGCATTTGGAAAGGGGTGACACAGTATGGCATAATTTATACTTTATGATGGCACAGTAGCTCAATGGTCAGCACTCACAAGTGGGCCATTCTAGAATTTAAATTACACAGAGATGTCTCTATCTGTCCAGATTTCACATGTTTTCCCTGTGTCTGCGTGGATTTTTCTGTGGGTATTCTGGTTTTCCACCTACACCCTAAAAACAAATGTTAGTGTAATTAGCAATTCCACATTGGTTTTATTTTGAGTGTGAGTGTGCATTGGCAGGTACTATGATTATTCACATGGTTTATTCAATGATTGGTTTCTACCCTGGGATATACATAGGCCTTCCGTGGTCATGTTTTGCATTTAAGAATGGTATGTTATTTCTTTATCAACTTCATTTCGATATTGTTATGTCACTTGCAGAATTTCTCAGATGATTATAAATTTATTGGTTGTATTGATAAGGTTGTTGAGACACATACAGGAGTCATAGAAAAAACTTTGTTTCTTGGTGCAAAAAGAACTGTCTGCATCTTAATATCAGCAAAAATGGTTATTGACTTTCACTGCACCAAACAACCTCAATGTCTAGTCACAACTCAGAGAGTAGATGTTGAAGTGGTGCACTTGAGGGGCCACTTCAATGACAGGTTGAAATGGTCTTGAAACACAGAAGAACTGTATAAGAAAGGGCAGAATAGGAACTTTTTCCTTAGGAGACTGTGTTCCTTTAATGTGGGAAGTGACATTCTTCACAGTTTCTGCAACACTGTGACGGCCAGTGCAACATTCTATGCTGTGGTGTGCTGGGCTGGTAACATCACTTCAAGAGAGCGCGACCAAATCAACAAGCTAATTAAAAGGGCAGGCTCAGTTACATGACACACTCCGAACCCATGAAGGAGAAAATTAAAACAAAACTAAGTGCCGTTATGAACAATGCTGCACATACTACCACTGATCACTTTCAGCAGAGGTGGGTCAAGAAACATTACTGGG
Organism: Erpetoichthys calabaricus; assembly: GCF_900747795.2. Taxonomy (NCBI): domain Eukaryota; kingdom Metazoa; phylum Chordata; class Cladistia; order Polypteriformes; family Polypteridae; genus Erpetoichthys; species Erpetoichthys calabaricus. The sequence continues at coordinate 77,772,500 of NC_041398.2, read as the reverse complement.
GCTCCTTTATACCAACAGCAATATACCTGAATAATGCCTCACTGGGATTGTTTTTCTTTTTAGTCTTTCTGTGGTTTCATTTTAGTCTTCTTTGTGGTCGATTTTTTGCTTTTGGCATTGAAAGACCTCAGCACTCTGTTGACCCCAACTTGGTCCCTTACCCCACTTACCACACACTCCCCTATCATTTTGGCATATCAGAAACTACAGTACGCATCCTCTGCAGATCTGGGATCAAGATAGTGCACAAGCCTGCAAACACTCTGCAGATAGTCATTTTAAATGCCTAAAGCAAAAATTTGACCACAGAGACAAAAAATGCAGTTTACAGCATTCCATGCAGTGCATGCCTCATGGTATATGTGGGACAAACATCTAAAAGACTCACAACACATATATTGGAACATCACAATGCCATCAGAAGGAAAGTCCCACGGCCTCTGATTTACACACATACTGTACAAGTTCCACTGGGCACAAGTTTCATTGGGACACTGAAAGTAAAATTTAGGCCAATGCTAAGAGTGCCAGCTATCAAATGAAAACGCCATTAACAGACACTTGGACTTGAACTCAGCATACAGTATGCAGGCTTAAAAAGAAGAACACTCAAATAATAAAAAATACTTTATGACCAACACCTTCTGAACCTTACTTTACTAATCCAACATCTGTGATATATTGCCTTTAATTCCTGTTTGTCTAATCATTTTCCTCTGATGATGACAGCTGGTAGGCTGTCGAAAGCTTAGGAATAAAAAACTATTTTAAGATACATGACTCATTTTTCTCCCTAGCTACAAATAAGCAAACTGCTTCACTTCCATATACATATGTATATACTAGCGACTGGGAGCCCGATCAAATCGGGCTACAAATTCTATGTTTGTGAAATCAATACTTTCTCTCCCTGAAATGATTTTGTTCTAATATATAGATTTGAGCAAATTTTGGTGTTTCACTCTCTCCGGGGTGCAAGTGTCCAGATTGATGGTATATTTGGCCCTGTATTCTGTAACAGTATGGACCGTGGCCTGGAGGCAGGGATATTTGTCCGCCCATGGCTGCACAGACTAATGCACTGTTCTGATATTTTCCAAGAAGTGCTTGGAGTTTGGGTCTAAATATGTCAACAGGTTCTTAAACCTGTCAGGGTATCTGTAAGGGTTAATTCGAACTCAACTTTTATGGCAGCAATTGTATTCTCCACCTTGCTTGTTCTCACAGGTGAAGTTGAATGAGTTGCAGTGTTTGCACAGGTTGTCAAATGCGCCAGAGTGGTGCTCCGGAACTTCGTCCTCAATAATATCTGTGTGATTGCACATGGCAATGCCATACCACTGAGCATTTTCACACCACAAGGCGCGGGCTGCTCAATGTCTTTCAACCGGTGCTGCATTTGCAGCTGCTCGAGCTTCTTCAGTCGCTTGTGCACGGCTGGCACGATTTCTTTCAGCGTTAGTAGCATTTGTAGCCGCACGCTGCTCATCCGTTTGTTGTGCACATTTTGTACGTCTGGTCACATTAGCAAGTCTACGTTCCTCGTCAGTCATGTGACTTCGTTTCCTACACATCCTTTCTGCGGCCAATACTGTTGTGGCTACGTTGCGATCGTCACTCATTTTATGAGCTTAACACCACACCAGCTGACACTTGGCATTGATCATAGTAGTCTTAGGCTTTTGTGCAGCTTTTTGGGCACAGAAACCAATTTGTTGAAGCTCCTGACAGAAAGTTTTTGTGCTGATTTTGCTTCCAGAGGCAATTTGAAATTCTGTTGTGAGTGATGCAACAGAGGATAGGTGATTTTTATGCTCTACATGCTTCAGTACTTGGCTGAGCTGTGGGTCCTCCTAGACACTTCCACTTCACAATAATAGCACTTTCAGTTGACCAGGACAGAAGTAGCGGAGCATAAATTTCCCATACTGACTTGTGGCATAGGTGGCAACCTATGACAGTGCCACTTTTAAAATCACTGAGCTCTTCAGTACGACACATTCTCCTGCTATTGTTTGCATGGATATGTGCTTGATTTATGTACAGTACCTGTTAACAAAGTGTGTGGATGAAACACCTAAATTCAATAATTTGAAGAAGTGTCCACATACTTTTGGGCATATAGTGTATTTGTATAATCTAGTCATCTATCAATTTTCTGGCCTACATATAATGTGTTATTTAAAGTTAGTTTAGTTGAACTAAATCAAATTGACAAGTACTGAAGGTGCTTAAAGTAAAACTTTTTTTAACAAATGCATATTTCCTGATTTACTAGTAGAGGTCTATCACTGAGAATTTCCTAGTTTGGAACGTTCGAAATGAAAGGCAGATGTAAAGTTCGAACAGAAAAAATTCATCCAGCTATTACTTGGCTTTGTGCGAGGAATAATATAAGAAGCTTCAGAAAAAAACATAAAGTTCTGAATTCACCAATAATAGACTATTGAAGGAATTGCTATGTAAGCAGCAAGTGTGTACGTTTAAATTACGTAACCTCCAGAAACCAGTAACTTGGAAAAGAAAAAATATATGTCTAATGAGGCATTTCTTTTTAAACTTGCTTAGTTCATTAGATCCTTTAATTATAATTAAAAAAGAATGAGATGTGGACAATGTGATAGAAGAAAAGTATTATACCTTTATTACCATTTACAGATTGCTTCCCAAAAAGCTATCTAATTCTAATAGAAAAAAATAAGTATTCATCTGCTCTTATTTTGAAAGATTATTTCTTTTAAGTATTAGTAGCCTGAAGCTAGCTGTGATGTTTTCTGGGGAAAACTGTTCCTTTTCACACAATCTCATAAGCCCCAAATGACCATAAATGAGGAAACAAACTCTGTGTTCACCACCAACAAAAGGATTACTTCATTAGGTGCCCCAGTCACGCTTGCAGCACTGGACCCTCAGAAGGACACCTGGTAAATCCCTATGTTCTGTTGTAAGCCAAATTTCCTTTATACAACAGACAAGTTATGCTTTATCCCCCCAAGTGAAAATGTAGCTTTGCTCACAGCGCTTTAGTTCAAAAGGGAAAGATTCGAGAGTCAGGTTCACCAAAATCCCAGAGCCACTCTGTGATGCAGCCTATTGTATGATCCATCCTGCACTGCAACAAAAGCTGTCAAAAAGCAGAAGGAAAAAATGGTCTTAAAGTCATACACAGCTTTTAATTAAGAGAGCCATCATGTATCACTCCAACCAATGTTAAACTACCTAGAAGTAAATACCAAAAATTAGTATTAAACCACAAATAAAGGAAGGGGTGAACAAAAAGAGGGGGACACAAATTATCAAATAAACAGAACAGAAAAACAAAGGCCTTTCTGCTCTGTTGGGCCCATGTTTTGCTGGTTCAAGATCTAGTTTTATAAATGGAGTAATGTAATCTTTTTGAAAACCAGAACTCCACACTAACATTGTTGCTCACCTCATGTTTCTCACAAAACTACAAGCTAACAGAGGCAACAAGCCCTCCTAGAATCAATAACCTTTGATACAAGGACTGTATTGTGCATCCTACTATTTCTTAAGGTGTTAAAATTCATGGCAGCTTCAGGTAGACTGTTTTCTACACCATACAGCAGGGGTTCATTTATCCTACCATAAATCTCCTACCATCTCCTCTCATAAATAAGTCATTGTAGCATATCCAGAGATATAGGAATGACTGTATAGTACGGTACGTACTGTACGGTTACATATCAGCTGTCAAGTTTACAAGATGCTGTATATGAAACATGACTGTTTCGATGGACAATATGCAGAGGCCAGCCTCCTGGCTGGGAAGGAGCGTGGTTCCTTAATTTGACGGGAGGTTAGCCCTATGCCAATTCAAGAAACGAGGCAAAAAAAACTCTTTCTTGCCCAGAAATCCTTGCAGAGGATGTCGATGCCAGGAGGAATACATGGGCATCCCAGCTGGGTTAGCTCCAGAAACAATACCAAGCCAGGAGGCCAGTATAATGGAAGGACTGGGGAGAACAATGGATTTGGTATATTGCTTCCCCCGGAATGTTAGATGACAGCTTCCCCAGATTGTAGCAGTGCCCTGGGTTCCCACAGGGCACAATGGGACTTCTTTGCCTCAACCCTGTTGAGTACCATGGGTGCTGTCAAGGGGGTGCTGTGAAACAGAAGAGCCATATGGCATGGGGTTTCTGCCTAACCCAGAAGTGCTTGCAGACTAAGTGGGCGGAACAGCAGAAGCACTTCTGTGTTAGCCAGTATAAAAGGACTTGCCGCCTTTATCTAGGCAAGTCAGAGTCAGGTGAGAGTGGACAAAGCTCGCCTAGGTGGTGTTGAGGAGTAGAAGATAGAGAGAAAAAGAGAGAGAGAGAGAGGTGGGAAGCTGAAGAGAAATGTGGTCATTATGCTTTTGGACCTGTGTGGAAGGTATTTGTACAAATAAATCAGCTTTATTAGAAAGTGACTGGTGTCTGTGAAGTTGAGTCTGGGGCTCTCTAGTGCCCCCTAGTGGCTCACACTGTACACATTTGATTGCAGGAAGCACAGCGATGCAATGGTTGGTGCTACTGCCTCACAGCTTTAAAATAGCAAAAAAATATAATTTTAAGGCAAATTTTGACAAGCTTTTAAGCAGTACTAAAAACAAACAAAAGAGATAGATGTCTGTATGCTAATTTGGCATTTCTGAAGCTCACAGAAAGTTCCAATTACCAATTTGCCTTTTATGAGACAAACATTTCATTTAGAGATATAAAATGAAAAATTTTAAACAAAGAGAAGGATACAAGACAGAAAAATGCTACTACAATTAACAAAATGAGTTCAATCCATCCATCCAACCCGCTATATCCTAACCACTGGGTCACGGGGGTCTGCTGGAGCCAATCCCAGCCAACACAGGAACAAATCCCTGGGCAGGGCACCAGCCCACCTCAAGGCACACACACAAACCAAGCACACACTAGGGACAATTTAGGATCGCCAATGCACCTAACCTGTAAGTCTTTGGACTGTGAGAGGAAACCGGAGTACAAGGGGAAAAAACACAAGCAGACACGAGAAAGAACATGCAAACTCCACGCAGGGAGGACCCGGGAAGCGAACCCAGGTCTCCTTATTGCGAGGCAGCAGCACTACCACTGCACCACCGTGCCACCCAAATGAGTTCAATAACATTGTGAAATGTATACTGTACCAACAGCTTATTTTCAGTTTGTTGTACATCATATCACCCAATGCTGAAGTGATTTTTTTTGATTTGGCAAGTGGGTGTCATATACAATCTAAAGTGGCAAAGCTGAGTGATGCTTCACATATGCTTTGCTCCGTCCGCTTAATGGATAATTTAGTATGATTTGGTTGCTGTAAGTGCACAGTGTACATATTCTCCCTGTGTCTGTGTCAGTTTTCCTACTGTTATTCTGGTTTTCCTTGCAAATACAAAGGTATGTACTGTATAGGTTAGGTTGATTCTAACTGTAGTTAATGTGGTTGTGTGAGAGTGTCTGTGATAGACTGGTGCTCTGCAAAAGGTTGGCTCACGCCTTGCCCCCAAGACACTGAACTGGATTAAGTGGGTCTGAAAATGTTATATGTATGCATGCAAATATTAGATACGCATTATTTAAGCATTTGAAAATAATAGGGGCTTACACAATCTAACATTCAGCAATAAGATAACTTTCATAGCAACCAAGTTCATGGAAGAGCAAAAGAGATTGTTATCTGAATGTAAGCTTCACTCATATTTTGCTAGTGACAACTGATTTTTTTTGTTGACAAGTGCTAAGAATGTCCAATGTTCTAGGACAGGTGGATAACATATGCATGGTTGCTTCCTAAATTTTCTCAAGAAACAGAAGTATTATGTATTTTTACAAGTTCTTGTTGTACCACAATAAAAAGACAATCGTTTCAAGTTAGTAATTAGAAGTAGAAGAAAGGTTCAAAACAAAGCAAAGGTGAAAACTGTGAATCAAAATAAGCTACAAAGTTTTCAAAGAATCAATTGCAAATGGGTTTTGAATATCTGAATATCTCATATAACAAAGGTTACACGACACATGTATGAATATTGTTGTATTTAGGACTTGATTTTTTCCAACTTCCTGGGGCACATCCCAATAACCCAATCCCACGTTATAGAAAAGAGTGAAAAAATGTTGACTTCCATAATGACATCTAGAAAGACATATTTAATGTTTAGGTAGCTGTGACGTTCCAGATTGACTCCACAGTTCCTGTCAACACTTGAACCCAGACCGGGTGATAGTCATCAACTGAGATAAGCTGGAGCAAATGAGGACACAAACAGTCACAGAAAGAGTATGACACAAACTGGAAGTGCTTTTATTTTAACAACCCTGGAGTTCAAGTTGAAAAAGTTCAGTGCATCAAAAAATAAATAATCCAAATGAATGAATTATTAAAATCCAGTGCTGTACATGTGTAGATATAATCAGTGATAAACACACACCATAAAAACAACAATGAAACTACATAAAAATTAAGCCAGTGGTCCCCAACCTTTTTGACAGCGAGGACCATTTTATTAGATGCAAATTTTTCCATGGACCGGTCTGGGGGGGCAGTTTTATACACAATTTACATAATATTTCTGTTATTATTAAGTTATTAAGCAGTTCACATACGTTTACAACCCGAGATTTTTCTTCTTTTTTTGCATATAGCAAAGACATATGCTTAGCATTTGCCATTCCAACAGATTGCACATCACAAACATTAACACTGCTATCTTTTATTCATGTCTGCCATTTCTATAGGAGGGTGACAATGAGTTAAATTCCAATGGATGTTTTGAAATGTTGACAAGCAATAAGCAAAAGGTATCACTGAAAACCACAGAAAACAAAAACAAAGAAAGAGATTTTTTTTTACAATGTTTCTGTTTGATGATCGTTGTGCAAACGTGCACAACTGAGCTGTGACCACAGATCTAACTGCTCTGTGGATGATTCGTTCAAGCATTTCAAGGTCACTTCGTTGTAATGAAAGCATCTGCTGAATGTACTTCATAGTAATGCGATTTCTATAGACTCGTGTCATATGGGGAAACTGTCGGGACCATAAAAATAATTTTGTTGTAATACTCTCTCACCTCGGTCTCTCTCCTCTCTCTGCGCCGCTGCAAAGCCCTGCCCGCCAAGCGTTCTGAAAAGTCTGAGTGAGTCTCCATTGCCGGCAGTTCTCTCACGGCCCGTCTGTCAGACGGCTGTGGCCCGGTAGTGGTCCGCGGACCGGGGGTTGGGGACCCCTGCATTAAGCTACTTTTCCTTTACTTGCTCCTCTGCCATCATAATATGTCCTTCTCATCCCATCTGCCCACCTTTCTCTCTCAATCACTCCCCGCTCCTCCTTAGAGCTTAACATGAAAGACCTGCCCTTGGACCGACATTCCTCTCGCTCCCTTGCTGAGCCACTGAATATTCTGCCTCATTGCCATCACACTGGCTCCCATGCCTAATTCTGCCTTATTTCCACTGAACTCTGTTCACTTTCTTTTCTCCACCTGTTTTGCTCAAGCTCCCATCCTTGAGTTGGGCACAAATGATGATCTTGGACTCCAGAGTGCTAATGAGGTAATTGGCCACCACACACGTCCCCACATGAATGCTAGGCAGGCCAATTACTCACTAACACCCCAGAGCTGCTCCGCCCTGCTACTGCTTGCACCTACGCACCAATGCCTATTCGCTCCATTTATTTACTGTCATGACAGTAGTACCGCTTCTAATCACAAAATGAACTACATAAATATATTATATGGCAAAAAACTGGAATAATATAAACCCAAATAAACCTTACACAAGGTAAGAAAATTGTTAAAAAAGTAACCAGATCATTACATAACTATTCAGTGTGCAATTTGTTAAATTTCAGTTGGTTCCTTTTATAACAAAGAAATATCTAAAGAGTATAAAATAGTTGGTGCAAGGAAACTCAAGCTAATCAATAGACAAAGTCATTCCTCTGTTGTCAACATCCTAAAAATGCCTCCTTCTGTTCTGAAGAAAATCACGCTATTGTCGAGACTCCACTAAAATATTGTTAAGAGAATTGTACTGTCCTGTTGGCATCCTACAGTTGTTTTTATATGGAAGTGAAATTTTCCACAAAAGTGATCTTAAGATATTATTTGTTACTAAATATTTATTTGTTTTAAATTATCTGCTGTAGGCAGTGAAGAATATATTCATTTTAGCACTGCTGCATTTCCTAAATAAACACATTTCCGGAGGAGCTGCACCCACTGCTGACCTTTCAAAGAGTAGGAAAATATTATTCCAGTGTCTTATGTATTTTCTGCTCTCAAAAAGTTGCAGGGTTCAGCTTGTTTCATATGGGATCCCCTTGTTGAGCACCGTTGGCTTAGTGGACCTTCCATTGTTTTCTGACATTGCTGAAATATGTCTTGGTTGTAAAGACTGAATTGACCTCAGGGGCTAGTGAGTTACACTGTTTTATATACATTTATTTATCTATTTTTCTTTTTGATTGCCAATGTGAGTTTTATTCTTTAAATTCAGATACTGACAAACTGCACATATACTGAGTAACCCTGGTTTAATTTTTGCCTTTTGTCAAGCATGCAGTCTAATGCAAGTTGCGGCCTATTGTCATCCTTATAATTAAGAAAGCATTGTTAGACCACACTGAATATGGATGCATATGATTTTTTTTCATTTAATTGTACAGATTAGTTTTAATTTAATAAAATAGAAAGTAAAAAACAAAATGTAATGTAATGGTATACTGCAAAAATATAGATTCCACAGTATTCATAGACAAAAGAATGGAATGCTGCATGTTAGAAATCCATATATAAGGGGTTTTAAAAATGGAAGAGATGATGAGGTGACAATTGTGAATAAAACAAAGTCCAGTTGAAGATGTGTTACAAAAAATCAGGGAGCACCATATCAATATACTCATCAAAGCACGCACCAAAGAGCCTCTATGTCCAGTCACTATTCAGGCACACGCCTACAAGTACTTGGAGGTCCACATCAATGACAGGTTGGACTGGTCCTGTAACACAGAGGAACTATATAAGAAAGGGCAAAGCAGACTCTTTTTTTCCTTAGGAGACTGTGTTCCTTTAATAGGAAGTATTGTAGTAGGGTAGTGACATCCTTCACATATTCAACAGCTCTGAGATGGCCAATGCAATTTTTAACACTGTGGTGTGCTATGGCCAATAACCTCATTTTAACAGTGGCCCACTGAATAAAAAAATAAAAACTGTAATTAAAAGGGCAGGCTCAGTTATGGGACATACTGTCGACCCCCTGGAGATAGTAGCAAAGGACAGATTTTAAACAAAATTTAGTGTCATTATGAACAATGCTGCACATCTTCTCTCTGGCATTCTAACTCTGAGTACTTTTAGCCAACAATTTGTTCAGCAGAAGTGTATCAAGAAACGTTACTGGGGCTCCTTTAAACCAACAGCAATACACCTGCATAATGCCTCACTATGACTGTGACTGCCAAGGCAGAAGTTTTATTTCTTTAAATTTTCTTGCTTTATAGTCATTCTGGTGTGTTCAGACCTTAGTGTCTTAGTACAGATGAAAAGGAAGGAAGCAGCACGAGGGGAAGCAAAGCAACAAGAGTGGAACAGGACTACAGCCCTGCAAGCCAAGTAAATATGTAGAATATTTAGTTAAATAAATGAAAAATTGATTTCTTTAATTGATATTCAATCATGATTGGATCAATCCCACACACTGTTGAATTAAATGAAGCTATTTGAGAATGTTATGTTATATTCAGCCATCCTAATTTGAAGTTACTAAATATTTGGATAATTTACAATAAAGGACTACTTGTAATATTTACATGAAGCATAATATAACATTTTTATTAAAGTAAATATTGTTATTTGAGACAATATTTATCGATATTCTACAGGAAATTAGATTAATGCATCTTGAAAAGCAAAATTATGGCTGACAGAAACATTCAAACACAAATTAGGTGGAAGGCTACATCAGTGGATTCCTTTTATTAGCAGAGGTCACTGTTGTTTAGAAGGGGCATGAAAAAAAGAATAAAACTGAGGCTTCATGTGCCCCTATTAGTAATTAGTTAAGAGTTTTCATGCTTCATTTGCAATGTAATCAAGAAAAAAAATCTTTACAAAACCAATGAGTGCTCATTAAAAGACATTAAATTCCCTTGGAAAAAGGCAAATACAATTTACTTTTCTTTTTCCAACACTAAACTTCACAAAGTAAATGTGTGTATGAGACTGCAAAATATCAGGAAAGTTTAGACCTGAAATAATATTCTTTTTATGATAATAAATCTAATGGTTTCATCCATTTGTTCATTTACTTAGCCCCCATAATCTAATTTCAGAGTAGGGAATAGGCATCACAATTAAATAAAAAATGTTGCTCCTTGAAAACATAAGTTAGAAATGAATTATTATAACGTAACTAAAAATGCCGAAATGACTCATTGGCAGTGTGCACATCAATTAATAACATTTTTAAATCATTGCAAGGGTTAGGGTTAAGTCTAGGATTAGGGTTAGGGGTGTAATTGATGCCACATTAGCAATTACCTTAAAAAGTACATTCTGAAGAGAAGGTTTATAAATTATGAAAAAAAAGAAAGCATAGCTAAATGAATGAAATGCACTGGACTATTCTAAGTGTAAATCATTAATAAAATTTTTAATGATATACATTACCAATTCACATGGCAACCTGGTGGTATAGTGGTTAGTGCTGATACCTTATGAAGTCAACATTCTTTCCGCAAACCCTAACTGTGGTTATTGTCTGTGGGGAGTTTCCACATTCTCCCAATGTCTGCATGACTTTTTCTTGCGCTAATCTGTTGTCAGTTTTTCTTTCCCAAACACGTGTGTGCGTGTGAGTTAGGTCAATTAGTTTTTCTAAATAGCCAACACTTGAATGAGTGTGTGTGAGTGGAAACCAAGCTTGACTGGTACAGCTTTGTGCCTTGTGCTGTAGGAAAAGGCGTCAGTACCACTAAAGCTCAACTGGATTAATCTGTTGAAAATGTTAAATTATTTTAATAACCATTCATCTATTTTCTGAATCACTTTTATTTCTTTACAAATTCATTAGTAGCTTGGCAGCTCTGGATACATTGCACCTTTGAACAAAATACTTATGATCATAGTCAAGCTCAGATTTGGCAATGAAAATAATCAGCATGGTTTTAAGAAGATACTGGGCCATGTGGTGAAAACCAAGGAGCGGATGGAAACTTCATATAGACAATAAACAAGATTTTATCTCAGGTTTGTGGGAACTGTGAGGTGGGCATTTCATATTTTATTCTTCTTCAGACAAGATGTAATTGCAAAACAATTAGCCACGTTCCAACAAAGTGGGTTAAGAAAATGCATCAATGGAATGCTTACATTTTTGTCAGTAGTTTATTGTTGTAAAGCTTGTCAAGTAGGTTCCTGAATACCAGTAGCTGTTAATCTCTCCAGCCCCCTACTTTACTTAGTTTCTCATAACTTGTCAGTACCAAGTGGGTTTGAAGATTGTGGTTCACTGACTGGATAACAGGTTGTCTGCATGCAATTCATTACATGGTCTAAATATGGCATGCGTGCTTATATATACATGTGGTATGTGCTCTGCATGCATTGAGATGTAGTGACTTAGGTTTGTTAATGCTCATCACCTTTATATATTTGAGAAGCACAGCTTATTTTCTGTTGAATTAAATGTGGTGAAACAGACATTTATAATAAATCTAATTTTCTCGCAGTACTCCTACTTGCTTCAGCCACCATTATTTTAAAGTTTCACATGATGTACAAAAAAAATGACATAACCAAGCTACAAGTACATTCTTAAACAAAAATCTGACTTGACTGTTTAAACTCGGATTGGATATGAACAGTCAGAGCTGAATTGGATTTCAATACCACGTACAAATGCAGCCTGTTTTTTTCCAGTATCAAAAACTTTCTATAGCAATGTTTTTCTGGGTGCTTACAATAAAAATTGATCTGTGGGAAACATGTGGAAAACATGGAATCGGGTCACATCAGAATGGCAGTGTAAACACAGCTTAAATGTTGCAGACATCTTGGGATGATGACTTAGATAAAGTCTTTGTGAAGGGAAGGTAATAGTGAGAAAGTCTCCACAAAATAAGGTATAATAATAAAGAGTTACACATAGCAATAACATCTCCATCCTGAACTGGTCTTCTGCTAAAATTAAAAAGATGACTATGGGTTCTAATATCTGTATTGAAAAGAGGAGGCACATTTATATATAGCACATTTACAGTACCGTATCTCTGCCTTTGTTTTTTTTTTTGTTCTAACCAAAATAACTTTAAATAGTCTGGATGGTATCGACATGGATGTTTTTAGGTTTTCCTCCTACTTCTAAAAAATGTATAGGTTGGGTTGACTGATAACTTTATGTCGACCCAGAATCAATAAGAGTAGTTGTAACTGAGTGTGCTCTATGATGGACTGTGTAATAAGAGATAAGAACCAATATGAAAGTTTGGGGATTCCACCCCATATAGTGTCAGGTTTTAAGAGATAAGAACCAATATGAAAGTTTGGGGATTCCACCCCATATAGTGTCAGGTTTGCACAAAATAACTCAAACAACAAGTAAAGCACTGAGTCATAACATAGACTCAAACTTAAGAAATGTGCTCCATCTTTATAGTTGAGGGAAAGAAAGAGGTGTGTCTTCAGGCGGAAGTGAGGTCAACAGGGGTGTGAAATACTGTCGGAAGTGGGAGGAGATTTAAGCGGGTGTGTCTTCTGGAGGTCTGCAGGAGAGGGAGAAGAGGCATTAGTACAGTGAATCAGCCCCACACTCTGTGTTTTTCTCCCACTTAAGCCCTTAGACTGCCTCCCATGCCCACGTGAGTGACAACTGGTACCTCATCCATGGTGAGTTTCTGCCATGTGCTGACTGATGCAGGGATACATTTCAGTCCTGCATAATGCTAAACTGGATAAATCGGGTCACAGAATGGATGGATGGATGGATTAAATGAAGATACTCCATATTTACTATTTAAACCAGTCTTGTGTGTTAAATTCTCTCTTTTAGTCCTGTGCAGTTCAAATACAACTTACTATGTGTTATTACTTTTGCTTTATTACAATAGTAAGGGGGACAGTACGGTGGCGCAGTGGTAGCGCTGCTGCCTCGCAGATAGGAGACCTGGGTTCACTTCTCGTGTCCTCCCTGCGTGGAGTTTGCATGTTCTTCCCGTGTCTGCATGGGTTTCCTCCAGGCGCTCCGGTTTCCTCCCACAGTCCAATGACATGCAGGTTAGGTGGATTGGCAATTCGAAATTGGCCCTAGTGCCTGCTTGGTGTGTGGGTGTGTTTGTGTGTGTTCTGCAGTGGGTTGGCACCCTGTCCGGGATTGTTTCCTGCCTTGTGCCCTGTGTTGGCTGGGATTGGCTCCAGCAGACCCCCGTGACCCTGTGTTCGGATTCAGCGGGTTGGAAAATGGATGGATGGATGGATGGATGGATGGATGGATGGATGGATGGATGGATGGATGGATGGACAATAGTAAGGTTCACAGTACATTGTTAAGAGCTCCTAATGTTAGGTGATTGCTATATTCTCACAGGGACTGGCAGCTGAAAACAGACATCTTCAACAGTAGCACTGAAGATTTTGTTGTGATGCTTAGGTCTACAGACAATAGTTTGGTCTGCTCATGCCAAGCTACTAAGTCTGTTTGCTTGAGGCAGCTGTCCACATGTGTATATACTGTACACATTAAACATTATAAAGCAGCTATACTAAAGTCTCACTTGACTTGAAATAGTTGTCCAAATGCAGGTATGACATATGGGGTGCTATAAAGCAGCTCAATTTGCTTATGGCATCTGTCCACGTGTGGGTGTGGCTTACATGAGCAGTGCTATATAGTAGCTTACACAGAAGTCTCATTTTGCTTGAGGCAGCTGTCCACGTGCAGGGAAAACTGTAGACATGGGGTGCTATGAAGCAGATATACCTAGTATTCATACACACGTAACACAGGTATACAATGAAAAAATCGTTTTAATTATTTCATCTGATTTTTATATATTTTTGCATCCATCAAGTGGGAATTGTTACACTTTGGGCACTTGTAGTTAATGGACCAAACTTATCAATAGCGAGAGGCACAGGCAAGAAATTGTAAAAAGAAACACAAGTGCTATTTATTTACAGGTGCTCCCAAAATGCTAAGTGCTATAATGAAACCCAAAACAAAAATTAATAAAGAGTCTCAATGACACTCCCACAAAACCAGTAAAAATAACCAATAAATATTTACAATGCATTCCTCCTACCTTCTGCCTGCACAAAACTCTATTTTTTCTTCTTCTTCTTCTTCTTTCAGCTGCTCCCATTAGGGGTTGCCATAGCGGATCATCTTGTTTCATATCTTTCTGTCTTCTGCATCTTGTTCTGTTACACCCATTACCTGCATGTCTACTCTCACCACATCCATAAACCTCCTCTTAGGCCTTCCTCTTTTCCTCTTGCCTGGTAGGTCCATCTTTAACATCCTTCTCCCAATATACCCAGCATCTCTCCTCTGCACATGTCCAAACCAACGCAATCTCACCTCTCTGACTTTGTCTCCCAATTGTCCAACCTGAGCTGACCCTCTAATGTACTTGTTCCTAATCCTGTTCATCCTTGTCACACCCAATCCAAATCTTAACATCTTTAACTCTGCCACCTCCAGCTCTGTCTCCTGCTTTCTGGTTAGTTCCATCGTCTCCAACCCATATAACATAGCTGGTCTCACTATTATTGTTATTTTTACAGTCCTGTAGATCTTACTGTTGTCCGCATGTTGATCTGGCAAAATTTTACACAGGATGCCCTTTCCTGACGTAACCCTCCCCAACGGCACGAAGAAACACACTGGTTTGTGCATCCCCTGTGGCTGGATTACAAAACTCTATTTTATGTATGTATAAAAAAATAGTTAAAAAAAATAGTTCTAAAAGAAAAAGAAAAGAATTATTCCTTCAAAAGAAAACTACAACATTTTTTTACAAAAATCTACAAAAACGAAAAAAAACGCACTTAAAGACCCATGAAAACCACGCAAAGGCTTTAACAACTGCTCTCCACAGTACCTTCTCTCAATCAACTACACAGAAGGATTAGCTGGACACTAGACACAGTCAAAAGACAACCCATAGTGTCCGTCTTCCAGTTTTTATGCCAGTAAGACTGGGATGCCCAATCCCAGCCTGTGCGCACCTATTCCCAACTACACGGGAGCACACAGCAATGCTGCTCACACTGTGCTTCCCCTCCTCCAGGAACTGTTCCACTTATTGCAGCTCAAGCTGACTAAGGCAGCTGAACTGCACTCACGCTCTCTCTCAGCTCACACTTTCTCTGGTGAGTGTTTTTGTTAGAAACATCTTTGCTGGAGACTTTTCTAAACTCTTATGGCTTCCTAGTCACAGTAACTTGGCAATATATCTTCCTTACTGCCTCTTGGATAACAAAGGGAAGTTATCTTCACCTGTCTGGGAGCTTGACCAATCTATGTAGTGCTCTGTGATTCAGACACATGTACCATGGACATGTGTAACCTGAGCCACTGTGAAGCCATATCTACACTGATATTTTATGCACCTCCTTGTCCCTTTAGGCTAGTGAGCCTGTTTCTATAGCTATTTAAAGAAATTAATGTAGCTATTCACAATTAAAAACATTTTTATGTGTTTATGAGAGTTTTGCAGACTTTGAATAGTTAGCCATAACTGTGTAGTGCAGGCAAACCAAAATAACAAACAGAGGAACTTCTATCATAATATAACAACTTATAGCATACAGTTACCAATGTTATTTGTGTTAATATGAACAATGACAACTGAATCCACTGCAGTTCTGACCTGGGACTTTTCACTACCATTATACCACTACTGGTTCAGTTTTATATAACAAAACCATTAATATTTGATTCCCTTGATTTTTTTTTTGATTTTGTAATCATTCACTTTTCTGTAATGGTCAGATGTGGCTTTAAGGTGCTATGCTTACCAATCTTGCCAAAGTCATCAGCTACTGCTTTCCATATCGTTGAAGGAAACAATCTATAAAATTTTGGACTCTGGGAAAAGAGGGACAATTAAAGTTAAACCAGGATGATAAGAGTTTTGATAAATCCGGCTGTTGACTGCCTGCTCATTTACACCTCATTCATACAGTGCATGGTGTATGGGCATGAGCAAAATGTGTGCACCAGCAATGTAAAGTACACTCACTGGCCACTTTATTAGGTACAACTTTTCAACTGCTTGTTAACACAAATATCTAATCAGCCAATCACATGGCAGCAACTCAAAGCATTTAGGTATGTAGACATTGTCAAGACAGCCTGCTGAAGTTCAAACCAAGCACAGAATGGGGAAGAAAGGTGATTTAAGCAACTTTGAATGTAGTATGGTTGTTGGTGCCAGGCAAGCCAAACTGCTGAACTACTGGGATTTTCACGCACAACCATCTCTAGGGTTTACGGAGAATTGTCCCAAAATGGGAAAATACTTAGTGAATAGCAGTTGTCTCTGCAAAAATGTCTTGTTGATGCCAGCGGTCAGAGGAGAATGGCCAGACTGGTTCAAGCTGACACAAAGGCAACAGTAACTCAAATTACACTCCTTACAATGGAGGTATGCAGAAGAGCATCTCTGAATGCACAATACGTCAAACCTAAAACTGGTTTCTTGAACATGACAATCCACAGTCACCAGATTGCAATCCAGCAGAGCACCTTTGGTATATGGTGGAATAGGAGATTTGCATCGTATGTACAGCCGACAAATCTGCAGCAACTGCATGATGCTATCATGTAAATATGGACCATTTTAGGGTAGAATAGTGCTATCACAGTTTAATTAGAATAAATATCTGCATTTCATCCTTGTTCTCCACATTCTTCTTTCATTATAAAGTCATTAAATATCAATGTCTCTCTTGGCAACATCTGCTACAAGGCAAGAACCATCCCTGGAAAATAACCAGGCCAAATCAATCAGTCCCATCCACACACACACACACACAAATATAATCAGTTCCTGGCCCATTCATTTTTAAATCAGCATATGCAGTTTGGCCAGTCCTAAATGGAGTGCCTAATATTCAGCTGAATCATTCACAATCACCTTCACACAAAGTCATTACTAGAGCCATTTAGACCATTAACAAGCAAATCTTTGGGATGCAAACAGAAAACTAGAGTACTCAGAGACAACATAGAGCTAATGTGCAAACTGCCCAAGAATAGGGTCCTGTCTAGGTTTTGAACCAAAGACTCTGCTCATTCCTTTCTGGGGTTAAACATTCTCGGAGTTTTATTCAGCTTATTTAAATAAAAAACTGCAACAACAGTCAGAATATTCATTTAGAGTTTGAGTACTTCTCATTAGCGTAATTTAGTCTTACTGTGTGAAGAATGCAATATGACATTTTAACTTTTACAACACAATTAGAATTACAAATGCAAGCTAAATGAAACAAAACAGAAAAGTGGAATTTTAAATTGACATACAAGATGCTAAGTATGTTTAACAAATATGATAACACTGCAGTGATTGAAGCAGGCAGAATGGCACAATAAAAAGTTGGCAAACTAACAGTATTTGTAATGCAGGTATCTGTGGTTTACATCTGCATGAACAAAACACCTTTTAACTAAATAATACCTAAAAGAAAGAAAACACTGAAAAGGCAATAATTTCTGAACACATATCTATGTTTCTCTGCGATTGTTAACATGATAAGTGACTTAGAAAATTATTGGATGGATAAATTTTGTCGAAATAAACAAGAAAGTCATTCATGGAATTAAAAACCAGCAAAAACCATGAATTATGTAAATTTCAGCAAAATGTAATTACAAGTAAAGTCAAGCTGTGGATTACTGTGATAGAACAAAGACATCACAATGACCATCCACATCTAGAAATAACACAAAGAAGACAACAGAGCCTTTATTAATCAAGGCTGGGAAAATCATCAGAGGAAACACCAAGTAAAGGTAAACCTGTAGGAATGTCACCCTACCTGTGGAAAATTAGTTACATCTTGCTGAGTCTGGCCCTACCGCCTAATACAACCAACTCAAGTTATGGCCATTTTATTTTTTAAGTGTTCTCTTTCTGTGATCCTTGAAATTCCAAAAATAAACACCAAATGTCAAATTGCTCCTTATGAAAACCGAATCTTACCGTATTTCCCAGATGTATTACTTTCTGGCAAGTGGTAACATTGAATTCATATGTGCTGTTCTTTTCCATGCACAGGAAGAAAAACTACAACAGGGATGTATCCAATACAGAAACAGAAATCTAAATGTAAAGTATTTACTCTGTTATATAGGTAATAATTTGATATAGGGGTGGCGCAGTGGTAGCGCTGCTGCCACGCAGTAAGGAGACCTGGGTTCACTTCCCGGGTCCACTTCCCAGGTCCTCCCTGTGTGGAGTTTGCATGTTCTTCTCGTGTCTGCGTGGGTTTCCTCCGGGTGCTCTGGTTTCCTCCCACAGTCCAAAGACATGCAGGTTAGGTGGATTGGCAATTCTAAATTGTCCCTGGTGTGTGCTTGGTGTGTGTGTGTGTGTGTCCTGCGGTGGGTTGGTGCCCTGCCCAGGATTGGTTCCTGCCTTGCGCCCTGTGTTTGCTGGGATTGGCTCCAGCAGACCCCCTTGACCCTGTGTTCGGATGGATGGATGGATAATTTGATATAAGCCAGATAAAATGTATAGCCTGGTGACAGTGTTTGCATTTGCATTGATTGCCACAAGTGA
This sequence comes from Erpetoichthys calabaricus, assembly GCF_900747795.2. Lineage (NCBI taxonomy): Eukaryota > Metazoa > Chordata > Cladistia > Polypteriformes > Polypteridae > Erpetoichthys > Erpetoichthys calabaricus. The sequence goes on along the minus strand of NC_041398.2, from coordinate 77,753,693 downwards.
ATGGGTATGACTATCTTGTGTTATTCTACAACATCTTCAAGTTTTATTTACAGTACATAGAACAGAGCACATTTTGTATCAAACCACCCAGTTTTTCATGTGAGTAAAAGTATTGGAACATGAAAAGTGGCAGGTGTTTCTTGTTACTTTGTTGTGTCATATAAGATTGATTGTGTAATCATTAAGTAGCCCTGGACATCTACTCTCAGTTTAAGCTTTGCCTTTCACCTGTGAAGACTGCATTTGTAATCATGAAGACCAACATAAAGACCAGAGAAAAGAATGCTGATTCTACAGTTGAGAAAAAGGAGAAAAATCCATCAGAAGTATTTTGAAATCACTGGGCATTTCCAGCACCACAATTTGGAATGCCCTTAAAAATAAGGAAACCACTGATGTACTGTGCAACAGGCATTGAACCAGTCGACTAAAGAAAACAACAACTGATGACAGTTAAATGGTGAGAGCAGTAAAGAGAAACTCCAAAAAACAGTCTGTAACATCATGAACAACCTCCAAAGAGCAGGGGTGGAAATATCACAGTCCACTGTTTGAAGAAGACTTAGAGAACAACAATATAGAGTCCATACTGCAAGGTGTAAACCACTCATCAGCAGTAAAAATCAGAAAGCCATATTGGAATTTACAAAAAAGTACAGAGATGAGCCACAGCAGTTCCGGAACAAAATTTTATGGAAAAATGAGACAAAGACCTGAACACCATACAAGGGTTAACCCAATTTGGGACATAATGGGGATGTAGCATCAGGTACAAGGCAGTAGATAGCAGACAGGACTTTTGCACCTCTCAATTAATTTAAATGTTGTTTCCAAATTAACTTAATGTATGTTCTCTTTGATGGACTATCATCTTGCCATGGTTTAAATTCTAAATGGTAGACAATGTTTTAAAGATATCAGAAAAGGATGTAGCTTTTTCAGAAATTGTATAGACACAATATATCACAGAAGAGGCAACATGCACCTCTGGGGTACTCGCATCACATCATGGTATAAGTTAAAAGCTTTGCTGTTTTTTTTCTAATCACATTGTGTTTGAAGCAATGCAATGCATGCTTAACATGTTTAGGTATATTTCTTTCAAATAAAAAACCTGAAAACAGAATGCAACCAAGTCAGCCTTTATCTACTGTCTGAAGGTAGAGAAAGGCCAAGCAAAATGACACCTTTTATTGACTAACTAGAAAGATTACAATATGCAAGCTTTCAAGGCAACTCAGACACCTTCTTTAGGAAAGTTGTAATGTCAAATTGGTTACATCTTGCCTGAAGAAGGGGCCTGAGTTGCCTTGAAAGCTTGCATATTGTAATCTTTTTATTTAGCCAATAAAAGGTGTCATTTTGTTTGGCCTTTCTCTACATTCATAATGGCTAACACGGTACAACACCTTAGTTCTACTGTCTGAAGGAAATTTTGCAATTGGTGAACTGAGGGAGGATGCATACCATGGCCAGCCACAGCACTGCCACAGCTGCTTTACTCCATTTCAGTGAGCTCATCTGTACAATTAAAAAAACAGGAAAAATGACAAACCTGCTCCTCTAGACCTAACTATACAGGCTTTTCACACCATTAGCCCTCCACAGTAACACACAAAACCACTCTGCCTCTTACCTCTTGTGTCTCTCTCTATCTTCAATGTCTACATTTTCTTCCTTGTGATAGATAAGCATTTTGCTCCATTAGTTCTCACTCTTGCATTTTCTACCTGTTTTAACTTTATTTAGGATGTCTTTCATTAGATCCTGGCATCTGCATTATTTCATACTGATTTTAGAACTTTGTCTTTTATTTTTCTGTAATTTTTTTATTTCATTTAAAAGTTAACATTTTTAATATACACAGACTTTGGTCTGTTCAGCCATCAGATTCTTCACCTTTCTGGCTAAATATCTCCCATATTTTTATTTTATTTTACTGTTGAATCAACTCTCGACAGCGGCTAGCAGGGCGGCTGTGCGGGGCATGTGTATGGGCACCGTTCTCATTCCCTACCACCTTCGCCATCACTTCCCCTACCTCTTCATATCTTAAATCATTCTTGCGGCAGATTGAAGACTTAAGTGACAGCTTAAATGAAAAATTAAGAAAAACTTACTAAGTAATTGCAATACAAACACTAACTTAATCAATTTTAACGCGAAAAGATGCCGACATAAGAAGTGAAGAAGCAGGCCGCTAGAGTGGAGAAAACAAGAGCTATTCAGGAAGCAGCAAGCACATCAACCTCTGAGCAAATGAATGGTAAACATACAGAGAAAGAGGATGAAAACTATAAGTCAAGTGTATTCACTGCCATTAATGATATTAAATAATATATTAAAATATGAAATGCTTCTACTGTTTAATTTATTAAATATTATACAGTATGTATGAAAACTACATTTTTAAATTTGTATTTGTAGACTGATGTGAATTCTAGGTAAGGATGCCACATTAAATAGAACCAGATTCCTGAACAAAGTATTTGTATCAGCCTGTGTGCAGCATGCAGTTTTGATATACTGTAACTTAAAGCAAGGCTCATTGTGCAGTGATGGATAATGTAATTCAGTACTACTTAAAAGAACTCCTGCTAAGATTGTCTATACTTCTTTTTAACTGGTTAGAAAACATCCAGTTTCTCTGACCAAAATCTACTTGCCTACACCAACAACCTCAATTCCATGTTGTAAATGAGATAAGACTGACCTTTGTCCACATCACAGTCTGATACCATGTGGGTGATGAGATATGCCAGAAATTGTATTTTAAGGAAACAGCATGACCGTGTTCCACTATTATTTATATAATTATGCATGATCATTAATCAGGAATAATCTAACCTGAGGCTAAGCTGCACATAACAGTTTGTCTGCCCAAGTCATAATCCCTATGGCTCTTGATACATTTAGTGTTTATTAAGTATTACAAAATGTATGCATTAAAGAATGGCTTTTTAACCAATGGCCTTAGCTTGAGCTAGTGTCACTGCTGCTTTATTTACAGGGATAAGAATATACCATTATTGTTTAAATCATCCTTCTGTTCTTTATTCATCTTTTCAATTTTTTTTTAATCATCAGATTGAAATCGTCAAAAATTCATATGCAATTGTTTGCCTTTAATGAACACCTTATTTATTTTGATGTCACGACTTTATTCCACACAATAATTACATATAGATTAATTGAAATGGGCTAAGAAAAATATAAACATTCTATAATTTTTTATTACCTAAGGAGTTATGATCACTGCTACATTTGATTAAAGAAGAAACCTTTGTGTTTTCTGTCCCTGCTTTTTAACAAAACATATTGGAAAAATGTTAATGTTATACTTTTCTACATGATAAGGTTTGACTTAATAGAAAAAATATCTAGTTTATTACTGAAGGCAATGTTTTATGTATAGATTAGCACGCTTCATCCCACAGATACAGCATCCTAGCCTCTATTTCCAAGACCAGTTCTATGTTCGGTTTTCATGTACTCGCTGTGTCTGTATGAGTTTCACCATAATTTTCCTCCTCCATCCACAAAGATGCGTAAGTGTAATTGGCGATTCTATATTTGTGATGTGTGGGTGAGAACATGATTTGGCCCCGCAAAGGGCTGAGGGCCCATACAGCGTTGCTTCCTGCTTTGTATCTGTTGCTGCCAGTCCCTAAATCAGATTACACAAATTTAAAAAAGTTATGTTATGATTTAAAGGAATATTATTTTGAAGTTCTTATGTTATCTTATATGAAGATATGTGAATATATATAATATATATATGTGAATTTCCCATTGGGATTAATAAAGTATCTATCTATCTATCTATCTATCTATCTATCTATCTATCTATCTATCTATCTATCTATCTATCTATCTATCTATCTATCTATCTATCTATCTATCTATCTATCTATCTATCTATCTATCTATCTATCTATCTATCGATAAAGCATCCTAACAACCACATGTATTTTTTTTGTCACTGATTAATGTTTATAGTCCTATTATTTTGAAGAAATTCTTACCTATACCTGAATGGACGTTTACTACTCTTTTCAACCTACACCTTCATCCAGGACACTGAACTATAGCAGATCAACTAGATTTTAGAGTACAAAGAGGAACTAAATAATGATATTTTTCTCCTTTTTCACAGGCTTTTTACTTATAGAATGTATCCGAGAGAGTGCTAGCTCTGCTAGTATAGTTTTTTAGCTATAGAGGCAGAGCTAAATGCTATAACCTTCTCCTTAACTGATAAAGAGAAAAGCCAAGCAAAATGACACCTTTTTATTGGCTAACTAAAAAGATTACAATATGCAAGCTTTTGAGGCAACTCAAGCCCCTTCTTCAGGCAAGATGTAACAGATTTACAACACCCTAGTACTTTAACTGATAAAGAAAAGTAAAATACTAAGAAAATAAGGACTTTGCTGATAATCACTAAGTACAACTAAAATCTGAAGAGATTTTTTTTTTCATGTTTCAGTCACTGCCCTCAGGTGATTGGAGCCCTACATTCTTGGGAAATTCTCCCATGTGTCCTGGCATGGAGAGATATCAGAGGTGCACGAGGCAAGCATGGAGGTGCCCTAAGGATCAGTGCTGTCCTCTCCTCTTTTCTCTCTACACCTCTTCACTGGGCTCTATCATTCAGTCCCATGGTTTCTCTTATTTGTGCTAAGCTGATGATACACAGCTATACTTGTGGTTCACTCAAGAGGACCACTCAATATCAGACAGAATCACTATATGTCTCGCTGATATTGCAACTTGGATGAAGGAGCACCACATCCAGCTCAACCTGGAAAAGATGGACTTTCTTGTTATCCTGGTTTTTCCATTTGTTTAGTACTCCATCTCTGCTCAGATTGGCTAACTATTGCTAACACCTGCCAAGTTAGTATGCAGACTTGAGGTGGTGATTGATGACCAGCTGTCCTTTAAGGACCATGTTGCTATGGTCTCTTGGTTTTGCAGATTCACTCTGCACAATATTCACAAGATTAAAATGTATCTGACAGAATATGCAGTACAACTCCTGGTCCAGGCTCCGGTCTTGTCACATCTGGACTACTGTAACACTCTGCCAGGGGGAACACCACCATGTGCCACCAAGCTGCTGCAGGTGATTCAAAATGTAGCAGCACACTTAGTGTTCAACCAGTTGAGGTTGGCACATGACACTCCTCTCTTCATATCACTAAACTTGCTTCCTGTAGCAACACATATTAAGTTCAAAGCCTTGATGTTTGCCAACAGAGTAGTAGACTGGTTAGCACTGATATATATGGAGACACTTGTGAGTTCCTATGTTCCTTCTTGACCACTCAGGACTTCCGTTGAACAGTGTCTGGTGATGCCACCTCTGTATGGTGTCAAAACACAGTGCAGACTCTGTTCAATTGTGTTGTTAAGATCTGACTCCCTCAATGTGTTTAGGAAGTGTTTGAAAACTCTCTTGTTTATTGAATGTCTGTCTGTTTCGGTTGGGGAATCATATTTTGTTTCATGTTCTGAGCTCTTCACTTCTAGTAATCAATTTTATAACCTTGTCCTGTAACACTTCTTCCCAAACAGTCCCCAGACTTATGTTTACTCGATTATGTTGATCTCTTTTACAAGTTGCTTTGGATAAAAACATTTGCTAATCAAATAACTGTAAATGTAAACCAATAAAAGTCTATTCTTAACATTTTTTTGAAATGATTTTTAAAGCGCTTGAGTCTTGACCTAATTTTTATTTTTTACATTTTATTGTCCATGTCATATATGGATGCTTGACATGCATACTACCAATTGACAATGTCACACATCATGTCACTGTCTGTTCAGATGGTAGCAACAGGTGTCATGTTATGGATGTCATTGCTAACAACAAATTGGTGGAACTCATGAAAATAATGCAAAACTAAATAGCAGCGGATGTTAAAAAACACTCAACAAAATGGCAAAAACCATAATATCACAAGAATACAAGAAAAAGAAATAAAAATAAAATTGTCCAAACATCAAATAAACTGGATTAATATGATTCATGTTACTGACACAACAACCTATATCTAGACCAGTGAGATTTCTGTGTTTTTAAGTAAAACTTTTGTTTTACTGTGGAAGTTCTACTCCAAAAACCAGGCATATGGCTTTGGAATAAAAAACTTTTATTTTACTTTCCCTTGACCATGAAACTTTTTAGGAAGCGAATGTTGTGTTTATTTCTTAAATAACAAACATTTAATTCTATTTTCCAACCAGAGCTTATGATATCTTGATAAAGTAAAAAAAATTAACTTGGAGTTTTAGAACTCATTTGCACTTCATTCACATTTTTCAAATACATTATGCTTCTATCCATTACTGTACTCAGGGTACCTAAGCATAGCAGCTTGATTAGAGAATGATCAAGAAAGCTTTTCTTTATGACTTTAGTGCAATGGGAGGGAAAGCTACTTTTTCTTATATTTTTAAGTGCAATTATCACAGTTTCAGCTTCTCATACCAGCTTAACTGCTTGGAAATTACAAAGAATTGTTTAGCTTTGCTGGGTTTATCTTACGTTTATTTCATTAGGATGTACTGAGAATTACATAAATATATTTTATGAACAATTATTGGATGCCATTTTCATGGAAAGCAAGGTATCACATTAAGTATTTTTGGAAGTATGCATTTTTTCATAAGCAGCCAAAGTGTAAGACCATAAAGTGCAATAAGAAACTTAGCTCTCCAAATTGCTGCATTATACAGGAGTCAATGGTGCCAGTCAAAACCGAAGAAAAAGGCTGCAGCTCAATCTGCTGTCCAACTTGTGTTGTGAGTTTTACAATAGTTCTGACACGTCTTTTCTATGTAAAGCAAAGTCAAATGAAAAAATTGTGTCCTGTGAAAAAACACACATTTACATGCCTTAAAACAATAATCAAATGACATGCAAATAAGTCTAAAGTTGCACAAAGAGAACATAAGGTAACACATTGCCTCAGCTTCAGTTTGCTGAACTACTAGATTTTTAACACAGTGAAGTCTTTTAGCCTGTAATTTACTGAACAGCTGATTGTGTTAATATAAGGCTTAATCTATGAAAAATGAAGCGTAACAAAAGAAGGTCCAAAGAAGCATTAAATATTGCTTACTAAGTTAGATATATATAGCACATTTGCCAGCATAGGTTGTAAAAAATGAATCACAAGAGAGCTTTAAATAATCACTTGGACAGTTTCTTAGAAAATGTTCTAGAAAAACATAATTAAAGTTCAATTAGTTTTAAAGAGCAGGCTTTAATAGTCTGAATGTCTCTTTTTGGTTTGTTCACCTGTACACCATACAGCAAAGGCAAAATATTCCATTTTTAGAAATTCCAATCATGTATAAGAACTGTGCTCATAATATGTTTTTCATTACTTTATGTAATCTTTGTAATAATATGTTTTACATTACTTTAGGTAATGTTTGTAATAATGCAATCAGCCAAGACTTATAATAAGGAGTCCAGTATAATTTTACTTGTATGTCTGTTTTTCTGTATTTTTGTTGTTCTGTGTTGATCACAAGTGGACAAAAATGTGGATTTACACTACTAAACAGTGCAAGATTGTAAAAACAGTCAAACAGCAGAATGTAAGTGCCCCGCTGTACTTACATACTGTATCTATCAGTAATTACATGCAAAACACCAGGACAAAGGGTATGTGGTTCCGAGAAGTGGTTGGGGCAAAATGGAAGGCAGATAACAGAAGCATACTTGTGCAAAAAAAATTTTATTGTGTAAAATCCATTAGTAACAAATAATGAAAACATCCAAGTGCATTTTAAAAGTGTAAAAACAAACTAAAGAAATAACAAGAAAAAATGTTCACAAAAATACACATATTAGGAATACAAATAAATATCACTTTAAGTATATGTTCCTCTCCTGTCCTACACATTTCATTATTTCCTCATAATTCCTCAAAATAAATAAACTAGAAACAATCTGCCCATACTAGGGTTACTTAGCAAGAAATACTCAGTCCAGAAGTCTTTTAGTCAATATCAATTCCCTGCTACATCCCTTTCCTAAAAGGGGAGCGTAGGCTCTACTTCAAAGAGGTAATTTACCTCACCTACCTGAGAAAAACCAATAAGCAGAGTCTCTCTCTCTCAAATCATAAAACTAAAACCCTTTTGCACTAATAACTTCGGCTTTTATACTTTCTCCAGCCTCTCAGCTGACAGTGGCTTAAGCATACCCAGGGCTACTGCTGGCCAAATGGGTGCCCTAAGCAGAAATTTACTTTTGTGCCCCCTCCCCCAAATATTATGGAAGTAAAAATAAAATAATAAAAAAAAACACCTACTATAGGGGCCAAAATAGAACTTTATTCAAATAAAAGTAAATACATAAATAAATTGTATTATTTATAAATTACAATTGTAGCTCTACAGCAAAAAATACAAACTAAAATTACACTTTAAATAAAACATTTATAATAAATAAAATAAACAATAATAAACTGAAATAAAATCAACACTGTCATCTGCTGGAGCTTTCCAAAGTTCAAAATTTACAAAGGCACACTTCTGCTTTTTCTTGAGGCAAAGTCGTAAATGAGCTCTTCATATGATAAAGCCTTTGCTAATTCAGAGTTGATGCTGACAATTGCCGGACCACTTATGCGCTCTTGTGCCATAGATGAGCGCAAGTATGTTTTGATGAGCTTCATTTTAGAAAAACTTCGCTCAGCAGAGGCAACAGTTACAGGGAACGTCACTGCTATGCGCAGAGCAATCCAGAGATTTGGGTACAACTCTTGTAAGTGGTTGTCATGGAGAAATGATAGCATCTCCAGAGCCGTTGTGAGTGGTGGCAACTGTGGAAGGTTTACGATTTCTTGAGCTAGCTCTTGACCATCAAAATCAGAACCTCCTTTTTCCACTGCAGTCAATGTCGTCTCTACCTCAGTGCAGTGTTTCTGTAAAGTCTCTTTTGACATCCCTTGAACTTGGCTGAAATCAAGCAGAACTCCAAATCTGTCTTTGACCTGAGTGAAAATTTCAAATCTCTCTTGAAGTGATGCCAAAGCAGAGTCCACAACACTATTGAAAAAGGTAACCTCAAGCTTTTTGAGGGCATCACTGATAGGCTCATCTGCAGCCTCATAGGCAAAATGCCTTTTAGTGCTTCTCAGCCTTTTCTCCTTAAGTTCAGGCTCTATGTTTAGGGCTTCACAGAGTTCCTTTGCAGTTGACTGAGCATCCACAAATCCAGACTGTCTGTATTTCATGAGAGAACGTTTTGCACTCTCAATGAGTCAAACAGCAACATCCAGTTGCATTAAACTGGACTGAAGCATCTTGTTCACCTGGTTAATATGTGTTAAGATGTCAAACCATACAACAGTGCATATCAGAAACCTAAATGAAGCCACTTCTTCTGCAAGGGCTTGAGCCTCTACTTTGGCAACTGGATCATTCACAGCTTGCCTTGCCTCAATAAGAGCATTTCTGATCTCCTTCACTTGGTGTCTGACAGCTGTAATGCTTTGCAGTCTGCTTTCCCATCTTACATCACTCCAAGACTTCAATGTGAGATGGACATGCTTCAACAAGATGTTCCATCGTTGTGTAGCTCCTGAAAAGAATGTGAAGAGTTTCTGCACATAACCAAAGTAGCCAACAGCATCCTTAGATGCCTATGCTGCATCTGCTATCACAAGATTCATTGAATGTGCTCCACAAGGTACAAACAGAGCTCTTGGGTTTTGCTTTAGCAGTCTCGCTTGCACTCCTTGACTTTTACCTTTCATATTAGCACCATTATCGTAGGCCTGTCCTCTGCAATTTTCAAAAGGAATCTGAAGCTCCTGAAGCTTGTCCAGTATCACATTTGACAGATTCAAGCCAGTGGTTTCGAAGACCTCCACATATCCTAGAAAGTATTCTTTAACCTCTGGCTTTGGCTCCAAGGCCACAGTCCGCCATATGACTGACATTTGTTCTTTATGACTTGTATCCGGGGTGCAGTCAAGAATAATTGAATAGTATTTTGCCTGATGAATATTGGACACAATGGTCTTCAGTATTTTGTCACTTATAAGCTGTATCAGCTCATTTTGGATTTGCTGTCCAAGGTAATGTGTGCGAGTGCTTTTGTCCTTGACTCTCGACAGATGATTTTCCATCACAGGATCAAACAGTGTAAGAAACTCGACTTCCTTGAGAAAGTTGCCATTGTTTGCTTCGTAGAGACGATCTGAGGAGCCCCTAAAAGCAAGATTTCAGGATGCCAAAGATATTGTGATGCTGACTAATCGTGTGAGGACATCACGCCACCTTTTTTTTTTTCTGCCTCTAAGAGAGTTAATTCTTGATGGTCTATTGTCTTCTTGTTCTTTAGACGCATCTCAAGTTTCCTCCATTTCAACATGGATTGTGTGTGGTCTAAGGCATTGTCGTGACTCCTGAGACTCTTGCTGAGGTTGGACCAGTCACTAAAACCCAAACCCTCCCTTGACAGGTTTGTGTCTTTGGTACTGAAGAGTTTACAAGCAAAACAAAGCACACAGTTTTTCTGCTTTGAATAAATAAGCCAACTTCTTAACACCTTCTCTCCATTTGTGAGTATGCGATAGCATTGCAAACTATTAAAACCTCGTCCATCTTTGTCTTTGGGGAAAGAAAAATCAGATTCTACTTTAAATGGTCCTCTCTGTACAATTTCAAGGCGATCAGAATCTGTTAGACAAGACGGCCAGAGAGAAGGATCAACTTGCAGAGCACTCATAGGGGACACCACATCAGTTTCTACTTCTTTAATGAGTGACGGTTTCTCTATGATTATAGAACTACTCCCAGACTGTAGGTTGTCACCAGTTGTGGGTAGGTTGTGTGCAGTTATGACCACCGCATCTGTACCTTCATAGCTGGTTGATGGACTGGCTTCAGTGCTACATCCTGCATCAGTGACTGTGCAGCTGCTAAGTCCCTCTGGATCAGTGCCTGATGGTACTACTTCATCCTCTTTCGTAACAAATTTCAGCATTGACCCTGCATTAAATGAAGCAGAAGATATTATCTGAAGAATTACTGAGCGCACTTTTAAAAAAATAGTTATTTTTGGTCAAAAAGGTAAATAAAGAGCGAAATAGCAAGATCGGTGTAATAAAACAGTTTTATCAACAACAAAGAGTTACCTCCAATGGCTATCCATCCATCCATCCATTTTCCAACCCGCTGAATCCGAACACAGGGTCACGGGGGGTCTGCTGGAGCCAATCCCAGCCAACACAGGGCACAAGGCAGGAAACAATCCTGGGCAGGGTGCCAACCCACCGCAGGACACACACAAACACACCCACACACCAACCACACACTAGGGCCAATTTAGAATCGCCAATCCACCTAACCTGCATGTCTTTGGAATGTGGGAGGAAACCGGAGCGCCCGGAGGAAACCCACGCAGACATGGGGAGAACATGCAAACTCCACGCAGGGAGGACCCGGGAAGCGAACCCAGGTCCCCAGATCTCCCAACTGCGAGGCAGCAGCGCTACCCACTGCGCCACTGTGCCGCCCCTCCAATGGCTATGATTTTATTAATACAGTTGTCTGATTGATTTAATAGTCTCAGAATCATACAAAAGGAAATTAAGCAGTTTTACTATGATAAAACCATGGTTATCTGCCTTTTTATCTATCTTTCTATCATATCCATGCTTGTAAATTGTGTTTTATAGAATATATAATATTTGTATTTGTCTGTATTTTTTAAATATATTTTTATTCTGTGTTTTTACCTGTTTGCACCAAGGGTGTGAGAGAAACGAAACTTCAAAACTCTTGTATGCACTGTACATGTGACAGTTTTGACAATAAAGCAGACTTTGACAATAAAGCAGACAAGGGTTATGATGTCCACATATTTTTGTTGAGGAAATGATAGGAAAGATTATGTGGATATTTTAATTAAATGTTTGGTCGATATTAAACAAGGAATTCGATCATCATGTAAGTGTAACAACTGCATTTACCAGGCCTTTGGTGCCCTTTTCAGGCATTTCTATTAAAATTGTTATGTAAACTGTTAATTTTGTATTAGATTATGTATTTTAACACTGTTGTTTAATGACACCATATGGTCATTATTAATCAATAATCATAATTGCCTCTGTGTTTTAATATAATGCATTTTAAGTCATTTTGTTTATTTAGATCTGCTTGTATTCATATTAAGAAAGATGCGTTAGTTGTGAAATTATTACCGACATTAAAACACATTATTAACGTCGACAGAATAAAATAAAGTTTCACAGGATTATAAACGTACCTGAAAGTGATGCATGGGCTTCATCTTGGGCTTTTTTTTTCTTTCGTTTCTTGGCGCCGGACTGTTGATGTCTCTTTCCAGGACATGGCATATTATTCATTTTTGGCCGAATAGGCAGCCGTAACAGAGGTGAGGGCGCGCGCGTCATCACGTGTGCTTAGCCTACTCTGCGTTCACCGTAAAATGCAATATATACGTTTATATTTTTGTTTATTTGTATATGTATATTATTAATATTAATTTATTATTATAATATATAAAAACGATTTTTTTGAGCAGCTGGGATGGTGCCCCCCTGGGAGTTGGTGCCCTATGCAGACTGCGTACTCTGCGTATAGGGAGCGGCGGTACTGAGCATACCTGTGCCTGAATTACGTGCACACATGGTCTGTAAATATCAGGGGGTTCCTCCCACAGAACAGAAGGATCATTTTCAAACAGCTTAAATAAACCATACCTAAATACTAAATATAAATAAACTAGGGTTGCCAAAGTTAAAGAGTTAATGAATGTGATTAAGTACAAAGGTATAATCCTTGCTTTTTCCTTAATCACATTTAGTGCATGTATGGTTTGACACCCCTTGTAATCTAAGTCTACGGATTTCAAACTAGGGGCCAGTTTGATCAGATTAGATTCAATAAACTTTATTAATCCCTAAAGGGAAATTCACATGCAGCAGTGAAAGCATAAAACACAAAAAAAGACTCTCAGGACAGTTAATACAGCCAATCAATCTAACAATCAATCAATTGATAAGTGCAATATTGATAAAAGTACATTGTACAGAAATTTCAAAACAAATTTAAAGAGTACCTCAGGAGGAAGCACCGAACTGCCTGATAGCTGTAGGCAGAAAAGACACACAAATGCACATCTTAGCACACCATGGTGGAATAAGCCTGTGGCTAAAAATGCTTCAAGAAAGCACTTCCTGGAGATTATGAAGGGGATTTTTCATGATGGCATTCAATTTGCCACCATCTTCTTTTCCATAACAGCTTCCAGTGTGTCCTGGGTTCACCCTGTGATGAAGCAGGCTTTCTAGATAAATTTCTTCAGGCATATCACAGAAGTAAAAGTTTTTTGGCATATCACTTAAGAGTAAAACATTTGTGATCATGGTGTTAGAAACTCTCACATTAGGGAGCAAAATCTGTGGCAGTCAATGAATTAAACAAAATCTAAAGAATGAACCACCGCTATTTATTTTAAAATGGATTACATCAGACTGCGGACCTCTAAATTTAGTGGAAGACATAGGGCTGAGACACATCATTCAGTAAGGTCTAACAATTCTTGCACATTACCTTCACATGGGACACATATGTCACATATCAGGGATTAATATGAAAAACACAAATCTTTGCAGTTAGAGATAGCTAAGAAGTTGTAGGGCAATCACATTCACAGGATACTACTGGAAATTGTTGAACTACCTTAATTAAACACAATTAATTGAGTGATATTGTGCAACTGATCTTAATACAAGATCTAATCATTTGACAGCCTTAAAATAAAAATATATATTAAAAAAATCATATTAAAATAGAAATATGCCAAAAATAAGTAAAAAACAACAAAAATAACAATAAAATAGAACATAAACTAAAGCCAGGGAACAACAACTAACTGTAATACAACAGGTGGAACATTGTATGAACAAAGAATTACTGGCATGGCAATAAAAGTGTGGATTGATAAAGTCATGATGAGGCATAGACACATTTTCTCATAGAAGTTCTGCTGGAGAGATAAAATTGAACAATAATATTGGACTGAATGAAGCAAATACTGAAGTATATGGAATAAATGATGAGAATGAGAAGCAAAGAAATTTGTAGACACTGGAAACTGCAACCTGCCAAACAGCAGGAAACACTGACAAAGAATTAAAAACAAAGCAGGTTTCACCATTTCTGTGCTTTTACTGAGCATGCATGTTAACACAGTGACCACTAAATAATAGCAAACATTAAATGCATTCAAGTTCCTGGACTTCAACTACAATTTATCAAATAACCTGAAAATTAAGATAACATGAAATAATTTGTCTATTGATTCATCTTCTGCAATACTAAGCCAATTGTGGGAATTGGACTAGAAGCTAATCCTTGCCAGTATCCCAATAAATGAAATAAAGGTGAAATTAAATTAAAAATAATGATAGGGATAGTAGATTATAACTTGAGAATTATTTATCTGGTATCTAGCAGAACAACAAAACCAGATCATTTAGTACTATTACTAAAATCTAATCTATTTGCTGATGGCAAATGTTTTGAGTGAAAAGAAAATTAAAAAGAGGTCCCTGAAATTGAGACAGGAGGAGCTGTGCACCCAGAAAAAAATGTTACTCATATAAAGGTAGCAGAAAATGTAGAAATGAAGATAGCTGTGCTTTGCCTTTCTCGGTTATTATTAATTTGTTTAATGTTTCACTAATCAAAACAAGTTCTAAATATCAGGTAACATGTCTTGCATTTCAGATTAAGACAGCATGTTGAATTAGTGTTTACTTCAGTAATCAGTTACTGTTTATTATGTCATAATAAAATGCTCAAAATATTGCTGGCATGTTTGTTTATTAGAGGAAAATAAAAATCACCTGCTCTGTTTCTCTAAATTATTTCTATCAGAAATAGGCACATTAAATTATACAATTTTAAAACCTTCTTAGTGGGTTGTGTCTTTAAAAAAATAATCAATGTATCTTATTTTCTTCCTCCTACGGACATGTAATGGAAAGCCTATTTGTTTACATAGATGCCTTCTCTCATCATTGGTGTCCACCAACATGCCTTGGACCGCTTCCAAGAAAGACACAGGCTGCCTTTCTGCCACAGCTCCTTTCATGAGCATCTATTAATGAGATCCTCAACAGGCTTCCATTCATGCTCTGTGTTTTTCATCTATGCCATTATAGAGGTGAGAGCTGAACTTAGCATCTTCTAGTCTTCCTGATCTGTCCAGACAGTACTTCATCTGCGTTAGCCAACCAAAACACACTCATGATCTAGCTGGGCAAATGTTAAATATCTAAATGACAAATAAGTATTAGTATAAGCAAAGTAGTAGAAATTCAAGAAGTGAGCAAAACTTTTAATGAGGGCAAAGCAGGAATCATAAGGACTGTAAGTTATTGTATATATTTTTTCAGTGCTCTCTGTTTTTCAAACAAGTTTGTTTAAAGGCATTTCTATTTTTTACACCACAGAATTAATATTTTTCAAATGTACATATATACCTGTATATAATGCAAAGTTGACTGAGTGACTGACTGACTGGCTGGCTGACTAACTCACCCATTAACAAAATGTTTAGCTAAAAAGCTGAAATTTTGAAGGATGATGCACCCAAGGCAGTAGATATCCACTAAGGAAAGGACATTTAAATATATCTCAATATTTAGGGGTAGACCCCCCTTCAAAAGAAAATCTAAATACCCCAAAATCACAAAACAGCTTTGATGTATTTAATTGAAGTTTGGTGACAATATAGAAAAAGAAAATTAGCCAACATGTATTTTTTTTTTAATTTGTCAATAAATATTTTATTTGTTGACACTCACAGTGTGTTTTATCCAAACGGATGATGAAGCAGAAGTGATTAATGGGCCATTGCAAATAGCACCACTAACCAATAGGGTGGATGGACAAGTGAAAACAGGGAGGTGTCCTAGGCATGAGAAAAGAGACATGATCATGATGTGAAATGGAAAGAGAAAGCTTAGCAAAGATCAAGGAAGATGCAAAGCTCAATAGTTAGCAAGTGCTGTTTTTTGCTGTTTACTTCTGACACTCTTATATATGTACCGGCTCTCATTTTGCTAATCCACTCTGCTCCATCAAATTCCAGCCCCATGTCACGGTGATGAAAACTACAGGCAACTGCTCTTCAAACACAGCACTCAAATAGTGCAGTACCACAGCATCAGTGTTATATAGTGGTACTTGAATTTCTAGGGGACAGCCACAAAAATTGGGTCATGACGCTCAAATGCAACTACTGTCTGGTTCTTGCTCTTCACTTTAATACATCAGTATTAAATCAATACATTAATTTCATATTACTTCCACTGATTACTCATTTCAAATGAAAAAGAATACCCTTTCCTGTAAAATTGTGTTTTGCATTGACCAACAACAAAAGACAAGTGACAAGGAAAAACAGAAAAAAAGCAGGAATTGATCTAATGCGGAATATTTTACTCATAGACAGTTGTGTATAACATGTACAAGGGTAAGCCACTCTGGAGACCTAATAATATTATTATTATTTGATTGATGTTTTCATCCAAAGTAACATACAACGTTTGAGTTACAATTGGTTATATTTCTTTTATTTTTCCAATTGGAGCACAGGCAGATGAAGTGACTTCCTCATGGTTACACAGCGACAGTAGCAGTAGTCCTAGATCCAAAGCCCTAACCACAACAACACACTGTTAATGTTAAAATTATTTAAAACTTTAAAACAAATATTAAATGCAGAAAAATATTTATTTAGTTACATAGTACTTCTGATACCCTTGATTAACAGATGGCAGTATAACCTTTACCTTACTAAATACAGCTAGTTTTGAAATATGTTTGATGTCATTTTAATGTACTGGAAAGTCGTTTGCATCTTCCTGAACTGCTAGTTTGTTTTACAACAATTCAAATGCTTGTTCATGTCTGTGCTCATTTCATTTTAGTTCATGAGAGTGTTTTCTGGACGTGATTTTTTTAACAATATTTTAGTAAAAATGTATGTGTTTGGGACGTTGCAAGCAAACAAATGGATGGCTTCACATGTGAGTTATGCAGCACAGCATGAGTAGTGTGAGATTTTTTTTGTGGACATTTTGATATTGTCTGCTGTTCTTCAAAACTGGTCACCTTAGACGTCTTCTATTGGCAATTTTGTTTTTTTAGTTCAGTTTTTGTTTTATGAAAACATGAGATTAAATTTTTTTCTCGGCCTTCAACACAAACAACATGGGGTAAGTAACATATGAAAAAATTATTATTTTTGGATGGAGTATTCCTTTAAACGTATCTAACAAATCTGAATCCGGTAGGGGTCAAATAACAAAAGCATGATTCTCCATCCATCCATTTTCCAACCCACTGAATCCGAGCACAGGGTCACAGGGGTCTGCTGGAGCCAATCCCAGCCAACACAGGGCACAAGGCAGGAACCAATCCCAGGCAGGGTGCCAGCGTGATTCTCATATATGCTTAACTGTCAAAATGTTGTTGTTAACAAATTAACAATTTATTAATTAACTAATTAATGATTAATTAATAGGATATTAAAATGATGTGAATGATTTTAATGAGGTGGTGGAGGACTTAAATAGATGCCAGGAAACAAGTCAGGGAAAAAGCATTATTTTGATTCAAACTACTCATTTTTGTACATAAATGAAACTAGGCCTATGGCCGCACCACCCACACATCAGACCATTTTTTACCACTTTTCTTATAGGTTTACCTTGGCTGCTGAAGTTCATTTGTTAATTGTTAAAATAAACAAAATACAGCATAAACTAAGTATTTATTTTGTAATCCTATTAAATCAGATTCCAACTGGAGGGAGCAATAATATCATGTTAGTATACTTCAAAGACTTTTAAATAGTACTGAATAACAAATGAATGGTGAAAAAATATTTATACATTCATTTAAATGAAACGTTCAAGGCTATTTAATGAGAACTCATTTTCGTGATTTCTATAGTTTTTACAGTAAGTCACTAAGAACTACTCATTATCTCTTTGCACTTCTCTAAGCTCAGTCAGTGGTGAATCAAATCAATTAAAACAGGTCCTTGAAGAGATCTGCTAGTATTGTCTTGTACCTGATAATACCCGGAAAGCTCCAGTTCTCTGCAGCCTTGTAATGGACTAAACAGGTTAATTTTCCAATTTCCTCCAGCTTTCCCTTGCTGATAAATACCTCATCATTTTAAATATGAATACGAATGATACTGTAAGTTTTTAATACCTTTTATTTAGAAAAGAATATTGTTAATTGACAACTCATAGTTGGTCCTGTTTAAATGAAGGTGATAGAGTGTGTGCCTTACAATCGATTGCTATTTTGTGCCAGGTTTTGTTCCTGCCTTGCACCTAGCATAAGTTTCAAACCCTCACAACCATAAATTTATATTTTGACAGGTTTAGAAAATGGATAGACAAATGTATAATTATGATTGTTCTTTAATGAAACAAAATATTTGTTGGTTTAAACAGTGGAAGTTGATCGAGTGACATAGAGTGTCAGAGAAACTCAAAGCTCAAGTTCACAAAGTCACACAGTGCCCGAAATAAAAAAGAAGTTGTCTGATATCAAAGTCACCGTGAAAAGGCGTGTCGTAGCCCACCATCTGAGTGTCATATGAAAGCTTACTAGGGTACAGAGAAAAGAAAAAAAAATACGGACACATTGGAAAAAAAGCTTGAAATGTCAACTTTAATCTCGAAATTTCCACTTTAATCACGTAGTTAATTTTGTCATTAAAGCAGAACATCATAAACTTCATCTTTAAATCATTTAATTTACTAGTTTCTCAAATCTCATTGTAACTAAAGTAGCATGTTAAATGCTTTGTTTTGTTTGTGTTCTTCTATGTACTCTATGTGTGTGAATCACTACGTGCTTCTTTAACGGGCTTTCTCTTCCTACGACAGGACACAGAATTCATTACATTCGTGATATTACAGTTCTCTGAATAATTTAAATACTGTGATGTATACTTGATGTTATTTCAGTATTCACATCATATCAATTAAAGCATGTTATTAAACATTGGAACATGGTGGTGCAGTCATAGTGACGAGCTGGTGCCCCGTCCAGAGATTGTTCTTCTTGCCTCCTGCAAGATGCTTGCTGCGCCGTGCGCGACCTTCGATGAAATAATTTATTGCAGCAGTAAATCTCTTTCAAACATACTAAACTCCGATTCCTGTCCTTTCTTTTCTTTCTCCAAGTACCCAATCGCCACACAATCAGCTCAGTAATAGACGTTAAGCCATCTGTAAGCTAAGGAACATTGAAATATCTTTGTAGTACATGTTTAATTATTCTATCCATCTATCCTTCCAGTGTTGCACCAGCCCCAGCAAGAATACAGAGCGAGGCAGGAACAATCCTTGAATGGGCGCTAGCTCCTTGCTAGCACTGCGACACAGTGTCCTCACATGTTTAATTATAAACAATATAGATTATTTAAATAATGTTAACATTATATCTGTATTATGTAATAAACATATTTTGCTGCATTTCATCTTAAAATGATATCGTCATCATATGTGAATATTCTGATTGATTGCGTTTATAATTCTTGGGATGAAACTGTTTCTGAGCTGCGAGGTCAGTACAGGAAAGGGAAAAGTAGTTCAAATAGGCAGCATGGCTGAGGCAGCGTGTGCTAGATGCTGTATACCGATAATTCTCTTTCCGATCAGCTGCTGTAGAGCTGTGATTCCACACTCGGATACAGTGATATAAATACTCCAAGTGGTGCAGTGGGAGTAATATGGAAAAAGATGATCCATTGTGGCAACCCATAACGGGAGCAGCTGAAAGATGAAGGTGCAGTGAGAGTAACAACGCTAAAGCAGCTATGGTATTTGGAATAGTTTCGCTATTCCGTGGACCATTATATTGTTACGAGTTAATTACAATCAGATGCCTTAAACTAATAAACAATATGCGTTTAAAGTCATGTCAGGGATGTGGATCTAAAAAAGAAAGGGAAACCACACTGGAACAAAAACACTACTTTGACGCTGGATGCTGCCAGTTTGCAAAACTGAGCGGAGAACTTGCGTACGCCAGGGTTTGAGCTAGCATGAAAATGTGCGTGGCTTTACACCAAGTTTAGGTTTTATACATTGCGATTTGAGTGTGGAAACGGGTGTACGCAACATTTTTGTGCCTACACACTGTTGATACATGAGGCCCCTGGTGTTTTCTTTGAAGCTCTGCCTCTAAGGTCAGCATACCAGAGTTTTTTTTTCACTGTTGCAGATAACACTTGTATTTGGCTTTTATTTAAGGAAGAAGCCAACTGAAATCCGGAAGGCTGTTCTTTTTCATGTACTCAAATATCTTTATTCTCTTATGCAGCTGTGCATCGGGGCCTTACCCATCATTTTCTATTCTGGGTAGATCCCGTTTGCCCTCTTCTGTCAAGACAGTAATAGATACATTTCCATGACTTCTCAAGTTTCTTGGCAATCTGTCAAATCAAATAATCTTCATTCTGCAAAAGCTGAATAGTTTTGGAGATGTGTCCATAGTGATCTTAACATAAAGCACATCTACATGTTTGAATTTTGCATATTATGTTTTTATTGGTCTCAGCATGTTCTTTTCAGTGAAGATCAGTAAACATAAGCTACAGCTTCACACCATCCAAAGGAGTGGGGTCAGTCATGAGTTCCATTCATCCTAGATCTGCACTAAGGTCTCCTCCTGGTTGGACATGCCCAAAACAACTCCAGGAGGGAGGCATCCTGGAGACATCCTAATCAGATGCCCAAACCATTTTTACCATCTCTTTCAGTACAAAATACTTTGAGCTCCTTTCGAATGTCTGCATTGCTCACCATATCTTTAATGTTCAGCCCAGACACCCTGTGAAGGAAACCCATTTCTGACACTTTTATCAGCAGTCTATCTAGTTCTTTTGGTCACTACCAAATGCATGTGGCCATAGATGAGGGCAGAAATCAAGCAGTAAATCAAGACCTTTGCCTTTCAGCCGAGCTCTTTATTCACTATGATCCACATAACTGCTGATGCTGCTCCAATTCGCCTGCTGATCTCTTGATCCCTTCTTCCTTAACTTGTGAACAAAACCCTGAGATACTTAAGCTCCTTCGCATGAGGTAGTACTTCCTCCTCATTTTCCTTTAATGCATATAAATACGCTACTAGAAGCTACTACAGCACATCTGCCGTTATATAATTTTGCCTGTTCTTTCTCCTTCAGCAGACCTTTTAAAAACTACACTGGTAGAGAAAATAAAAATGGGTATATTGCTCTTCTTCAAAGTCAGTAACTTCCAAGCTTTAGCGAAAACAGACACATATTGTACTATATGTTATGCTACTTTGTGCAGGGTTGCTAATCTAGCCTCTGATTGGCTGTAAGCCTTTGAAAAATGTCTTCCAATTTGCTGCCATGTGTCTTCATACAGGGATGTCATATAATCTGTTGACCAGGAAATGGGATGGGTAATATAAACAGCAGATATCAAGGGAAAGCAGTCAAGATACGAAGAAGTGATCTATATAATTGAAAACCAGTTATCATCTGCTTTTATGTGGAAGCTGAAATGTCTTAATTTTTCAAATTGATCTTTAATGAACAGCATTTAAACGTGTGTTGCAAATATATTTTTGTCAATGTGTTCGGGTTCATAGGGTTAAAGAGGATTCAGTGTATTGGGCATATGGAGCACAGACAGAGATGTGGTCTTTTCAGAAGTCAAAACAGACAAAGATTTCCTTGAAAGGAGGCAAATACAGATTTAAAGCAATTCAACAAGACACAGTAGTATTTGAGGACCCACTTAAATAATCATCTGTAAGATGAATGTTCTTCCTAAGCTTCTTTTTTATTTCAAAACATCCCAATATACATCAATAAATAATTTTTTAAGCAATTAGATTCAACAATAACCTCATTTATTTGGAACTCAAAATATCCACGTATCCAAAGAGCGATCCTACAAAGACCTAAAGCAGAAGGTGGCATGGCTCTACCTAACTTTCAGTTTTATTACTGGGCAGCAAATATGCAAGCTATAAAAACCTGGACACAAATAGAAGAACATACACTGGCCTGGTAAAATCCTGCAGTACTTTTTTATATTCCCTGCTTTGTGCCCCAATAAATGCAAGTTATCGCCAGTATACTAATAACCCAATTGTGCTTCACTCACTCACAACATGGAACCAATGTAGAAAGCATTTTAAGATGGAGAATCTTTTATCTGTGGCACCTCTGCAAGAGAACCACCTCTTTCAACTCTCGCAAACATATGCAGTTTTTAATATCTGGAAAAAATTTGGGATTAAATTGCCCAGAGATCTTTATATAGACAACATCTTTGCATCCTACAAACAATTAGACATTCCAAATTTAACTTTCCAGCTACACATTTCTTTCACTATCTTCAAATTAGGAACTTTGTTAAACAGAACCTGCCTGATTTTCCTCATCTTGCACCCTCGTCCATACTGGAAAAAATATTGTTTAATTTCAAGGACTTAGACACCATCTCTGCAATATATAAAATTATTTTACAGTCCCTCCCTTTCAAAGATCCAAGAGGACAACTGGAAAAAGATCTCTTAATCAATATATCAGAAAGGGAGTGGAAAGTAGCAATGCAGATAATTTGCTCAAGCTCCATATGCTCAAAGCATGCAATTATTCAACTCCAAATTATATATCGAGCACATCTGTCTCAACTAAAACTGTCCAAAATGTTTCCAGGGCAAGATCCAACCTGCAAACGCTGCAATCAAGTCCCAGCCTCACTGGGTCACATGTTTTGGGCCTGCGCAAAGTTAACATCATTTTGGACAAAAATTTTTAAGTGCCTCTCAGACAGCCTTGGTCTCACAATCCCTCCAAACCTATTAACAGGTGTGTTTGGTGTTCTTCCAGATGGGTTTAAATTGTAGAAGGACAAACAAACTGTGATTGCATACACTACACTTTTGGCACGCAGACTTATTTTGCTAAACTGGAAGAATCCTAACTCTCCTCTTTTAAGTCAGTGGGTAACCGATGTTTTATACTATTTGAAATTGGAAAAAAATCAAATATTCAGTTAGAGGATCTGTACAGAATTTTTTTTAAAACCTGGCAGGATATAATCAATAAAATTTTAGAATAAGCTCTTAAAGCACCAAGGAAGTAATTATCTCCGCATTTCTTTTTCCTCTCCATTCATCTCTACTGGCCTATTAAACTCATCAATTTAGGTATGTTTACAAGCCTTAAGTTTTACCCCGTTGGCCATGCTCTCTCTCTTAGGGGTGGGGGTCGACTTGTTTTTCAATCCTATTTTTTGTAAAAATTGATTGATTTGAATGACTGATTACAATAAAAATTAATAAAATTAAAAAAATAAAAGTACTTTGCACTGATTTGCACCTCAAAAAAAAAATCTCTAAAATGTGTTATTTAATACTGTTTAACAAATAAAAAATCTATGCTTAGGCAAATAAAAACTGCAAACAGCAATGTAAAAAAATTCAGTAAAATAGATAGAGGGTTACACACCTATAAACGGCCTGCTCTCTGCTCAGACACCACTTTTGAGTTGCGCAATTGAGTATCGACTTATAGGCACCCTACTACTGTACAGTTTTTTAGTTTAATGAAAGGCAAATAATTTATCTGGGAATTCAGTAATATTCAATTTAAAGTGCTGGAGAAGCTGATAATGCCTGAAGATAAAAAAGCCACTAATCAAAAGAGAGAAATAATTTCAGTTGTTTCTTTTACTATTTTAAATAAGCAATTAATTGAAATTACATGTTAACGAAAGAATGAACTATATTTTTATTTAGGAAAGGTCTATATTTTTAGAATTAAGAGTAACACTTAAGAGGCTGTTAATTATGTAGTTTTGTCTAGGAGGATTAAAACTTTTGAAACTTCTAGAACCCTGATTTCATGCTGTAGCAATGTAACAGCACCACAAACAAAAGCTAAAAGGTTTTACGTTCCTGTGTAGAAGGAATACTTTTAAAAACGAATATATCTGTAAAAATATCTTAATTACTTTTCAAAATTAATTTTTCTGAGCAAATGTTTTAACTGTTTAAGAATGTTAATACAGGCTTCCACACCCTACCAATAGAAAGGCAAAACAAACACAGCAAGGATGAAAAAAACAAGTTGCACTCTGTATGTAAATGTTAATGTTGATCAGTCACCCCAAGCATAATCAATAAAAAAAATAATTTGTAGTAGGTGAATAAACTTTTCCCTTTGGAAATTATCTGTGCTACAGTCATTTTTTTGTTGATGCTGCATCCGTTTTCTTGTATGAAATGACAGTATACCCTAAGACTGATGGTTGTTATTTGACTGAAAATGGAAGTAGTTATGGGGTCACCAGGAGGGGCAGTAGATTCTGTTGTAGTATTTAAAGTGTGAGCCTCTTACAGTGTAGTGTTGGTACAGCCAGTACAGGTAAAACAAAAGCTATCAGATGCCTAATAGAATTCATTAGCTTGATCAAGTTAAGTCACTTTCTGTTTGGCAGACTCGAGAGTGCAAGAACAAGAGGTTAATCCTGGAATAAAGTACGGAAGGCACAAGTAGTGGAAGGTGTCTGAAGCCAACCTGATCTGTTATTTTGAATGAGAAAATGTTAGAAGATAATTAATGACTATGCAACTTCGAGTTGCAGAGCATGTCACACTTAAAAGTTAAAGTTTTCTTAAAGATGTCAAATTACACAACAAGGAATTGCAGAGGATAACAAAATACATGACCCCATTAACACCTGCCGGAAGGCACAGTTTCAAATTTCTTAGCACCTCAAGAGTAATGCTAGGTCAAAATGTTTTTGCAATCAATCAATGTGGGGCATACTGAAATAAAGATGAGACAAGTAATGGACCTTTGTGCTTGCTCCAAAGTTCCACAAGTATATTATGTAGAACGAGTGAGACTAGACTCACCTTATTTATTACTAGATCCATCTACTCTCACACCTTAGGCTTATAGCAGGCAGTATGGTGCAGTGGTTAAGGCTTTGGACTTCAAACTCTGAGGTTGTGGGTTCAAATCCTTCACCCACCTGTGTTCCAATTGGAAAAAGAAAAGAAATGTAACCACTTTTATCACAAATGTTTTAAGTCACTTTGGATAAAGGCGTCAGCCAAATTAATAAATGTAAAATACATACAGGCACTATCCTCATAAGTACCTTGCAAGTGATGCATGCACTGCTAATCATTCCCATGGTACTCCACTTAGGGATCTACTTATCTTTGTCACAAAGAACTTATGGGTGTTCCTGGATATTACTTAGACCTAAATGCTGCTTTGGTCTCCAAGAATATTCTAATAACATGAAGGTTGACGTACCCTTTGGTAACTATGCCATTTACCAACCAACAATGTGATACTTCCACCTCACTGTTCCTAATATTGCAGTACCCCCTCAGCCTGAAAAACTCTGGAGGTCAAAACGAATATCACTCTCCCCTGCATCAGATGCCCTAATATTTAATTTATTACTTAAATCATGCTGAGATGAACTGGCATCCTGTCCCAGGTTTGTTCCTGCTTTGCACACTATGCTAGCTTGAATAGGCTCCAGATCCCATCACAAATCTGGTCTGCATTAAGTGAGTCAGTAATTCACATAACATGGTGTTTATCATTCTAGATATAAAGACAAAGTATAGAAGTTTAATAACAATGTGGTATTAATTAAAGTATAATGATACCAGCAGAAAAAAATATAATAGAAAATATAGAGAGCAAAGTCTGGATGTATATTGTACAATATATAGTGTTAGAAAGACTGCTGAAAATTACCAATGTCAAAGGTGGATGTGGTCCTCGGTGGCTTTTTGATTCAGTAATCAAAAAGATGCATGGGTTTTGCTCTCCGATGTTTACATGAAATGGTCTCTCCCTCTGGCGGCACGGTGGCGCAGTGGGTAGCGCTGCTGCCTCGCAGTTGGGACACCTGGGGACCTGGGTTCGCTTCCCGGGTCCTCCCTGCGTGGAGTTTGCATGTTCTCCCTGTGTCTGCATGGGTTTCCTCCCAGGTGCTCCGGTTTTCTCCCACATTCCAAAGACATGCATGTTAGGTGGATTGGCGATTCTAAATTGGCCCTAGTGTGTGCTTGGTGTGTTTGTGTGTGTCCTGCGGTGGGTTGCCACCCTGCCCGGGATTGGTTCCTGCCTTGTGCCCTGTGTTGGCTGGGATTGGCTCCAGCAGACCCCCGTGACCCTGTGTTCGGATTCAGCGGGTTGGAAAATGGATGGATGGATGGATGGGTCTCTCCCTCTTTTAATGTGTCTTGGTCTCTGATGTTGCTTCCTCCTATCACCACTCTCTTGGAACCTCAGATGAGCCATTATTTAAGTTAAAATCACATGTGGGGCTTTGGAATATGTGACATTACACACATATGATTTATTAGCTATCCCGGTGATGGATGGTATTGCCCAAAATCTTTGATCCTGTACATTCAGTGTTTGTACAATCTCTTGTTTTCTTTTACCATTAAGTTGTAAACTATCTGACCATTTTCAAGTAAAAGTGCCATAAATTACTTGGTTATAAATTACTGTTACAAGACAAGAAAACATGTACAAATGGTTTTGGATCGTAAATTTTTAGTCCCCAAAATAGAATTAAGTTAGATGTAAGTTAGATAAGATGCTTTCAATATAAACTGCCTTTGTTCTTTAGTTGTATATTGTATACTGCTCCAAGGGTCCTGTATATTCCTTTGTATTAGTTAGTTGTATTTGTAATTAGTTAGGTCCTTTATAGTTCATCATAGTTCATTGTAGCAAAATTAAAAACTTAATAGAAGCAGCCTGCAATCTTATCATCCTGGACAATGAGCTGCATCCTTTTTGCATGGTCAAGAATAACAGTTTTAGAAAGACAGAATGTTATTTGTCATTGGGTAAATTTTGATTTTTTACAGAAGCTCTTTCAATAAATAAATACATAAATAGTTAGATAAATAAATGTACAGTACATGCACACACTATGGTCTGAACTCGCATCATAGTGACTAAAAAAGAAGATACATTTAAAAGGAACGAAATGAAAACTTCTGACTTGGCAGTCACATTTTAATTGAGGCATTATTCAGATGTATTGCTGTTGGAATAAAGCAGCTCCAGTGGTGTTTCTTGACAATTCTGATGAATAATTTGTTGGATGAAAGTCCTCAGTATTAGTGTGTCAGAGAGAGGATCTGCAGCAATGTACATAATGGCACTCAGCTTTGTTTTAATTCTCTCTTTCACTACTACCTCCAGAGGGTCCAGAGTGTGTCCTCTAACTGAGTTTGCCCTTTTAATTAGCTTGTTATTTCAGTGGGCTTCTCTTGAAGTGATTTTATCAGCATAGCACACCACAGTGTAATAAATTGCACTGGCCATCACAGAGTTGTGAAATGTGTGAAGGATGTCACTTCCCACATTAAAGAAACACAGTCTCCTAATGAAGATGAGTCTACTCTGTCCTTTCTTATATAGCTATTTGTTATAAGACTAGTCCACCCAGTCATTAATGTGGACCCCCCAAGTACTTGTAGGAGTGGACCACCTTAACATCCACTCCTTGAATAATGACTGGACATTGAAGCTCTTTGGTGCAGTGAAAGTCTATAACTAGCTTCTTGGTTTTGCTGATGTTAAGGTGCAGACAATTCTGTTTGCACCAAGAAACAAAGTTTTTCACTTGACTCCTTTATTCTGTCTCATCTCTCTTATCAGTACACCCCATAAGTGAAGAATCATCTGAGAATGTATGTAAGGGACATGACCTGGTGTTATATTTAGAGTCGGAAGTTTACAGATTAAATAGAAAAGGAGACAGGACTGTTCCACGTTGTGCTCCAGAGTTGCTCACATCCATATCAGAAACACAGTCCTTGAGTCTAACAAACTTTGGTCTGCCTTACAGATAATCCGTTGTTCAGGACACCATCCACCTGCATATCACTGAAGGGTTACCCATTAATAGGGATGGTTGGATGGTATTGAAGTCACTGGGTAAATCAAAAAATATAGTCCATGTGAGAATAAGCCTTGGTGAGCAGATAAATAATTGCAAACTGCACCCCAATCTTTGTCCGACAGGCAAACTGTAGTGGGTCCAGGTGGACTCATATAGTTCAGGACCATTCTCTCAAAGGTCTTCATGATGTTAGACGTAAGTGCCTTTGGTCAGTAGTCATTAGGTGAAGAGGTGTCTTCTCTCTATGCAACAGGAACAATGCAGGATGTTTTCCACAGTAGTGGCACTTTCTGGAGCCTCAGAAACAGGATGAACAGATGACAGAGGACACCACAAAGTTGTTCAGCACAGGCCTTAAGAACTCGAGGACTGACTTTTTCTGTAACGCAGCTTTTTCTATATGAAGCTTCCTTAGTTGTCTACTTACTTGGTCTTTGGTTATAGACAGCCCATACTGGTGGTCAAACGTGGACTTGTCACTGGCCATTCCAGTTCATACAATAGGAGTTGCTGATGTAGTAGGGATGATGTGGGAAAACTGGTCATTGGAAGAACGTGGCAGGGATAAAAGGGTTTAGGGGCAATTTTTCACATCTCCTTCTAGAACCTGTGCCCAGTCCATTTCAGACATCTTTGATGTTATTCTGAGTGAATATGTTTTCGATTTTAGCTTTTCAGCTTTTTCTTAAGCACTGACTGTGTGCCCTTTAGAGCTCTTTCCTTCATTTCTTGAAGATGCAATTGCAATTCTCTGTTCTTTTTCTTGTGAATTTGATTGGACTCGTCTGTGTTTGTCGGCATTGTACACATTGTACTTCCAGCTGAGTGCTCATTGGTTGTCATCTCTCACATACACAGGAGCCAGCCCTAAGTCAAGTTCATTGTACCACATGAACGTCACTGACAGAATGTAACTGAATAATAAAAAAGCACTAACTTTTGGTCTCGTCCGTTACGGGAGATAGACGTCTGAAGCGGAGCTCCGTTAGCAGCGGCTTTATTTTTTCACTTATTTCTTATTATTTTGAGGTATCCTGTATTTACCCAACCCGAGGAGTTTCCACTACAGTATATAAACATAAGTAACAAGAAAGAGGGCCAGAAAGAAGCGGAAAGGAAACTCAAAGTTACATCCAAGTGTAGACAGACATCAAGCCCAAGTGTAAGGTACAGCCTTTCAGAGACTGACCTGGAACAGGCAGGCGAATGCACAGACGTCCCAGGACCCCGCTCCATTGCATCATCTCCAGTCGAGAGCGAAAATGGGAGCGAAGGTGCAAGTGATGCAGGTTACGATAGCTCGCCAATTCCAGAAGATCACTTGAAACTAGAAACGGCCTTATAGTCCATGCTTTCATCTACTCTTTGCGAGCCTGAAGCATTGGCTATAACCGGGGTTGCTACTTCACCCGTGGAGCACAAAATCCGGAGCGATTTGTTCGAACTGAAGGAAATGATCACAACATTGGCAACGGCCACAGTCACAGCCATAAGTGTGCTTAAGAAAGACATTCACAAAAATATGAAGAAAGAAACAAGTGACTTGCTTAAGACAAACGAGAAGCTGCGGCTGGAGCTGCGACAGGATAATAAAGACCTGGAAATGCATCTATATAATCGTTTTGATGCGACCATTAAAAGGCATGCTGGGGAAAATAGAGGAACACATTCAAGAAAACACGTCTAAACTGAGAAAACTTGCAGATCAGCTGGATAACGTTAAGCAGACATTCACGGCTCAAATTGAAACAGCAGAACAATTGGCATCTAATGCCGATGGAAAAGCTACAGCTGCGAATTCCGAATGCAAAAAACTCGGAGACAGACTTGCGGCTCTGGAAGATGGATGCAGAAGGAATAATATTAGAATCGAAGGTCTACCTGAGAATCGTGAAAGTCCAAACCCAATGAAATTCGCAGTTAAACTATTCTCTAAAATAATTGGAGAGGACTTTAAATCAGATACCAATATAGCAGCAGCTTATCGCATACGCTGATCAAATACCTTTAAACCTAGGTCTTTTATTGTCCGCTTCGAGAGGTTACTATGTAAACTAGATGTGATGGCACGCCTCAGACACAAGCACGAGATTATATTTGAAAATAACAACATTCGTATTTTCCCTGATTTCTCTCCCGCAACAGCTGCTAAACGTGCAGCCTTCTACAAC
The DNA here is from genome assembly GCF_900747795.2 of Erpetoichthys calabaricus. NCBI lineage: Eukaryota > Metazoa > Chordata > Cladistia > Polypteriformes > Polypteridae > Erpetoichthys > Erpetoichthys calabaricus. The sequence goes on along the minus strand of NC_041398.2, from coordinate 77,723,473 downwards.
ATTAAACAGCGGTTACAGAAAGCCGATATCAAATACAGCCTCTTGTATCCTGCTAAACTGAAAGTGGATATACAAGGCCAAAACTACATCTTCTCCAGCAAGAAGGAAGCAGAAAAGGAATTAAGAAAGCTGATCCTGAAACACATTCTGATTCTGAAACACAATAGTGAGACGCATCCTGTCATGGCATGGCTAGGAGATATCACCTGCTGTCTGATCCACTTGTAATGATACGGGTATTATAATTACACATCCTTTTTATTACTCGGACGCTTTCTGTTTATGTTTTAATTACAGTTGTAGACATGTGTGTGGAAGAAATAATTGTTTTTTTTTTGTTTTTTTTTACTACCCTAAAGGAGACTGTTTAACATCATACCTTTGGTTTACTGTTATTGTTATTATTGCATTAGGATTTACTATGCTGATCCAAGACCACTTTTTAACACCATTCCCTGGGTTTATTATCTTAATACTTTAAGATTGTTCAAGATTATACTTTATGCTTATAGTTTGTTAATGATTATATTTTAGGCATATTGTATTTAGACTTTATTGGCAATAGATATCTCTACTTTTTAATCCTCAAACACCGCTGCGTGGGAGGTTGTTTTGTTTTGGACGTGCTCTGTCTCTAGGTATGTCAGAGGACCGGGACATTGTAATGTGGGGTTCAGCCTCACATGGGGAGGCAAAAGGGGGGTGGGGGATAAGGGGGGGAGAGAAAGAGAGCAGGCTATATCTAATCTATACTTTAATTCTTATAATTATAACTACCAACGTAACAATAGGCTGCATGGCAATAACTCATGGGGAAACTGGAAATTAAGGTTAAAGCTGTCTCACTTACAGTTAAGACTATAAAATGGCATCAAAAATTCAGAATCAATGTCTCCATGATGGGACAGTTAACTTTGTGAGTTGGAATGTTAAAGGCCTGACTCATGAATTAAAGAGAAAGAAAGTATTCTCTCACCTAACAAGTTTAAATGCTAAAATAGTATTTTTACAGGAGACCCACTTACTAAGCAAGGATCAGTTCTGGCTACAAAAAGACTGGACTGGCCAAATGTTCCATTCTAGCTTTAAAAAGAAAACTAGAGGTGTGGGAATTCTCATACATAGAACAGTCTCATTTATAACATCAGATGTAGTATCTGATCCTGAAGGGAGATATGTGATTGTCATGGGCAACTTATTTAACTGTAATATGATTTTGATAAATGTTTATGCGCCTAATGTCGATGATAAGGAATTCATGCAAAATGTATTTGCATCCATCCCCAATGTGAACACTCATAAAATTATAATGGCTGGGGACTTTAATTGTGTTTTAAATCCACTCTTAGATAGGACTCCTGTCATAGGGGGGATGACATCTAACACTGCAAAGACAATTACACAATTTGTAACTGACCACAACTTATCAGACCCCTAGAGGTTTCTAAACCCAAACTTAAGAACATATTTGATCTACTCACCAGTACATCATTGCTACTCAAGAATTGACTATTTCTTTATAGATAATAATTTCTTGCCTACGATTAAATCTTGCAAGTACGACGCTATTGTTATTTCTGACCATGCAACTCTGATCTTGGAGCTAAAGTCATTATGCCCCACACGCTCATCTCGCAGATGGCGTCTTAACCCGCTTCAATTAGCACACGAGAATTGTACAGAATTTATATCCAAACAAATCAGTTTCTCCCTAGAGACAAATACTGTACATCCTCAGAGGTTTCTGCAGGAATACTCTGGGAAACTCTAAAGGCCTTCTTAAGAGGACAGATTATTTCATATCTTTCCCACAGGAATAAATTAGAAACCAAGAAAGTATCAGAACTAAGAAGCAAAATTACTAGAATAGATGAAGAATATGCCAGGTGTCCAAACGAGGCTCTGCATAGGAAAAGGCAGGTTCTGCATTCAGAACTCAACCTCTCGACAACTAAAGAAACTGAACAACTAATTTATAAATCAAGACATCATTACTATGAACACGGAGAAAAAGCTAATAAGCTTTTAGCTCAAAAAATCCACAAGCAAGAAGTTCTCAATGCAATCCCAGTAATCACCAACACAAACAGAGATGAAATCATTGACCATAAAAATATAATGCACACATTTAGAGACTACTATAAATCCTTATATTCTACTGAGTTTAAAGAAGACAACACACAATCTAATGCTTTTCTGGATACATTACAGATACCACAAATAGATACTTTTAGTGCGGAGGAACTGAATAAACCTCTGGTGCTATCAGAATTACTAGATGCTATAAAGTCACTTCAAGTCGGGAAAGCAGCAGGCCCTGATGGCTACCCTGCAGAATTTTATAAGAAATTCTCCACTCAGCTAGCTCCCCTCCTGTTAGCAACATTTACAAAAGCTAGAGACAATCAAATTCTACCTGAAACATTTCGCCAAGCATTAATCACCATCTTTCCTAAACAAAATAAGGACTTATTACAATGTGCATCATACAGACCAATTTCACTTCTGAATAATGATGTTAAGATACTCTCAAAAATCATAGCTAGAAGGATGGAGAAAGTGCTGCCTTCGGTAATATCACAAGATCAAACTGGATTTATCAAGGGTCGACACTTATCTTCCAATCTTCAATGCCTGTTTAATGTAATATACTCACCAGCAAAGTCAAACACCCCAAAAATATTATTATCATTGGATGCAGAAAAAGCATTTGACATGATTGAAAGGAAATACCTTTTCACTACATTAGAGAAATTTGGGTTTGGCCCGAACATTTGTGCATAGATCAAATTACTGTATACCAATCCAGAAGCTTCAGTTTGTATTAACAACATTTGTTCAGATTACTTTAAACTAGAATGTGGTACCAGACAAGGATGACCCTTGTCACCACTGCTATTTGCAATCGCCATTGAACCACTGGCGGTTCACTGTCAAAATGCTTATCAGATAAAGGGGATTATCAGAGAAGGACTGGAACAGAAAATTTCTTTATATGCAGATGATATGGTACTGTATATATCAGACCCACAAAATTCTGTGCATGCAGTCTTAACAGCACTTACAGAATTTCAAAAGATCTCTGGTCTCAGAATTAATCTGAATAAAAGTGTACTTTTTCCAGTGAATTCTCAAACATATAATATTAGATTGGACACCCTACCTTTTATCATTGCAGATCAGTTTAAATACCTAGGGGTAAATATCACAAGTAAACACAAAGATCTTTATCAACAAAATTTCACCGTCTGTATGGAAAAAAAATAAGCAAGACTTGCATAGATGATCAACCCTTCATCTCACTCTAGCTGGAAGAATTAATGTTGTGAAGATGAATATTCTTACTAAGCTTCTTTTTCAATTTCAAAACATTCCAATATACATCAATAAATCATTTTAAGCAATTAGATTCAACAATAACCTCATTTATTTGGAACTCAAAACATCCACATATCCAAAGAGTGACCCTACAAAGACCTAAGGCAGAAGGTGACATGGCTCTATCCAACTTTCAGTGTTATTACTGGGCAGCAAACATACAAGCTATAAAAACCTGGACACAAATAGATGAACATACACAGGCTTGGTCTGCAACAGAAATAAAATCCTGCAGTACTCCTTTATATTCCCTGCTTTGTGCCCCAATAGATGCAAGCTATCGCCAATATACTAATAACCTAATTGTGCTTCACTCACTCAGAACATGGAACCTAAGAAGGAGAATCTTTTATCTGTGGCACCTCTGCAAGAGAACCACCTCTTTCAACCCTCACATACATAGGCAGTTTTTAATATCTGGAAAAGATTTGGGATTAAATTGCTTAGAGATCTTTATATAGACAACATCTTTGCATCCTATGAACAATTACATTTCAAATTTAACTTTCCAGCTACACATTTCTTTCACTATCTTCAAATTAGGAACTTTGTTAAACAGAACCTGCCCGATTTTCCTCATCTTGCACCCTCCTCCATGCCAGAAAAAATATTGTTCAATTTCGAGGACTTAAACATCATCTCTGCAACATACAAAATTATTTTACAGTCTCTCCCTTTCAAAGATCCAAGAGGACAATGGAAAAAAGATCTCTTAATCAATATATCAGAAAAGGAGTGGAAAGTAGCAATACAGGGAATTCACTCAACCTCCATATGCTCAAAGCATACAATTATTCAATTCAAAATTATATATTGAGCACATCTGTCTCGCTTAAAACTGTCCAAAATATTTCCAGGGAAGATCCAACCTGTGAACACTGCAATCAAGTCACAGTCTCACTGGGTCACATGTTTTGGGCCTGCACCAAATTAACATCATTTTGGACCAAAATTTTTAAGTGCCTCTCAGACAGCCTTCATGTCACAATCTCTCCTAACCCATTAACAGCCGTGTTTGGTGTTCTTCCAGATGGGCTTAAAGTGGAGAAGAACAAACAAACTGTGATTGTGTCAGAGGGGGACACTTTTACATTTTTTTTGTGCACTGGGTGGTTCCATTAGGCACCCACTGTTGGGGACTGGGGGTGAGAAGTTAAAAGGCTATCTGTACTTATTAATGGTATTTGCTATCCTGCAAGGGAATCACTGCTTTGAAGTCTGACCTTAGAGAATGTTTGTATTTACCTGGCTTTGAAATATTGGTTTCTAATCAGCATATCTGTACCTATTAGTGGTATTTGCTGTCCTGCAAGGGAATCACTGCTTTGAAGTTTGGCCTTAGAAGAATGTCTGTATTTACCTGGCTTGGAAATATTGGTTTCTAATCAGCATGTCTGTACTTATTAATGGTATTTGCTGTCTTGCCAGGGAGTCACTGCTTGAAGTTTGACCTTAGAGCATGTTTGTATTTACCTGGCTTGGAAATATTGGTTCCTAATCAGCATATCTGAACTTATTAATGTTTGGTAACCATACATTTTGTTAACTTATGTTTTTATTAATTGTTAAACCCAGGCAATTTAGAGGTGCCACTGATTAGACTGTTTGTCCAGGACTGACAACAGAGGGGTGAAGTAAATATAAACTGCTGGCCAGCAGAAGGCAGGAGGGAGAGTCCACAGGAAACGCTGCCAAGACACTCGGACAGGGCACAGGGGCTCGCAGACAGACAAGGGTACCTGGCTGGCACGACGTGAGACACAAGGACGGCAACATATACTTCCAGGGAGGAAGAGACAGCTCCACAAGGAGACGCCAGTTGTGGGTCCAGCGAATGAGGGAAGCCGCATGAGAGGACCAAGCGAAGCTGACAGACGAGGAATGAGGCGTGCCTAGGTCCCAGCCACACAAGGAGCCCAGAGTGGAAGAAAAAGGAACAACAAAGAGACGCTGACAGGGAGTCAACAATTTGACACAACTTCTGCCGGGTAACAGAGTGAGTGCATCCATGAACAATTAAGTGTTGGGGTAACACAGTGCCCAAACTGGACTCTGCACCACTAAAGGTTGTATCCTACAATTCTTGTTTTTACGGACTTTTAGAGTGTGGACTGTGTATTTTCCTTTTAAAAAAATAACATTAATTCCTGATACGTTTAGGTTCTGTTATGTTCATTTATCTTTTTAATGTACCTTATATTGTCTTGTACAATAGAACTTACTGTTGCTTTTTTCTAAATTACTGTTGTGTATTTCATTGTGTGTTTACTCACCGCCCAATTTAAAGAAACCTATGTGCTATTATTGGTAAATTTCAGGAGTTCCCAGTCTCTTAATAAAACTGGGTGGCGTAGTCGGATATTTTAATGGTGTCTAAGTTAGATTACCTATAAGTGTGACCAGACACCTGTGACAATTGCATTCACTACACTTTTGGCATGCTGACTTATTTTGCTAAACTAGAAGAATCCTAATTCTCCTCTTTTAAGTCAGTGGAAAACCAATGTTTTACTGTATACTATTTGAAATTGGAAAAAATCAAATTCTTAGTTAGAGGATCTGTACAGAACTTTTTCAAAACCTGGCAGGATATAATCAGTAATATTTTAGAATAAGCTCTTAAAGCACAGAAGAAGCAATTCTCTCCGCATTTCTTTCTCTTCTCCATTCATCTCTATTGCCCTATTAAACTAATCAATTTAGTTATGTTTACAAGCTTTAAGGTTTACCCCATTGGCCATGTTCTCTTTCTCAGGGGTGGGGGTCGATTTGTTTTCAATCCTATTTTTTGTAAAAACTGATCTATTTGTATGGAATGATTACAATAAAAGTTTAATAAAATTTTTTTAAAAAAGCGCCGTTACAAACTCAAATCAAATGTATGTTTTTATTATATTAAATTAATAATAATAGCTCACTATTCAAAACGAGGAGCACTTGGGGACTCGAACCCAGATCCTTTTGGTTACAAGGCAGCAGCTCTTACCTCTACTTCATTCAAGAATACATATCAATGTTTTGTCGATTGACATTTGAGCTTGGGTTTTCAACTCATTGACAGCAACATGTAAATTGAATGATTATTTTTTCCTTGGTTATTTTCTTGAATAAAAGCACACATGTTTATTTGATATTTGGACTAAAGTCTTCAGAAGTTATACACTTCACGTCATTATTAGTATAACATAGAAAAAGTTTCTATTTTAGATATGTGTTCAGCATTTCTTTCCTCGCATTTCCTGCCATCCTACATTTTCACAGATCTTTGTAGACATGGAACACACATGAAATATATGTATTCCAATTAATGATATATTATTTACCCTATACAACTCCAGGCACCTCATATCATGACAAAAAAAGTTTGAGCTGGGAGAACTTCAGTTCCATATTGGGGGTTGGGGGGTGTGTGGGTGGGGATGGGATAGCAGCCTGTTTGCTGTTTTTTGCTGATCGACACATTTACAAAACAAAAGACGCTGATGACGAGAGGTGCAAAGGAATTTAAGGTGGGATGGGATTGTGCGTTTTTTTGTAGGCTTCAGGGATTCTAGTGTTAAATGACTGGTAGTCACAAACATGGTAAAATTATGAAAATAACTAAAAACTACTTAAGTTACTTAAATAACTTAAAATCAATGGAAAAGTCATGTAAGTGTGATGGGTTGAAGGGCTTTATACAAGTACATCATGTGGCTATGATTTTGTGAAATAAAATAAGAAGTTCTCACTTGCTTAAACATTGAGGCCTATAAGGTATGCCCTTCATTTGATAGATCTTGCTTTACAAGCTGAGACTCAAACATGATACCTTACATTTAATAAGACTTCATTACTTTATTTGTAATAATTTTCTATTATAAAGTATATATTATTAATTTGGACAGTTTTAGCATAGATCAAAAAGGATGATTTGCTAAATTTCATTTTAAACTTTAGTCATGTTATTTTAAGCCCAGGCAGTGGTGTCTAAGTTTTAGCATTCGTAGGCTTGGGTAACTCTTTCAGTAATTCTGTTTCCTCACTACATCATTATAACTAACAACAAAAGTTAAAAGATAAACTCAACTTTATTATAAGCAAGCATGTCAGACTGAGAACGGGATATGTTATGAAGCAGTAAAAGGTAGAGAAAAACATCTGTATATGATGTGCAATAATGGTGCTTTAATTTCATATTTTGGAAACAGAATACACCTGCTAAATTGTTCTGCTTTTTTAAAAAAAAAAGAGATAACAAGTTTGGAGACTGCAGTGTCAGCTCCTATGCGAGTGCCTTCCCTATTTATGAGTAGTGTAAAACATTATAGTGTCAGAAGTACTCATTTTTTTTCTATAAAGAACAAACGTCTCACTCTTCTATGGTTGTGGTTTCAGGACCGCAGGTGCAGTGCATGGGTTGCCATAGCAACCCAATTTGGAGTGGAAGTGCAGCTGCAGCTCATTACCCAATTAATCCCAGGGGTAAAAGGATAACAAGCTTTAAAGCTATTTTCGTAAACAGTCTTGGCATCCTGTAAAGAGTCTGCTGCCCAAAAGATGTAGCCACATTCAAAAGAGTATAGAGCGATTTTTCTTAAAAAATGGAAGAAACTATACTTCACAGTTTGGCTGTACAGCACAGAAGACATTTTCCAAATACTTGGAAAGACAATAAATAACAAACAGGATTATGACAGTTTTGGCTGCTTATGTTTTTTAAGGGTAAGAAATAACACTTCTTTGTTCAGTTATAAATAACTTTTTTTGTTTTAGACCTTTGTTGTAATATTTGTACAGTGCCATACAAAACTGTTCAAATGCCTATATTATAAAGTAGCCATTTCTACTCTTTAATTTCTATATGTTAACTTAGAAAATATGTGTTAATGAGAAACAACATTTGTCTGACATGTGACATAAATGTCTATGATGCCAAATTGTTCCCCTGGGAACAAATAAATATCTATCTATCTATCTATCTATCTATCTATCTATCTATCTATCTATCTATCTATCTATCTATCGTGCCCTGTAGGGGATACCATTGAGCCCCAGACCCCCAGACACAATTGTACCCCAGTAGTCTCACCTTAACAAAAATGCTTTTAATTTAAACAGTACCTTCATACAGGTTTCTTTTGTTCACAATATAGTACTTTCTCTTCTTTTCTTCTTCCTTTCCTCTTTTTCTATACTTCCACTCTCAGGAAGAGTCTCTTTTAACTCCAGACCCGGGAGAACTTCTAGTGATTAATCTATTGCACTTCTGGGTCAGGTAGGACCACCACGGTCCTTGCAACATCAGTATTCAAGAGCTCTTCCTGGCGGCTCACACAGAACCCAACAAGGTAAACCCATGGGACCACAATTCCCATGCTGCCCTGTGGCCATCCATACTGGGTCTTGCCAGATGGGATGCTGACACCCAGACTACTGTGTGGACCTTACAGTTTCCCTAGATGCTGCTCAGTGGTTGCCACTTCTGATGTAGCTGCTGTAATATCATTCCACCACTGTATCCTGTCATGGAAAGAAAATATCACACCCTCCTCCCTGCACTTCCAATATCAAGGCCTTCTGGCCAGGTAAGGGACTGGTGCCTACACCCCTGGGATACCAGTTCACCCGTCACACTATCTATCTATCTATCTATCTATCTATCTATCTATCTATCTATCTATCTATCTATCTATCTATCTATCTATCTATCTATCTATCTATCTATCTATCTATCTATCTGCTGCCACACCACATAGCTAATAGTGAGTGTGTGAGTGCAAAGTAATCATTGTTAAACACTGTTTGGCAATAAGCACCGGTGCTCATGATATTCTCACTATAGTCATGTACCCCTGAAAAGAAAATACTGAGTTTTTTTTCTTTGGATGGATGGATGGATTTGCAATGAATAAATAATTATATGATTGAAGTGTAGGCTTTCGTCATTAATTCAAAGGGTTTAACAGAAATATTTTGTATGAGCCATTTATGAATGACACCCACGTTTATACATGGTACCCCATTTTCAGAGGCTGAAAAGTAGTTGAACAATTGAAAGACAAGCTGTTCCATAGCCAGGTGTGAGCAGTTCCCTTTTAATTTAATTATTAAGCAGGTAGAAGGCCTGGAGTTGATTCCAAGTGTGGATGTTGCATTTGGTAGCTGTCTCATTGAACTCTCAATATGAGGTCCAAACAGCTACCCATGCAAGAAAAAACAGCCCCACCCTGACTCCTTCCAGAATTTCACATATTTGAATATGCAAATCAATATAGATAGCCCCTTCCATTAAGTGTTTTGTTAAAAGACAATGGCAAAAGCACGTAGAAGAAAGAAGAATTTCAGTTAATGTAAAGTGGAAGCAAGGAAAAACATACTATTAGTTGGTTCAAACAATTGTATAATTAAAAAAAGGAAATTGATAGAGTGATACAGTGTGGTGGAGAGACTTGAAAGTTCAAGTTCAGAAAGTCACACAGTGCCCAAAGTAAAAAAGAAGTGGTCAGATATCAAAGTTGACATGAAAAGTCAAGTCGCAGCCCATCATCTGTTTATTGTGTTTCAGACAATATTAGAAAAGATGACCCCCGTGCCAAGGATGTGAATCCATGCGGTGAGTGTGCTGCTGTGCCCAGCACATCTTTGGACATAGGCTGTGCACACACCTCTGCCTCGGAAAACAGTGGGTGGCCATCTGGCCATGTGCTGATAGATGCTGTTCTGGAGTCACAAAATGCAATAGTGGATGCTGTACGAGAAGTGGCTAATGAATTAAGAAATATAAGGGTTACCATATGATATTGACCATAAATTAAATAAATTGGTTAAAAAATAAATGCCACATCTGATTACCTGTTTTTACATTCTGCTAATTACATTCAAACGAAGTTGTAACTCTGTCTGATTTGGCTTATCATTTGGTGGTTCATAGTCAGGTTCATCATACAGCATCTCTTCAGGTATCGACAAGCCACTATTGTGTGCCACATTATACAGCACACTACTTACTTGCACAATGCGACACAGTTTCTGTGGCCTATAGAGCAGCACATTAATAGAGTATAAATGCCTTCTTTTACATAAGCAAATTCATTCTCTGAAGGCTCCTTTATAGTGTAGCATTGGCGCTGAGTGCTACAATGGATAGATTCCTTGCTCTTTACATAGCTCTTAGAGGTGACTCACTATCCTTAAAAGGACTGCTTGCCTTTTGCCATACTAGCTGGAAAAAGCACCTGTGACTGTGCGGAGTTGCTGTATTTTTAGGCTCTCCTGTTATAGATAATGCAATGCCAGCTTGTTCTTTTGGTGATTCATTCCTGGCTGACGTAACTTGTCCAATGGCGTTGCTATAGCAATGTGCGTGCAGCTGACAGCTCTGATTACATTTGGGAAACTGGAAATTGCTGCAAATTGTTTTTTGATGTTTGCCAGTTCAACCATAGTGTGAGGAAATCTTATATATGTCGATGACAAGTGAATAATACCATCCCATACAGCTGGCATGATGCGACTCAGTGATGTTTGTGGAATACCCAAGAGTGGACAGAACTTGCAAAGGAGCAGGTAGAGCACAATTCCTCAAAGTCTGCCTTTGTAAAAACTGTGCCAGTTCAGCACACAGCTGTAAGAGGGTAGCTCTTGGAAATCAAAATCAACTTAGAAGCCAGTCATCGTCATCTACTGTATAAATACACTCTCTTTTCCAATTCTTCCATTTGCGATGTCTTCTAACAACGTTAAAACAGCTATGGTAATTGGAATAGTTTGGCCATTCCTTGCACCATTATATTGTTATGGGATGATTATAATCAAGTGAATTAAATTTGTAAATGATATGCAATCAATTTATGTGTATTTGATAAAGCCTGAGCCATGGATGCCATTATGAAAAAGAAGGTACACAACACAGAAACAGTAGCACTGCGTTGACGCTGGGTGCCACCAGTTTGCAAAACCGAGAAGAAAAGTGCATACGCATGGTGTGAGGCTGCCGTGAAAATGTGAGTGGCTGTACAGCAAGTTTAGTTTTTATACATATCCAAGTGAGCGTGGAAATAGGCATATGCAACATTTTTGTGTGCATGCATCATTTATACCTGAAGCCCCAGGAGTGGTCAAATCAAGCATCTGCTACATTGTTAAAGAAAAGGAATGCACTGGTGAGCTCAGTAACACCAGAAGGCCTGGACAGCCTTGGAAGACAACTGTGCTAGATGATCGCAGATTTCTTTCCTTGGTGACGAAAAAACAATTCACAACATTTAGCCAAACGAAGAAAACTCTCTGGGACATAGGCCTATCAATGCCAAAGTCCACAATCAAGAGAAGACTTCACAAATGTACAGTAAATACAGAGGATTTACCACAAGGAGCAAAACCATTGGTAATCCTCAAGCATAGGAAGGACAAATTAGGCTTTGCCAGAAAATATTTTTAAAACACAAGTCCAGTTTTGGAACAGTTTTCTTTGGCAAATGAAACTAAGATCAGTATTTACCAGAATTATGATTAGAGAAGAGTATGGAGAAGAGATTAATTGGCTCATGACCTGTCAGCATACCACATCATGTATTATGGAATGGGCATGCATGACTACCAATGGATGTGGGTCACTGGTGTTTATTGATGATATGACTGCTGACAAAAGTTGCAGGATAATTTCTGAAGTGTACAGGGCTATACTGTCTGCTCAGATTGAGACAAATGCTGCAAAACTGATAAGACAACACTTCACAGTGCAAATGAACAATTGGTCAAAGCATACTTTGACAGCAAACCAAGTGCTTTTCAAGGCAAAGAAATGTGATAGTCTTCAATGACCAAGTCAATCAAGTGACCTCAACCCAAAACTGAAGGTAGAAAGTCTAATGTACAAGAAGCATCTGAAGACAGCTGCAGTAAAGGCCTGAAAAAGGATCAATAGGGTGGAAACCCAGTAATTGAAGAAGTCCATGGGTTCCAAACTTGACTGCAAAGGGTTTTCAACCAAGTATTGAAAATGATTGTTATATTCATGAGTATGTTAGTCCAAATTCTTTTGAGCCCCTGAAAATGGGGGGACCATGTATAAAAATGGCTGCCTTTTGTAAATGGCTCATGCAATGTTTTTGTTAAACACCTTAAATTAAAACTGTAAGTCTACACTTCAATCACATCTTGACTGCTTCATTTCAGATCCATTGAGGTGATGCACAGAGCCAGAATTATGAAGATTGTATCACTCTCCAAATACATACGGACCTAATTGTACATCATGTCCATGCAAGCATGATGTCATTGCCTTTTGGTACTCCAGAGGGATTTGCACCTCTCATGTAACAACAAAAAAAAATTCTTGTAATATTTTCATTTGACTGGCATACTATCAGATCGTGTAACTCCATAAAGTATGAGGTGAAGTATGTTTATAATATGCATGAGTGAAAATTTTCAGCATATGCGATCAGGACTTATACATATCTGCTGTGTCACAATGGCCTTATCATAGGGCACTGAAAAAAAAATTTGACTAAACCAGCTGCAGAGCAAATTTTCAGGAAATATTACAGCGATTATTGTCACTGGTGAACTCGGCAAACTTGCTATGGAAAATACTTTGGTGAATTTTGCTGAGCAACCTTGATATTGTATCATCTTTATCATATGATTATGATTATGATTGCATCTTGCAGGAAGAAGGGGCCTGATTTGCCTCGAAAGCTTGCATATTGTAATCTTTTTAGTTAGCCAATAAAAGGTGTCATTTTACTTGACTTGTCATGATATTGGAGAGATAGAGAGAAATAGTAAAAGGGGTTTGAAAGCAAATTGACATTTACAGAATGAATGTTTCTGAAAAATTCTGTCATTAGTATGATGTTGTTCCAATTATATTGGGAAGCATAAACATGGCACTTTTGTGTTTCTAATAGTTCTAATAGTTTTTAATAGATCATTCTTTCAGCTTGACTATTGTTTTATGGATGACATTTCTACACTAACATTAATTAAAGACCAGAAAAATATTTTTGCATAAATTCCTTAAAGAGAGAGAGAGAGAGAGGTTAGGAACACACGCTGATACAGTGCATTGCTGCACCTACCACATGACAAACCAACTCAGGATCCCAGATTAGGATCCGAGTGCAGCCATGCAACAGGTGACACCTCAGCTCCACACTAGTTCAGATGGAATGGAACCAATGTGAGGTTTTTTTATGTGCGGCGTGAGTGCCAATCTGTAACTTCTCAGTCACTGACAAGCAATGTGATAAATTTGTTCCAGCAATTACACTAGAGACGTCTACTTTTAAATGAAACTGCATTGTGATGTTGAGGTGGCACAGAACTTGTGCAATGGTGACCTTTGTGACTGGATGTATCACATGATTTTAATTTGGCTAAATATTATAAGTATTTGTAGCTATTCTTCATTTTATATTTATAACTCTCTTTTATTTATAAATTAGTTATAAAGTATTTACTTTGAGTTTGTCAGAAGAAGATTGAGAAGACTCCAAGAAGATAGGCTGAGCATCAGCACAAAGTCACACTTCAGGAGGAGGTGTTTTGTAGTGTTGTGTGATCAGCCTGTTGTGTAGGTAGGGACAGGAGACACACCCAACTGCACACACACCAATTGCAAAAGTGCCACTATCCTGGTGTTATGCCATACCCTCAGGACATCTACTAAATCAGCCCAAACTGTGGTGATACTGGCAAGGACAGAGCATGTATGATGGTAGTGTAAAGAGCTGTAAAATAAAAGTTAAGGGACAAGTTGAAGTTCAGGAAAAAGATACCAGAAAAAAGAAGTTGTGTGCATGTACACGTGCTGGCAAGTATGCATTCATGAAAGGGTACCTAAAAATATAGAAAACTTTCACCTGGTAAAAATGTAGCATGAGGTGGATGTTGCAGCATCTTTGATGATTGAAGTAGACTGGAAGATGTTAAGAAAGATTGGCCAGATAAGTTGCACTTTGATAAAAAATGGGTTTGCATCCTATTTGCTAGCCTTGTCCTCAACCACTGATCCATTTGGCTACAATTACAGATGCCCAGATTCTAAGCATGTGCAAGAGTGTTAGCACACGGAGCATCCATAGCCTTGTGTCTAGTAAAGATTTTTTCTGCTTCTTCGAGTTGAAATTATTTCTCTTAGAAGCTTCTTAGTGAAGTTCACATTTGGCAAAATTATTATGATAGCATTCTTAATAATCCCTCAATAACAATTTGCAAATTGAACAAAACTTTGTAGATGTTTAACAAAATTTGGAATTGGCCAATCTTTTATAGCTTGGGCAGTAGACATAGCCATACTTTCTGTGAAATTTGATAACCAAGGAACTGACGTTTGGCAAAATTTACAGTACTCTGATTCAGCAAACAAGTAATTTTTGATATTGGAGAAGACTTTAATTAACATTTTTTTTAATATGACGAACAAATGTAAATAAACTAATACATTAAGTCCCAAATTGTGTTGGAATACTTCATTTGCAAATGATTGAAACACAGTGGGAGCATTAGCTAAGCCGTACGGTACTTTTAGTACTTGTAATGCCCAACAGCAGTATGGAAAACAATTCATTTGTCAACATCCTAATTTTTAATTTATCTATATCCACTTGTTTAGTGTCCTTCATAGAATTAATTTGATAATATTGATTTAGTTTCAATGTCTTGCTTTTTTTTTTTTTTTTTACAGTAATGTATATATAGTTTTAGTTTCATGATGTTAGGCACATCATATAAAATAAATAATTCCAGAAGAAGGAGGATATTGGCCCTCATGCTAAAATTGCTGGGCTTTCATTCAGAATCTTAGTGGTAGTAGTTAGGCTGAATCTTCAACTCTGTAGCATTCTTCTATGCTGGAAACACTGCATTTACTTTTGTCTGAGTGTGTTTCAAAAATTAAATATTCCAAGACTGAACTTTCTCTTTTTTACACCCACCAAAAATTGATTTCTCCATATTCCCATGTACTCCAATTGTCCCTACTGCTCATTTATTTGAAGTAAATACATACACCCAATGTGTTGTAGTACCGTGTAACTTACAAGAATTTTCTCTAGCTCTGCTTATTTCTTTTTACAGTCCAAAGACATACAATTTAAAAAACGTTTAGGAAAAATGTTATAGTTAAATGTTATAGTTGTTAATGTTTAGTATTTCTGGTGCTTTGTTTTGCAGATACTCATACAAATGATGTCATAAAATATTTATTGGAATTACTGCATAGTGTGTGTGTATTTTTTTTTTAAATCCACTCATCTGAAGATACATTTTTAATTTTGGCAATTTACTTTTTTGGCTGATTTGCTTTATAATGATAATCATCATGGTGATAAGGTGGCCTTGCTTGTCAGGGCAACATATGGTAGGTAAAAGTATCATTAACCATGGGAAGTAATGAAGCATTTCAAAATAATGCCTAATATAAATAGTTGCTCTTTGGTTTCCTAGATGAAGACAATTATAGTTCAAAGAAATTATACTTATCCCTAATCAAAAAAGATCATTGCGGTATTATATTTTCCTAAGACAGATAACATTATAAGCAAAAGCATCACAATATTTAACATTAAAGAACCTGCAGTATATATAATTATTCTGCAGTTATATATGTAAATATAATGGCATATCTTCATATGATTACAAAATACAAATTAAATTCTGAATATTGGAATTGATTCCCCTTTTCTTTCAGTATTATGTAAACCAAAGGCTGCAGACATACTGCATCTATGTAAATATTTAATGAAGGTAATAAACATTTAAAGAAAATTGTATCTGACATGGTTAAATGATTCCAATTATTCTGTTTCTAGTATGCGGTTTTAAATATAGTTATTGGGTTAAAATGTAAGATAAATAAAAATATTGCTCCGACAATAGGTGGTATTTACTGGTTAATGATGCATGATTAAAAAGTCTAATATAAAACAATTTAAAATTATTTGTTTAATAAATGCTTATTCCTTTTGGTATTAGATAAATATTAAATATATGTGAAAATAAGTCTACAGTCCACTCTACCAGAGTAGCTTTACTTGATTGCTGTAACCTTACCAGATACATAGAATTTGATTTGGTGAAGCTCATATTGACAAAACAAAGCAAAAATATTATATTATAACAGTAGGAATCGTCATATGTTAACAAGCAACACAAAATATTTTTTTAAAAATTATTTAAACATACTGGATGATTCAGCAGACTCTAAGAACAATTTGTTAAGTTAATGTATCATACACATGTGATTAGTTTTGACAGATCTAAGCCATTTACTGGGTGGAGAGATTAAACAGAAGGTGGTGCAGGTAAGATCTTTAAGCTTTTACATTTCAGTCAGGTAGCACAGACTAAATCCACTGGACAATGGGCTACAAATCTGACAACCCATTTCTATATAATCTGTGTTTTTGTTCTAAGCTATTGTCCAGGTTCCCCATTTAAAAGATTTCATTCTATGGTATCTTTTTATATATTTGTCCTATTTCATGGCCACCTTGACCCCAGTGCATGCAACTTAGACATTGCATGACTAAACTGAAAGAAGAACTTAGACTCGTAATGCCAATCTACTTGCAAATATCCTATAGCTGACATAACAAAGGAAACAATTGCAATTAAAAATAGCTGCTTACTGACACACAAAATACTAGGAATATGTCCCATCAGTAATGTGACCTATTTTTGCACAGTACCTCACCAAACCTATAACCTCATTTGCTTCATAATGTCCTTTCGCCTCTCACCTCACTATAATACCTATACAACCTTGTCATTGTATTTAAAATTGCAAATGGGTGACCATATTTGCATTCATTTTGGGACTTGCTGATGTAGGTATCAGTCAGGGAAGAAAGTTCCAGTGGTGTGTTTTGATCTCAAATCTGTAGAACTGTGAGAACGTATATTTTTCACCTTGCTAATCTTCTTAGTATTAACGTCAACATGCAAAGCTGCTATTTGTTGGCAATCAAAGTAAACAAAAAATATATATAATAATAATTAGCAGTATTTTCTGTGAGTGACTTCCATACTTGTAGAGTTCTACATTTAGCAAATACAGTATTATGACAATAAGTTTTTATTCGTTATGAAAGAAACTTTGTGTTGTTACACAAAAATAACTGCATGCAGCTTTTCCCTCTTGTGAAAAAACACAGTAAAGATTGAGAATGATGTAGTTTTTGACCTAACTAGGACTTGATTTTACTTAAAGTTTGATTAAGACTCCATTTGCTATGTTTCACTGCAGAAAGATGATGTTGTAATTTTTCTACTTCATACAGAATGGGTGACATTATAGTGGAACTGTTATCACTCCTGTGTTCATGGCTCCAAGCACCTGGCTTTGAATGCTTGTTCAGCTACTGTCTGTATGGATTTTATACACTCTTCCTCTGCATAGTGGTGTCCCTAGTGTTCCAGTTCTCCACGAATTCTGAAGATGTGAATTATGTTGATTACTATGTCTAAACTGGCGTCGTATGAGTAAGAGTGAGTGGTCTCAGACTGGTGGCTGGTTTTTGCATTTTTCCCAACTTAGTTAAGACAGGTTATCTCTCAACAGCACTCATTTATGAAGTAAGCTATTTCATAAAATGGAAAGGAGAACAGCCAATGCAACCAAGCTATGTTGTAAATTATTAATTTCTCTGAAAATACTAAGTACTATTATGGGGTGATGCTACTGCATCAAAGGTCTGTTAATATTAGCTTGTGGCCTTTTAAATGGATAAACATTTTGGCCATTGTATAGTCCAAAACTAACCTAGTCGCACAATTCAGATCATGGTCTGTGGTGTATTTGCACAGTATCTTCCTTTGCTGTTTCACTCTGTCTGGCTACTTCAGATTTTGAAGCATCATCTACCAGATGGGGTGGCTTTCCCATTTGCTCACCAGTATCACAAATGCACTCTCTCCTATTCCATCTCCTGTCTCTCTCCTTCACACATTGCTCTTCTCTTGGTTCTTCTTCCTGCTACACACCCTATGCAAAATCATCTCCATGCTCCAGACTCAAGTGTGCCTATGGTATGAGATGGCTCTAAATCCACTCATTTTATTGTATCTGAGCAAGATTCAGAATAACTTCAGCATTCAAGGAAGCCCTGCCTTGGTTAAGGAAACTTTAAAGAAAGAAGTATTGTTTATGGTTCTTGCATTCCTGAGCATTCTTCTGTATCTCTTAAAAGTTTAAATGTCTATGGCAGTCTGCCAACCGCCTATACTTTTTAAATGGAAAACACTTTTCCACTACTCTAGCTCAGTGTAGATTGGGTGTACTGATTTCCTACCAGTCATTGTTGACCTTTTTCTCTCACTCTGAGTATGGAACCAGAACCATGTTATCTCCTAGGCTGCCCTCTATATATAACCCTGAAGCATTCCTCTTGCAATATTTCCAATCAGGGTCAAACATAAAGTAAATACAAAGTTTAAAGAAGACAAAATAAATTTTGTTTTCCCACCTGATCTTCCTCAACAGGTTGTGTAAAATGTGTTACACATTTTAGAATATTAGTGCATTTGAACAGTTTGGATGAGAACAGGTCAGTCAAAGACATCTACTAAGAACTACCAAAACATTTCTTTGGTTCCTCTCTCTCCGTCTTTCTTATAAACCTGGGTCATGTTTCATGAAGTGCGCTTATGATACAAAAATGATGAACTGAGATGCTGGGCTTAGCTGAGCCAGTTTTCTTTCTGCTAAAGACGATTTGGGCAAGTCACGCTTGGTAACCAAGTCAACTAAGTGTCATTTCTTAGCCTGCACCAAACCAGGCTAACACTGAAGCTTACCAGAGTGTTGTGGAATGAGACTTCATGAAATTCCAATCTGATGAGAAACAAAATCTAGGAAAAAGGTTTTGGGGCCTTTTTTTTAACCATATGTGATGTTGCTGAATTCTCATTAGATTTTTTGTTTGTTTATTACAAAATGATATAGTATTATAACCTAAACTATACATTGAAAATAAACAATGTTTAAATTATATAATTAGTTAGTGACAGGATGTTTATAGAATATCTAATGTTGCTGCAATCTTAGTTACGATATCATCTAAATTAATCAGATATGGTTATTACACCCTTCCTCGAGCCGCCACCTTATCATGGTGGAGGGGTTTGCATGTCCCAATGATCCTAGGAGCTCTGTTGTCGAGGTCTTTTTGCCCCTGGTGGGATAACCCAAGGCAAACTGGTCCTAGGCGAGGGACGTGACAAAGAGCGGTTCAGAACACCTCCTATGATGCACACAAACATTGGATGCTGTTTTCCCTCGCCCGGGCACATCCCGAAGAAGCAACATGGGACCCCCTACCCATGGGCTCACCACTTGTAGGAGGGGCCAAGGAGGTTGGGTGCAGTGTGAGTCAGGTGGTAGCCGAAGGTGGAGACCTTGGCGGTCTGATCCTCGGCTACTGAAGCTGGCTCTTGGGACTATAGTCGGGCTCACCTTGATGCACAGCGTGGACTCTGGAACCCTTGAGAGGGACTGGACTCTCTACCACTCTGGAGTTGTCCCCGGTGAGAGGGATCGAGCGGGTGTGGGCATACTTATTGCCCCCCGACTAGGAGCCTGTTCATTGTGGTTCAACTCCGGTAGACGAGAGGGTAGCCTCCCTCCGCCTTCGGGTGGGGGGATGGGTCCTAACTGTTGTTTGCGTGTATGCGCCGAACAGCAGTCTGGAGTACCCACCCTTTTTGTAGTCCCTGGTGGGGGTGCTAGAGGGCACACCTGCTGGGGACTCCCTCGTTCTGCTGGGAGACTTCAATGCTCACGTGGGCAATGACAGTGAAACCTGGAAGGGCGTGATTGGGAGGAATGGCCCCCCCGATCTGAACCCGAGTGGTGTTTTGTTATTGGACTTCTGTGCTCGTCATGGATTGTCCATAACGAACACCAGGTTCAGGCATAGGGGTGTCCATATGTGCACCTGGCACCAGGACACCCTAGGCCTTGGACTTGCGGCCACATGTCCTGGACACTCAGGCGAAGAGAGGGGGGGAGTCCCTGTCAGAAGTAGCTTCAATTCCCACCTCTGGCAGAACTTCGACCACGTCCCGAGGGAGGAGGGGGACATTGAATGAACCATGTTCCGTGCCTCTATTGTTGAGGGGGCTGACCGGAGCTGTGGCCGTAAGGTGGTCGGTGCCTGTCATGGTGGCAATCCCCGAACCTGTTGGTGGACACCGGTGGTGAGGGATGCAGTCAAGCTGAAGAAGGAGTCCTACAGGACCCTTTTGTCCTGTGGGACTCCAGAGGCAGCTAACAGGTACCGGCATGCCAAGCTGAATGTGGCTTTGGTGGTTGCTGAGGCAAACACTTGGGCGTGGGAGGAGTTTGGGGAGGCCATGGAGAATGACTTCCGGATGGCTTTGAGGAGATTCTGGTCCACCATCCAGCGTCTCAGGAGGAGGAAGCAGTCCAGTCCAACACTGTATATGGTGGGGATGGTGCACTGCTGACCTTGACTCAGGACGTTGTGGGTCGGTGGGGGAAGTACTTTGAAGACCTTCTCAATCCCACTAACATGTTTTCCAATGAGGAAGCAGAGCCTGGGGACTCAGAGGTGGACTCTCCCATCTCTGGGACTGAGGTCACTGAGGTGGTCAAAAAACTCCTTGGTGGCAGGACCCCGGGGGTGGATGAGATACGCCCGGAGTTCCTCAAGGCTCTGGATGTTGTAGGACTGTCTTGGTTGACACGCCTCTGCATCATCGCATGGACATCGGGGATAGTGCCTCTGGATTGGCAGACCGGGTTGGTGGTCCCCCTCTTTAAGAAGGGGGACTGGAGGGTGTGTTCCAACTACAGAGGGATCACACTCCTCAGCCTCCCTGGAAAAGTCTATTCAGGGGTCCTGGAGAGGAGGGTTCGTCAGACAGTCGAACCTCGGATTCAGGAGGAACAGTGTGGTTTTCGTCCTGGTCGCAGAACAGTGGACCAGCTCTACACCCTTAGCAGAGTCCTGGAGGGTGCATGGGAGTTCGCCCAACCAGTTTACATGTGTTTTGTGGACTTGTGTCAACTGTGTCCCTCGGGGAATCCTGTGGGGGGTGCTCCGGGAGTATGGGGTACTGGACCACCTGATAAGAGCTGTGTGGTCCCTGTACAACCGGTGTCAGAGCTTGGTCCACATTACCGGCAGTAAGTTGAACCAATTTCCGGTGAGAGTTGGACTCCTCCAGGGCTGCCCTTTGTCACCGATTCTGTTCATAACTTTTTTCACTGTGTGGTCAACTGCTTTACTGGTCTAGTGTCAAAAAATAGTTACAAAAATTGTCCTTTTGCTTGAAGCTGGATGTTTGTGTGTTTGGTGGTCTTTTATGGTTACTAATCAGATGGAGGTGGTGTGTGACATCACAGAACCAATGCTTTAAAAAGGTCCACGCTGTGCACTTCTAAAATATTCAATAATGGATAAAAAAACTTTTAAGTAGTGAGTGCTTTGGGTTGTGTATTGATTTTCAGTAAAATGACTCATTAAAGACAATGGATATTTGGTTTCTGATTTGAAAAATAAGACAGATATTGTAGTTTTGAACTTCACTCCATTTCTCACAACATCTCTGGTTACCACATCTAAATATACTGTAGATAGATAGATAGATAGATAGATAGATAGATAGATAGATAGATAGATAGATAGATAGATAGATAGATACTTTATTAATCCCAAGGGGAAATTCACAAAATATTACAGATGGTGTCCAGCTGTCCATTTATTTTCTAACTGACTATATCCAAGTCAAAGTCACAGAGGTTGAAGCCTATTCCAACAGCATTAGAAGCAAACTGGGAACCATTAATAGGCAGGATAGCAGTACATTTCAGGTTACACACATTCATGCTGGGCCAGTTTGGAGTCATACATTTTTCTAACACATGTCTTTCAGATAAGGAGGGAAAACAGAAGCACTCTGAGAAGAGCCCAAATAGATATGGTAAGAAGAAGATCCCTGGGTCAGAATAATGCAATTTTGTTAGCCTCAATTTCAATAATAATACTGAAGAACCTTTATTATATAAATTATATAGAGTGTTCCAGTAAGTGGGAACCACAAAGCTAAATGGGCATTCACTGAAAGTTGTGTAGAATGGCTTATGAATAGCCGGATGAAAGCTGTGTCTCAGGTTTATGTTTATTTCTTTGTGTTTGTTTATATGTAACATAACATTCTCAAAACTCTATCCATCAGGGATGCTGAGAGCCAGAGCAATTCCTAACAGCACCGGATAGAAGACAAGAATCAACCCTGGACAGAGTGTCAGTCCATTCAAGAGCCTATATTACACATGGCAAGTTTGGTGTCATGATTTGACTAAATGCGGTTGGAAATGTTGGTGAAAAACCCAAAACCCAAAGTACATGAAAGAATTTCTACACAGACAGACACTGGGGCCAAGTGCAAACTTCACATGGACAAAGACCAATCATGGGATTCAAAACTGTGCTGCCCAGTTTCTTATAACATGGTTTATTGAAATAACACGATAAACTCAGACCCCCACTGAACTGGAGTCTGAGAATATCATGTTTCTAAATCTAACCAATGCACTCGATATGTAATATGGAAATAATACATGATAGCAGCAGCAGTGTGCATCTGCAAAAGGTAAAAAATAAATAAATAAATAAAGATTGTTTCCATGCTGAAAAAATAAAATAAGGCTTAGAGACAAAATGTTACAGCTGTGCTTTGCAACTTTTAACATTATATCCATGACTTTAGTTTAATATTTTTCATCATAGAAAGACCTTTTAGCTATTGTTATAAGTGTAACATGCCTGTTTATATCTTCATTTTACAGAAGTGATATTTTTATTTAGGATTTGAGGGAACAGACAAACTAGCACTCATTCACACCAAACCAGTTTGGAATCATCAGTCAGTCTAACATACACCTCTGGGATCTGGGAATAAAACAGAGTACCTGGAGAAACACACCCACACACCATATCAGTTTGATGATCCACACATCTATGAATCAATACAGTTCTGGGCCAGAGGGACCCTCTCTCAGCAGAATGGGGCACTTGCAGGGTACAATCATAAACTCTTGAGTTGCCCAATTTATTTAACATGCATTTTATGTCTTTGAACTGTGGGAGTAAAACTGTTGAGTGTTATTTTTGCTCATTGGTGATATTAAAATTATAGTTGCAAAGAAAACGCACACAAATACAACAAAAATGTGCAACGTGTACACAGACCTAAGATGGATTTTGAACCCAGATCCCATTAATTTTGAATTAGTAGTGCCAATCGCTGCAACACCGTGTGGTACATAAAATTGACATATGCTCAAATAAAATCAATGAAAGTTCATTTTTGCCTGTTTTTCAGTTCAGTGAAATATTATAAGTCCAAATGAAAATCGGCTAATTTCCCTTTTCTGTCAAAAAGTGAAATTAATCTTAATAACATGATTACTAGAACTGGTCTATTTAAAGAAATAAATAATAATTAAAAACATTTAATTCAAGGAGAAAATGTTATTGAACTTTTTCCCTTGTGTAATTTTTTCTAACCCTACATGGAAGATAAGAGCTAGATTCAAATTAATTCAGCTCTTTATTCAAGAAATAGGAAACGTTTGCATTACAAATTTAATTACCTAATTTTAAAGTAGATTAAACGTTTTGGCTCAGGGGTCTTCGTCGCCCTTGTGGGGAACAGCATTTGAGAGGTGAGGTTTAATAGCAGCCAGAATGTTGTAATGGGGTAAAATATGCATGATCCTGGGGGTATGATGAGGAAATGAAAGGAAATGTGGAAGCAAAAAAAAAAAAATTTGCAGTAAAAGAAGGGAAAGCTAATCTTTCATTTAATTAGGTGGCTAATTACAAATTAGTAGGTGATGGGATAAGGTGGGTAATTAAGGCAAAGACTTGACCCCAAAAGCACATTACACATTCTGAGAAAGCAAAATTCTCAAAGCTATTTGTAAGCATGTTTTTGGGGCTGTTTTTAGTTTGAAGTTGAACATATATATATATATATAGTATTCTAACAAGACATCAACATTTATTAAGAGATTGATGTTTACTAGTATTTTTTTGTGTTATTACAGCATTTATCATATATCATATAGGTTGTTTTTTTAATCAAGTTATTTTGCTCAGATATAAAGGAAAAAAATAGACATCCCTTAAAGGGAAGGTTCCTACTGTGTGCCTCATGTTGACAGCATACTGTGAACCTGCACTAAATAGACATTTGGAAAATAAAATACTAGGTATGTAGAAAACCAAGTACAAACAAACATAGAAAAATAAATGAGAGCCAAGTATAAATGTGAATACTGAAGTTTAAACAAATTAAATTTTATTTGCCGTCTGCTTTATAAATTTAGTTTAGATAGTAAGAATGAAATTGCTTATATGTTTTGTATTGTACTTGACCTGTTTTAACCCCCATTGTTTTTGCAAATTAGAAATCCTACACTGTTAATTTACACACAGTTTCAGCCATTGTGTTCATTCATTTTTAATATTTGAGCTGCTGCTGAGTTTATAAGTATCTTGTATATTAAAAATATTTCAGTATTTGCACTTTTGCATACAGATTCAGTTTTAATAAAATATTATTTGAGATTCCTTTTTAAAGTGACACTTTTCTTATATTTAGCATTGCAAATACAGGTTACTTGAAAAGCAAAGTTGGCAATTTTGCAGTTTGTTTGTTTGGTTTTCAATGTAAGTTTTGAATCAGCCCAGGAAGAAGCATCAGTTTCTTACACACCTACTCAGTTTGGAGTTACTAAACAACCTAAGTTTTACAATTTTCAAATATTACAGGCAACTGGAATATTTACACAAATCTTAACCACTGTACTATACTGTACAATGAAGAAAATATTAATTTTTTTTAGAAATTAGGCACACTCATTTATTACAAAAAACAGGAACTTTTGCCAATGAGTTTTTGTTGCAAGCTGGATAAAAACTGCATAATGTAGGAAGTATTTGTTTTCATTTTTTATATTGAACAAAATGGAAATTGCTTTTAATAATAAGTGAGAAATGTTAACCCGACTGCAGCCTCCAAAGTTACTCAATCTATTTAAACAAATCACTGGTACAGCTAGTCCAATCTATTTTAGGTCAAGCTTACTTCTTTCTGACCAGTTTTAGAAACTCTTAAACTGTATATCTTTGGTATGATAAATGGAAGAGTAACTTGAGAAAGAACTGACAGATTCACATGAAAACTCCATACAGACAGGACTAAAACCTGAGTTATGAAGCAGGAGCGCTACCCACTGTTCCAATGCGCTCTTCTTTTTATGTAGTACTTGATTTTCATAGATTTCTTAAAAGAGATAAAGGTAACAGAATCAACATATACCAACACATATGAAAAAAATTAAAGTTAAACATCAATTTTTAATCAATATATATAAAAGTCAATGTATGTGAGTGTGTATGTATGTACAGTATTTTCCAGTATCACTTCCGAAACAGCTGGAGCAATTTTCATGACACTTGGTACGCATGATTCTCATTGGTCGACTAAAAATACTGTAGGGTGAAATCAACCCTAACCCACGGTCTTGTATGCATGTTATCATCCTGTTGACACTCGGAACAACCAGTATCTGTTTTTATTAATCTGTTTGTTTAAACTGAAAAGGTTCAGGTCCTTCAATTTTTCCTCATAAATCATATTTCACACTCCTGGAATCAGTCTAGTTTCTCTTCTCGGGATGTCCTCTGGACTTCTTGTCTGGACTTGCTCTAGCACTGCTAAGTTTGTTTGTTTTTATTTTGTGTGTGTGTGTGTGTGTAATATGGAGACCAACACTGCACAAAATACTCAAACTGAGTCCTCAGTAGTACATTATATAAATGAAGCAGAACTTGTTTTGACTTGTACTTCACACATCAGGCTATATAACCTAACATCCTATTAGCTTTCTTGATCATTTCACTGGCTGGATGTGGATAGTTAAGAGTCCGCTATGAGTCCTGGGTCCTTCTCATGCAATGAAGTTTCAAGTCTCCAATTCTTACTTTCTATATGTAATAATTTACATTTGGTTATATTAAATTTCATCAGCCATGAACTATGAATTGTGCCAGGTTCCATCAGTGGTAATTTAACTAATTCTAGATTCACTGATTTTCCACCTACTTTGGTATTATTTATAGACTTATTTGTTATCAAGATCATGTATATTAAAACTTGACCTTCAAGAGAAACCACTTTTAACATTGTCTACTTCAGAGAAAGGTTTTCTCACCATACCACTTTGTATCTATCTATACACATACAGTAGCTTGAATTACCATTTCATTTTATTTAGTCACCAGCCTCTCATGTGAAAACATCTGAGTATCAAAATAAATAATATACAGTATGCTTTTGATGCTTTCTCATACAATTCCAGATCTCCTCTATCTAAACTCATATTGACAGTTCACTAATACATATTTTTTCTTTAATTATTTGCTTTCATTAATGTACCTATAATGTATGTTAATGTGACTGGCCTATAGTACTAGGATGAGCCCGATCATCTGTTTTGTATAATTGGACAACATTTGTAACCTTCCCATCTGTAAGAACTTCCCCCAAGTTTAGAGATTTTTGAAAAATACATGGTTTTACATATCTACTCACTTACCTTTTTAAATATTCTATGATAAATGTTATCTGGTCCCAGCAATTTGCTCAATTTCAGCCCTTGTTTTAATCCAAGCAGAATTTCTCTATCTACAATTTCAAAGTTACACCTGTAGTACTAGGGTGTTGTACCGTGTTAACCTTTATGAATGTACAGAAAATCGATGCAAAATGACACCTTTTATTGGCTAACTAAAAAGATTACAATATGCAAGCTTTTTTAGTTAGCCAATAAATGGTGTCATTTTGCTTGGAGTTTCTCTAAAGTTACACCTTACATTAATAGCTAATGGGAAGCTATGAGCTTCTTTACATGTGGACACTTCAGAAAAATGGTAATTTGGAGCATTTGTTATTTCAGTCTGTATATTTTAGTTTGCCTTTACAATTCCTAATACACTACAGCTCCTCCTTTACTGCTCTTTCCCTATTATAATACCAAAGAATTTTTAACACAGTAAAAGATTGATTTTTAGCCAACTTTTTCACTTTGTGCAATATTTCTTTCACACTGTCATAAGTCTATGCTTAATTCTAGAGTTGGTTATCTTGTATGTATAATAAAGTTTGTTTCTTCTTTGCAACTTCTTTATTTTAGCTCATAGTGTATCCATCAAGGAATTCACTTTAATTTCTTTCTACTCTTAAATTTCAAGATGTATTTGTCCTTGTTTAAATGTAAAACACTTTCAAAACTGCACCGCTGCTCCTTAACTATGTGAACAAGTACTGTAAAAGTTTCTCCCAGTTTACCTTTTTCATATTTTTTTTTACATCTGGTCACCATTTGCCCTATTAAAGTTATTGAATATGTGCTTTGCCAAAACACTGTTAAATATACTATATTATGGTCAAAAGTTCCTAAAGGTTTAATCACCTCTGCCCCTTGAATTCCATCCTGATTATTACAGAATAATCTGTCTAAACAGGCATTTTCTCTTGTTCTAAGTTGTGCAAATGTTTAGTCTGACAAAACTAACAGTTATCAAAGTTTTTGTTTAAGTCCTGTTATGGATAAACACCTCATTAAGAGTTTGTTATTGGCTTGCACTTGATCTTGTCAGGATCGGCTCTGGTAATACATGCCCCAGAATTCTGAAGGCATTTGCTGCTCCAACTGATTATATACATAGCTGTTTCACATAGGAGAAACGAGTGTACCAGATTAATTTCAAATTCATTTCATACAGCAGATATTAGTCACTAAACTTGACAATGATGACCCTATGACCTGTGCAATACATTAAAAGAACCACTTTAGAATGCATTCCCAATGCAAATTTAATTTTATTAATTCTATATTTCACAGCCTAATGTAGTATTTTTAATGTTAAATTCTTTTAAGAATAGTATTAATTCATTCTCTCTGCATACCTTCCTCATCATTCTTATTTGAATAAACATGTATGTCTTTTAGACTTGAAATAGAATGCAAGAATTTTTCACATTGTAAATATCTTGTATGAGAGTATAAAGTTTTAATTAAAAGCTGATCTAGAGATGCTCATTAGGGAGATGAAAAGCAGCTTTTTAAACATATTCTAATATGGCCTTCAGGCTTTGGCCATAAACATTTAAAGAGAATCGCAAATGCATGATCGCCACAACATATGTAATATATGGAAGTGAAAATTATTTTAAGTATTTTTGGTTTTGTGTCTGCAGTTTTAAATTATTTATTTCAGATAACAGAATTTTTAGGCATAAAATACCCAGTGGACAAGGGAACTGTATTTTGTATGGAGCTATGAAGCAGGCATTTACAAGGGGTAACAATTCCCAGAATGAGCATATAAAAAAAAATGTTTTTCTTATGTGTGCACTAGCGGCTATTTTCACCTATGAAGCAATCTCCTTCTGCAGCTATGCATTTAGTTAGACAGCATTGCCATTACTGGAATCATAACTGAAGAGCCAGAAATCATAGAGTGGCTATTCACAAATCAGGTGAATAGAGTGGATGATCCAATCTGGTAATTTAATTCTTAGTCAGGAAGTTGCAAATTGTGAGCGCGTCATGGCTTGTGGCATTGTCGTGATGGATGATCCACTTCAGTTGTCACCATTCACATCACCTTGCCCTTCTTTGAACCTCTCATACTACTCAAAGACACTTGACTTTTTCATAGTATCCTTACCTTACGCCACTTTCAACACTGCTAACATTTCAGTAGCGATATGTAGCATGAGAGACATTACAAAGAGGTTCTGGGAGTTAAATTGTCACACATTGTACATGCAGCAGACAAAAAAGTCAAAGTTAGGAGATCATGACTTGATCTGACAAAAATTCATGAGAATGGATCAGTCCATAAAACAGGATGTTAGGGTTTTCCTAGTACTGTTTTTTATGTTAATAATGATGGATCTGCTTGTGCCTTCTATTCTGGATAATCAGTGAGGGGACCTAAATTAATGTGACAGTAATGGAATAAATAGATTACATTATATAGATTATAAATGCAAGAAAAGAATTAAAATCTGTGAATTTAACAGTAATTTCCATGGCATGTTATCCCAATCAGGAGAAAATACCATTATAACCAATAATACTTCAGTTTTACAGTTCAGGACCAAGCTTCTGAGAGAAGGCAAAAATATTTCTATCCAACAGAACAAAGATGTTAGGTCCTACTCAGTTGTCCATAGCAACTTTCCAAACTGTCATAAAAGCTGCAAGGCGTTAACTCTGCCACTACAGTGAGGCTTAGTGTGGAAGCCCCCAGCATTTACATTTCTTAAACACTTATCTTAGAGGCCTTCATCATGGAGAAAGATGGTACACAAAATACTGTAGCAATGTTCATAGTGTAGGTAAAAAGTTAGAACTGACAAATTGACTAAGTGGTGTGAAGAACCTTCCAAAGAACACATAATATGAGATGTGGGACAAAGACAGAACTGTTTATTTTATGGATTTTGAGAAGACAGAAGTGGTGTTTCTGTAGGTTCTATGTAAGTGAAAGAAAGGAAGCTGTGTTGCAGCTTTGTTTAAAATCCTTTGGTATATACATGTCCTTCACCTTGAACATCTATGGATGTTTGTAGATTTAGCAGAAGAATTGTGGAGTGTATTGTGATCCAGGCCTAAAAACCTCAAACGTCAAACATCATAATATCAACACACTTCAAAAAGGCCTCAGGAATATAAATCACAATAAGGGCTAAAAAAGGCCAGCCTAAAAGGATGTGGGGAACTGCCAAAACCTCTGGCAAAACCCCTGGCACAATGATGAAAATCTTTTCTTAATTTTCTACATTAAATTAAATAAATAAGTCCAAAAAAGAAAGATGCATTAAAAGTTTCAAAGAAGTACAAAGCAAAATAATAAATGATCAAATAATACCAAAACAAGCTAAATACTAAATAAATAAAAGAAAAGGTAAACCTATTAGTAAGCAAAACCATTCCACTAAATCAGGAGAAAGTCCTGAGAATGACAGGAAAACATCTAAACCAGGAAATCCAACAGAAGGCCAGCAGAACTTAATAAACAAACAGGAAAACACAAAAAATGTTGAGCTGCTGGTGTTTTAAGAAGAAGCACCTCCATTTGCCCAGGCATTGGACAAAGCTGTTTCATAAGGTGCATAACAGATGGGATGCTTAGGTGCATGAGTCTACTGGCCATTGTAGTATCCAAATGCTCTTGAAAAGCATTCAGAACATCATTCCAAGGCAGAAAACTTAAAGCTAGTACCATTCATTCTTTTTACAATTTTATGTTGTCTCTCCATATTGTCTCTCGTAAGTGGTGTTTATGCTTGCTTTAAGTGTCTTGTTTTGCATGTGTTGTTTGTCCTGCTATAAAAATACAATACAGTAACCTTTTACTAGTTACGTACATTTGCCTCTCCACTAATTTGTCATGGTGCCTTTCTGTTGCCAAACAGAATTTGTAATGCCATTGTTCACTACTTACCTGTTCATTTAATACCAATAGCTTGGAAATCAAGCATCCATAGGAGTATCCATCCATCCATTCTCCAACCTGCTGAATCCGAACACAGGGTCACGGGGGTCTGCTGGAGCCAATCCCAGCCAACACAGGGCACAAGGCAGGAAACAATCCTGGGCAGGGTGCCAGCCCACCGCAGGACACACACAAACACACCCACACACACACACAAGCACACACTAGGGCCAATTTAGAATCGCCAATCCACCTAACCTGCATGACTTTGGACTGTGGGAGGAAACCGGAGCGCCCGGAGGAAACCCACGCAGACACGGGGAGAACATGCAAACTCCACGCAGGGAGGACCCGGGAATCGAACCCAGGTCCCCAGATCTCCCAACTGCGAGGCAGCAGCGCTACCCACTGCGCCACCGTGCTGCCCCATAGGAGTATGTGAAATTTAAATATAAAAACATTTTATGTTTATAGAACAGTAATGTAATGCAATGTGTCAGGATATCAACGTGTATTGGAACTTTAGCATAGGAGAAGAAAGCAAAACTTCAGAAAACTGGAGGAGACCTTCACAAGAACCACATTCATTTAGTTCTAGGTAAACACTGAACTGACAAAAACATCCACATATACCGTATATATTCACATATAAGTCAGGTCTTGAAACCCGAAAAATCAATCATAAAATCAGACCCTGACTTATGCGCCCATTCTTGCCTCCTCCAATCTCGCATCAGTTTCTCAGGCACAGTTACCAATTTCTTTCGCTACTACAATGACGTTTAATTTAAATCCAGCTTCATATTTTCTTCTGATCGAACGCTCCATCATAGATAAGGGATGCTCTTACGATAAAGGTGTATGAGGGTGTGAGATACAAAAAACACAAATCAGTGCAAGCGTTGCTTCGGAATAGTTCAGGTACTATCATGTGGTCACATAGGCACAATAGAGAGAGAGAGAGAGAGAGAGGTTAGGAGCATGCGCTGATACAGCGCATTGCTGTACCCACATAGAAAAAAAGGGCAGTATACTCCGTGGTTATTCTCTCAGGTGGGCGTTAGCCTATCATAATCCCTTGTACCAATAGTGTGAGTTTTCCACATTCAACTTATATGACCGACATTATAAAATACCAGAAATTATACTGTAAAATCAAGTCCAGACTTATCCGTGGGAGAACTTATCTGCGAGTATACAGTATACGGTACTTCTTTTATTAATTCATTTATTTTCTGCATTTTCTTTTTCCAATACAGATTCACAAGCATGGTATAATACTGTAGCTAATACAGTACAAAGGATATATATTTTTATTATATTTTTACTCTAGACTACTCTAGACTCTAGTCTACTAGAGTACAAAATTGCAAAATATTTGAAAAAAAAATTAAAACAAAGCATACCATAACTGAATTATTTGAAAACTGATCATAGGAATTTATATATGAATCACTCAAATTTTATTTACATAGCACCATTACCGGCAGGCTGTATTTTATGAATGTATTTTATGTATTAGTATGAAAGTTCAAATAATATTATAATAGATTATTATATTTACAGTGCGGGGCAATAAACACACAACAAAAGCAAAACAATGGAAGCACTGCATATGTGTAAAGATTTAGAAGAGCAAGGACTAGAAGCTTTATAAATACTTGTAAATGAACATATAAAGAGGGGGTCATCTTAATAGTATTTGGCTGGGTGGTGTAACAACTGTCTCAAAAACAAAAACATTTGGGATTTCTTAATAATGAACAACAGGGTTTGTCTTTGTGGAGCTCTTTCTTGTGGCTTGCTCTAGCCTTAAAAGACATTTCTTTATGTTACACCCAGCTTTTATGGCGGTTGTACCAGAAAGGGCAGGGTTAGATGCCCTCACTGGTTGGTTTCTCAGCACTGCAAGAGAAGAAGAAAAAGAGGACATCAGTGGCAGCTCTCTCTCTTGTCTCGGCGGGTCATTGCATACCTTGACTGAGCATTTGAAGGCGTCCTCCAACACACATGTGTGACAAGTTATAGTGATAGAGGATTTCAGAGCTAGTACTGTTGTATGGAATCGTGTTTATTTTTAATAAAATTCTCAGTTCTGAAGTAAGTTAAAAAATGCACTAAAAATTGAAATTATTTACCGTACGATTTAACTGGGTTTGACATACATTTCCAAAAAATGTTTTTAAATATAATCACCTAAAAAATACAAGATAAAGCCTATCACAATATCTTAAGCTGTTTTATTTCATTGTCACAGAACTGTGAATAGAGCATAATTTTTCAGCATTAGGTTTATTACTTACCACTTCCACATTGGATGCACACTTTATTTATATTGTGTGTGTAATAGGTGCCATAGATGGTCTGGCATCCTGGCCAGGATAGTTGATGGATCCTTTCCCAGTCAGGAGGCCAGAATAAAGGAAGGACTGTCTGAGACTAGTGGAGGACATGTTTCCCCCAGTATACAGAATGGCAGCATCTATGTAGCAGTACTACTATTAGGACACCTGGAGAGCTGCATGGGAGATTTATTCTTAACAGGCCTCCCTGTCTGGATAGCGTTGATGGAAAGAGGCTCCCTTGTCATCTCAGAGCTAAGTTTGAGCTAAACCGCTGATCTGTTGGAATTTCAGGGTGTCAGAATCGGGAGACAGAGGCGGGAATAAGATGAAACTCACTCATGTGTAAAGGAAAAACAATAAATTGTGCTGTGTGGAAAAGTCATTTGAAAGCACTTTAAGGTATTCTGCATAAATAAAAGTGTCTTTTGAACCCATTATTTGTGTTCCCGTAGTTGTGGTATAGGCTTGGGATGTGAGATGCCCCTTAGTGGCTAAAACTACATACCAATAAAAATAATTTTAAAAATAACTGTGTAAACTGTTTATTAGAAAGAATCATGGTGAGGTTCAAGTTAATAGAACTATAGCCTTCACTGTACTGTATAGGTATGTAAAATGGGTTTTGGTACTGAATTGGTTTATATCAAACAAGGATGTAACTTAGGTATAAACATGTCCTTTTCTACAAACAACCTTTGTTAACTATGGAGATGTAATCAGACTCTATGTTAAAAAGGTTTAATTTCTCCATTAAATGGTATTAATAATTTAAAAACAAAGAAAACTGAAGAGATTCAAGTGGTCAGTTAGACCAATATTCAATCTTAATTTTTTTAAAGATATTTATTATAAACTATTAAGATAAGATATCTTAAGTGCACAGAAAGGATATTCAATAGGTGCAGAGCTCTAAATAGAAATGTCACCAATAAAATAAAATTATTGTGAATAGAACTATACAGCTATTGCATTTTAAGGAGAAGCAAACTGAAATAATTATAAAATGGAATCCTAACATTTATATAATTTTTGACAGGTTGCCAATACAGCTTCTGAAGTACAAATGTAAACTGGTTACAGCATAATGTATGATTAAGTAATGTAGTTGAAGTATTTTGAACTATTTGCAGTTATACGAGAAGGCTACATTGAAATCCTGCCAGCACAGATTTATAATCATCTATCCATGAACTAAAAAATGCATGTATTATTTTCCCTGTATGTGTGATGGAAAAGGATGGCCATAAATGATCTATATTTCCTAACCCAGAAATGACAACTTTTTGATATTATTAATGTATACCCTAAAGGAAAGGTTAAAATCAAATATTAAACCAAA
Organism: Erpetoichthys calabaricus; assembly: GCF_900747795.2. Lineage (NCBI taxonomy): Eukaryota > Metazoa > Chordata > Cladistia > Polypteriformes > Polypteridae > Erpetoichthys > Erpetoichthys calabaricus. The sequence continues at coordinate 77,688,875 of NC_041398.2, read as the reverse complement.
ATCTCTGACAGCAAAAGTAGAACGGAATGGTTTATCTTCCAACAAAGGGTAATTAGATCAAGATTTTTCAACAAATTCCTAAAAGCAATTAACAGAACTGTTTTTACAAAATTATGTAACTTTTGAAACAAGAACTGAATACTTTCCGCAAATATTTCTGTACTAGTTAGTATAAAGAAATTTCAAAGGAAATTTGCACATAATCAATACAAGGGAAGTATTTAAATATGAAAAGGAAACCTTGAGTTGTTGTATTAGAACTCGATCTACAGTACAGTTCATTAATTGCCACCCCTTACTAAGATTTGCTTTGAGCTATACATTATAACCCAAGAATACTCTCCATTCTAATGAAAGTAACACTATTAGCCATGCTGAATATTATCCACACCGTGAGCTAATTATGAGTGTTGTCTGCCCTCAGTATGTAACACTAGAATCCCTGTAGCCCACGAAAATACTCGTAATCCCAGCCGACCTTAAATCCCTTTGCACCTCTCCATCAGCGTCTTTTGTTTTGTAAATGTGTCGATCAGCAGCAGTCTGCTATCCCATCCCCTTGACAGAGCTCAGCTCAGGCAAAAATGTTCTCCTAGCTCAAGCCAAGGCTCCTTATCTGCGTATGAGGTTCTTGGAGTTGTATAGGGTAAATAATACAGTATATCGTTATTAAGAATACATGCATTTCATGTGTGTTCCGTGTCTACAAAGATCTGGGTAAGTGTAGGATGAAAGGAATGCGAAGCAGGAAATGCTTAACACATACCTAAAGAAGAAACTTTTTCCATGTTATACTAATAATGATATGAAGTGTATAATGTGTGAAGACTTTAGTCCAAATATCAAATAAACAAATGCGTTTTTATTTAAGAATATAACCAAAGAAACATAAATCATTTGATTTACATGTTGTAGTCAATGAGTTAAAATACAAGCTCAAATGTCAATTGACAGGAAGATGCTATGTATTCTTGAATGGTGCAGAGGTAAGAACTATTGCCTTATAACCCAAAGGTACTGGGTTTGAGTCTTGGTGCTCCGAGTATTGAGCTGATGCTATTATTATTACTATATAGTAATATAATAAAAACATTCATTTGATTTGAGTGTGTAACACCCAGTGTAAATTTTGTACTAATTTTGTAATTTTGGCTACTTGTAAAAGTTAGTGTTTGTTTTTTTATTATTCAGTGTTATTCTCTCAGTGATGTTTACGTGGTACAACAAACTTGCCTCTCCCTCTCTGAGTTGATGGCATTGATCTCCATTCTTTTCAAAAGAGCAGTGATGACCACAGTTGCTGCTGAGGCTGACACCTGCTCAGAATTATTTGTTGTACCGGCAATCAAAGATTCGATGTCCCGTGACCAATATCAGACTACCATACGGCATTTGTACTTTGACAACAAAGACTCTGGTGTGGAACATGTGAAAAATGACAGATTTGCTGCGATTTCGTACATCTGGAAACATTTTGTTGAGAAACTGTGTTTTGAGTTACAACCTAAGGCAAAGACTTTCCGTGTCTGTAGTCATAAAGCTTATGGAGCCATTTCTGGACAAAGGCAGAACTGTAACAACAGACAGCTTCTTCACAGCCCTTTCGCTGGCTAATAGACTGCTGCAGCATGACACAACTCTGCTTGGCACCAGAAGTAAAATGGGACTTCCACCTGCAGCTAAAGTCACTTTAGTACGCGAGCAATTTGCCACTCTAGTGTTTAGATCTGGCAGTATATGCCCAAAAAGAAGAAGCCTTTGATTTTAGCCTTGATTTTACAGCTGGTGTAAAGTTTTGCAACCTGTAAAAGATATAGCTAAAGAGGTATAACCAGACACACACTTGCTGGTGAGTCATGTCTTCTTAGGATCTTGTTGTCTATTTTCCTGATACACCTTATTTTATTTTATTCTAAAATTTAATTTAATTAAAGTCTTTACAAAAAGCATTCATGTTTTAATATAACATAATAATTAACAGCGAAACATATTTTTTACCAGCAACTTAATAATAATGAAATCACTGCTAATCATGTTTTTTCTCATCATATTGCCATGGAATTTATGCAGTTCTATGTTCTGCTCAGGACAGCTGCTGTCATTAATGAATTACTCTAAATGAATATGTCAAGACAAAGAAATTAATTACTAGTCTGAACCAAACATTTAGAGTTTTTTCATTGTGGGTAATGCATAATATTTGACTTCACATTTTACACTGTTTGCAATTTTCATATTTCTGAAAGTCTTGTTATTGCACATTTTATGCACTAATTCCTTAATTTTTATATGTAACTCTAATTAACAAGGCAACAGTACAAATCCAATTACATTTATATAGTGTCATTTATGTACTGGTGTTCTATTAATCTTTTCATTATACAGTCTCAACTGATGCGTAGCCTGTCAAGTACTATTCCTGGAAGACTACATTTCACCACATTCTAAGATATGCATGAGATGGTGCAAATATAAAGGACATCTTATGTGCTCATTCCTTTTCCCAAGGTCAATTAACTATATGGCTCAAACAGCACAAAGAATCCAGGTACATTTAGTACTATGAAAATTTGTCATTTTTATTGTTATATTTTTGCACCATACAATTGTAACACTGGAAATGTCTGATTAATATTTAAAAGTTATAAAGTCCACTTTTACTAGGAGGTGCATAGTTTGATCTCGCTTTAGGAATGAATAAAGCACCCACCATATATGGCAACCATAGCAGTATATGATATGCAGAGATAGGGATAATAAGTATTGGTTTTCACAAATTTTACTACTCCAGTGTTTTTAGATCTTTTTGTCAGATGTTTCTGTGGTATCCTGAAGTATAATTTCACGCATTTCATAAGTTTCAAAGGGATTTATTGCCAAGTACATTAAATTTATGCAAAGAGTCAATATTTGCAGTGTTAGCCCTTCTTTTTCAAGACCTGTGCAACAAAGTTTGTGAAAGCTAATACTTGTGTCATTCTCAAAACTTTTGGCCACGACTGTACAGTGTGTGTGTGTGTGTGTATATATATATATATATATATATATATATATATATCCATCCATCCATTTTCCAACCCGCTGAATCCGAACACAGGGTCACAGGGGTCTGCTGGAGCCAATCCCAGCCAACACAGGGCACAAGGCAGGAAACAATCCTGGGCAGGGTGCCAACCCACTGCAGGACACACACAAACACACCCACACACCAAGCACACACTAGGGCCAATTTAGAATCGCCAATCCACCTAACCTGCATGTCTTTGGAATGTGGGAGGAAACCGGAGCGCCCGGAGGAAACCCACGCAGACACGGGGAGAACATGCAAACTCCACGCAGGGAGGACCCGGGAATCGAACCCAGGTCCTCAGATCTCCCAACTGCGAGGCAGCAGCGCTACCCACTGCGCCACCATGCCGCCCATATATAGTTTGCATATGCTGGATTTATGTCCAGGTGTATGTTGATGGCGTTCTCATTTGATAGCCAAGATTCGGCCAGCTCTCTGGCACTTTTAGTACTGGCCTTAAATTTTACTTGTACATTGTCCCAGTTAAATGTATGTCCTGTTGATTTAGTATACGCATAGATCAATGAAAGTGAGTTCTTTCTTCTGATGGCGTTGCAATGTTCCTGTACACGTGTTGCGATTCTTTTTGAAGTTTGTTCTATGTATACCGCTGAGCAAGAACTGCATGGAATACTATAAACTGCGTTTCGTGTTTCTGCTGTCGATTTTTCTTGTTTTTAGCATTAAAGAGGACTGTGCGCAAATTGTTTGTGGGTTTGTGTGCTATTCTGACGCCTGACTTGGCCAGGATGCGCGCTGTACCTTCAGACACCTTGTGGTGATAAGGGAGTGAGTGCCAGGTGGGGTGGGGGTTCTGATTCAAGTCGATTGTTTGCTGAGTTTTTTGGCGTCTTCAGTGTGAGCACCGATTAATGAATGTTTTTGACATTTCTGACTTAGCCACCTCCCCCCCCACCCCCACGTAATTTTTTGCTACATATTGCCTTTGATTCTTGCAAGTCTAAGCATTATCCTCTGATGAAGACCCCTGGCAGGGGTTGAAAGCTCAGGAATAAAAACTACTTTATGACACATGATTCATTTTTCTCCCTTTACGGATCTCCAGCTGCAAATATGAGAAAAGTGATTTGAAAGTGAATGGATGATATACAGTATATATATAATCCATTCACTTTCTCTTCTTGCTTTATCCTGAACAAGGTCACAGGGAAGCTGGAGCCTATCCAAGAAAGCATCAGGCACAAGGCGGGAACAATTGCAATTGATGGGTACCAGTCCATCACAGGGTGAACACGCACACATACATCAGGGCCATTTTAACAATACCAGGCCACCTAACATACATGTCTTTGGACTGTGGGAGGAAATTGGACAACCTGGAGGAAACCCATGTGGTCACAGAGAGAACATGCAAATTCCACACAAGTAGGGCCTAGAATCTGAACCTATCCATCCATCCACTTTCTATACTGTTTATGTTTAGAAAAAACTGAGTCTTTCCTGTTAAGAACAGGAGCATCACAGAGACACACACTATTACTTAGTCACTTATTCATGTGTGATAAGGAAAGAAAACAGAGACACATCAGAATCGTGCAGAATAATGAGCTCACTACATACCGAAGGCGCTGCAGAGCCTGAAGTGTTTAAAGAATGAAATTTAACTGAAAGCATATGTCCTCAATAATCATCTGATATTTATTAGGTACACTAAATAAAATGGCCACTGAGAGTACAAATACTGTATATATTCAATAGAAAACATGCCTTGCATAAAGCGTTAACTGTACTGTATATTAGCAAAAGCAGTGGCTCAGTGAAAAGCAGACTGCAAATTGATGATGTTTTGAACTGAAAAAAGACAAGCTGGCAAAAATATATGTGGTGAGAGATGTATGGTAATGAAATCCAGCTCATGTGGGGAACATGATCATTCTGAAATCAATAATGAGAAGAATTATTAGGAAACAAACCTTGAAAATGTTCAGATTAAAATGTTATTTGTTTTAAAAGCAATCAGACTAGCATCTGAAAGGAATACAAAGCAAAAACCTTTTTCTTTAAAAAAAATTGTGATCAAAGGAACAGGGAAAATAGATGCTAATCAATTTTGATTTTTATTTATTGTTTTGCTCTTGTGTTTTTTCAGATTTAAAAAAAAAATGAATTTGCTATTAAATACAAATGGTGTATTACATTATTCAGACATTAGTAAACAAAAAGGGCAATAGAGATATTTTATGAATAAGGAATCAGGAACAGCGATAATCAATGGAACTCACACCTGAAATATATCAGGTTTATAAAGCTGATGGATAGGCCACAGCAACATAACAGACTTTTAATTTGTTATGTAACAGAATATATGATTAGCTGGGGCACCCCAATTATCTCACTGATTCTTTAACTCTAAGACTGTCAGATGTTATTTTGCACTATAGGCCATTATCCACATTTGTGTGCACTGATTTATGTTGTACCGATTTGTGTGTTTCTCTGTTAGTTTATTCATTGTATAATGGTAATATCCCTTTTAATGTTTTTGTTTCATTTTTATTCAGAGAACAATTGTAAGTAAGCATTTTGTTATACTTGTTACTTATTGCAAAGAAAACCTTGAATTTAAATTAATATTTTACAAAGCTTACATTTGAATGGTCGTATACATGGTAGTATATTTGTGAAATGTGTGGTTGTAATAAAAAAAGCAAATGCTCTCAGGCTGATGTAAATTATTAGTTATTAGTGATATTGTAAATGCAAATTTCTTGATGAAACTGACAGCATTACCATAAAATACTCAGCACTTTTGTTAAAATGAAAACCAGCATGCACAGTACAAAGACGTTTTCACCCCTGTTGAGCCTCATTTCATTGTAATCCGCTATGTATAAAATGTTGATGAAATGAGTTCAAAGTTGTAACAGTCTTGATAATTGTCTGCTAGGTAGATTAATAGCCAATTCATGTGCTATCTGCTCCTCCTTCTCATATTGCTTTAAGCCCTCAAGCTACAGTATTGCATCTTCTAGGTGCTAGTGCTATTACATCATTAATGTAGTTGTTGCTGCCTCTTAATGTTAACTTCAGTGATAATATATATTTGCTTCTTTATTGTTAAAAGGTAAACATCAAAATCATTAAATGTAACCATTTTAACATCTAAAGCACAGCAATACTGAATAAATGTTGATGTTGTAAATGTATGTTAGATAGCTCCCTTGTGAAAATCTTCCCATGTCATACTCATTAAACAGTTCAGAATGCTACAGCAATAAAGGACAGTCATGTCTGTCTTCTCTACACTTTCAGTGTTTATCTTAGTGGGTACAACCTTAGGAGAAAATTAAACTTGGCACCTTCCTGTGAAGTTTATGGTTTGGATTAGTTAATCCTTTTAGCCTCAAAGTGTTCAGTGTCGGAAGCAGAACGAGTTAAAAGTCAGCTGTTGAGGTTACTGAAGAGTACTCACTTCTTCTGAACCAGTTTATTAATAAATATGTTGCGGATTTCAAAAGTTTAGGAACACAGTAATATTTTAATATTTTTTATTTAACATTTATTCTGGACTTATTTTAGATTAACTGCCTTGTAATATATTGTGTATCTGCACTAAATGTTGAGTTTTCACATATCTATAATTCATATTTCAAGCATTTCATTGCATCTAATAAAATAAGAAGTAATATTATCATGGGCAGCACGGTGGCGCTCTGGGTAGCGCTGCTGCCTCGCAGTTAGGAGACCCAGGTTCGCTTCCCGGGTCCTCCCTGCGTGAAGTTTGCATGTTCTCCCCGTGTTTGTGTGGGTTTCCTCCCATAGTCCAAAGACATGCAGGTTAGGTGCATTGGCGATCCAAAATTGCCCCTAGTGTGTGCTTGGTGTGTGTGTGTGTGTGCCCTGTGGTGGGCCGGCACCCTGCCTGGGATTTGTTCCTGCCTTGCGCCCTGTGTTGGCTGGGATTGGCTCCAGCAGACCCCCATGACCCTGTAGTTAGGTTATAGCCAGTTGGATGATGGATGGATAGAATATGATCATATATTAATTTAAATATATAAAATGTTGCTGATAATGCATCATCCATTTAATTATTTACTATACTCATTTGAGTCATATTTAGATATTCAAGTGTATTTTGCCAACATTGCTTGCAATAAAGAAAGGGCGCTGGTCCAAAGCAAGAAACAACCATGTACACATCCACACTCATGCCATTCATTTCATCCATTCATCCATCCATCTTGTTATCTGTAACATACATATTCACTAAAGAAAACTGCTAGCGGGACTTTTGGATTTCTGTATGCAGGCACTAGACAATATGAATTTTAAGCAGAGAAAGCTGAAAAAGAATTACGCTCAGACATTTTTCTGAGTAACTAATTTATTATAGCATTGATGAAAAAGGAAATTAAATTAAACAAATGGCAGTGATGCAGATGCACTAGTCAGCCAAGCACTAGATTGAAGAGACAATTCATAACAAGAGGCCAATGCCACTATGAGCAAACATCCTACACAGAAGCAGATGAACTAACATCAACAGAATAGACATTTTGCACAGAAGCCAAACTAGAATTTACCAAAGAATAAAATTAAGCCCAAGAGACAAAGACAAAAATACAGAACTCTCTAAAGGCTTTGAACACCACAGTGGGTTTAGCAGGGAGAATATAAGACCATATTACCATGTTGACTTCCACAGTAAAAATTGATAAATTTGTTTCTGATACCAATGTAAAAACAGGGTGTTATTTTAAAGTACTAATTCAATTATTTTTTTTATTGTGCAAAACTCACAATACTTTTTTTTCTCAAAAATACCTATTTCAGTTATCTCATAGTTGTCACATGGAAGAGGAAATTCTTTGGGCATGAAAGCTGAGCAATAACTCAGTTCAACAAGTTAGACCTCGCACAATTCATTGCAATCAAATGTCATAGTTTCCTCTTGAATTTTGTAGGGATAAGATACAAGTAGTTGAGAGATTTTCAGATGGTTGTGGTTCTACAGTATTTATGTAAATTATTTTTGTGAAAAATAAAATGTTATCTAATATATGGCTAACTGAAAGTGAAACATTCTGTTCTGTGACACCATGCTGATTTTTCATTCTTATCTGAGAGGCCCAGTACCCTCTATTTACATGTGTTACACATGAATATGCCTGTATTTGGTGCAAGGACGGTTTACAAGATAAATCATATGTTGCATCTGTCTGTAAATCACCTGCTTTGAAGTAGCTCAAACTTTGCGGTCAACGTGTTAATTATATTTGTGTTAATCAAATGCTGCAGAGTATCTTAATCACACTGAACACCAGACTGAAGCATCCCCAAGGTAGACAACACATGTATATAGTAGATAAGCATCCTCACACACAGCAAAGCAGTAAAGCTGAATGAGAGCTGGATTTAAACATCCTTCCATAGCTTCCGACCAATAGCTATGTGCATTCTGTCACCATCAATGTGAAATATGAGATTGAGGCAATGTTCTTATTAGTCTTCTCAGTAAGTAAAGTAGCTGTGGTTTTATTGCAACCATTTCTATTTTCTTTTAAGAGCAAACAGCATTTTTCCTGTTAAAAATCATCAATGAACATGCTTATCAATCTGACAGGGTGGGCATGACCACCTGTATGATTGGTGCCAATTTCAATATGACTGAAACCTATCCCTACAGCACAGTTGCAAGACAAGATTCAAGACGGAGTGGTGGTACAGTTGTTAGCATAGTTACCTCATGGTTACACATAATTCCAGTGTTCTGTGTTCAAATCTTGGCACATGCAATGTCTAAGTTGCAACTTGTATGTTCTGACAATATCTGTTGTTTTTTTTTCAGGTTTCTCCGGAGGTGTAGGTAATTTTGACCGGCAACACTAGGCTATGGTTATGTGTATGAATGTGCTCTGTGATAAGCTGGCACCATCCCCAGGGTCAGTTCCTACCTTGTGGTCAATTCAAGTGTTTCCCTGCCAGCTCTTTTCAAATAAGTGAGTCTTAAAAATGAACAATATTTACTTAATTTGGTTTTGTTTGGTAGAAATATATTATGTCCATAATTGATGTTTTTAATAAGTTACAGAGGGAAATTCATAATAGTGCAGTTGCTATTGTCAAGTGTTACTACAAATTCTGCTGAGCAGAAACCTCAGTAGCTTGTTCATATGATCATCACATCCCTTCACACATTTAATGGCTTATTATCTATCCATGCATGTGTTATATATACAAGATTTGCATCAGTTAATGGGTGTCTTAAGGCAGAGACAACAGCATATATTTGGCCTGGGAACTTGCCCTTTCTAGCAGTGCCTGACAACTGTGCACACCTCACAGGCCTAAGATTGGAGAGTGTTTCAGATGTAGTCATGCACTGCCAGCACAGAGAAGCAGTGAATTCTCAAGGCTCTGGGGCATGCAAAGTAACTTAGACCATTTAAGAGTTTAGGCTGCCTTAACATTTTCTATCACAGGTCATCAGTAGACCCTGAGCTGTCATTCAGCCTGTTTGGCATTTTGCCGTTGCTCTTGACAAAGGTGTCTCTTCAAAACTCTTTTCCCTGCTTGATGCAAGAGTTATACAACAGTAAATGCATTCCCTAGGATTTTCAGTGTAAGTCCAAAAAAAAAAAAAAATTAGGTGTGCTATGGTCTATATAAACTTCAAATTGGCTTTGAAAGTAGTAATTCAAAATAAATGAATACATATTTTTTTATTGTATTATTTCCATGCAATACTTGATTCTTGGGCCATGATTGTCATTGAAGAATCAAATCAATAACGATTCCATACTGTATTGATAAAATGTATATGGAGAAGTTGCTATTAGGAGAGACTTTGTAAACACTGATGTAAACTGATCTTGATTTGTAAATCTTTTGCATAATTGTAACCGAAATCAAAGTTTAAATTATGCATCAAAGCAACATTTTTACAGCACATCCATCCATCCATTGTATGAACTTTCCTTATTTAGATTGTCACAACATACATCTACTAATGCACTTGGACACTTTGATGTATCTTGGGGTCATCAGGTGTTTCAGGTCTTTCAATATCAGACACCATTGCCCAGGCAATCCAACCCAGAGTGACCAGCTCCTAGATAGTGCTCAGGAAGCAAGTGACCCTGGTTCACTCCTTTAAAACCACAGCCATCTGTAGGCTTTTTCTGCTGGGTCTGTGATAGCTCTGATTATTTTATTCTTGCTCACATCTATGATGCCAAAATTACTCTAGGCCTTATACAGAAACAAAGCTGCAAAGCCTCTGCAGCCCACCTCTATAGGCATACCATTTTCTTTTCTTTTTTCAAGTATCTTTTATTTTTCAGTTTTCATCTTTTTTTGATAAGATTATTAATCAATTTATTTAATTATTATGAATTATAATGTTAAGATGTGGCTTCTGCCTTGTTGCTTTTAATCATAAATTCATTTTTAAATTGAAGATATGCTGCCGTCTTTGCAGACGAAGATCCAAGAGGTCCGCCCATATCAAGTGCTTTTTGGACGAGCTGGGAACTTGAAATTTATCATATAGTGAATGAAGAGATTCAAAAGAATCTGATGGCTACCTATGTTCAGAACATCAGGGAATGTAGGAGACTCTGACTATGTAAAGAGAGAAATATTAAATGTTCCCCTACTCAGCTGGTAGCTCTGCAATCACCACTGACTCTTGCACCTTATCAGAGAAGCAGCTTGTCCAAAGATGGAAAGAATAGGAAGCAAGGATAAAAGTAAGGTGGAAAGGAATCAGAACCAGCCTGTCTCCATAAATTTGGAATGTTTGATCACTTTTAACTAATTTGGATTAACTTTTACGTGTCATGGTGAGTCACAGACTGTTCCTGGTACTGTGGCATTTGCTTATTGTGGGGATCCACCTTAAACATATTGTCACAAAAAGACTCCAGACAGTTAGAAAGGTTTGGGGCAGTCACCTGTATATTATGATCCTGGCTGCAAAAGGTTGAAATGATTGAGTAGTTTACAAGACTGAGTCCAAAGCAGAACTGAATACATGGAAGTAAGATGGCAGTTTTAAGGGCTGGTGGAGGAAATTATGTCATCTATGCCGGAAGTGATATCTTTGGGAGCGGAAGTGACATCATTGGAGGCCCTGGGACCGGAAGTGACGTCATCAGATGCACCCGGACTGGAAGTGACGTCATTGGAGACGCCAGACTCGGAAGTGATGTCATCAGAGGTACCGGAACCTGGTGGGATTTCCCATCTTCAAGAAACTGAGAGAGACAGTCAGCACACTCCACCACCCCCTGGTCTGATGTAGTATTACAATTATTCAAGCCCTTTAGGTGCCTCCTAATCTCAAATGTGTGACAGTATTTTGGATGCTATGAATGCATTGCAGTTTTCATCTGATATGATCAGACAGAGTGGTAAAAGCAGGAGAGGATCTGGAAACTTATGAAGGAGATGCAAGCACATCATAATTAAAGTTGATAAGTGTGAGCCAGACTTTGAAAAACTGACAGAATTTGTCCACATTACTGCCTAGGAGAGGCTGCATCATCCTGCTGATGTTTATTTTTAAACTTGGCAACAGAATAATGAGTAATTCTGAACCAATGTCTAACGACATGTTCCTTTTTCTGACACTACAAGCTGGATCTGTTTTATTCAAATATCAGTGCCTTCAAATGCATGTCTGGGCAGGCCTGTCTATCTATCTATCTATCTATCTATCTATCTATCTATCTATCTATCTATCTATCTATCTATCTATCTATCTATCTATCTATCTATCTATCTATCTATCTATCTATCTATCTATCTATCTATCATGTATGTCACTCCTGTCTGTGGCACTCTTCCTTACACTCGTGGACTTCCTCCATCCTCTTCTACAACAAAACTGTGAGTACCAGGATAACCACATGCTTGGATGTTTCTGAGAGTAAGATGATTTCAGAACAGACAATGTCTTTTGTCTGGGAATCAATCTGGCAATCAAAGATGCTTCCCCAGGTCTACCTTCAACTGCCAGTCAGGTGCTTTTCCTAACAGCCCCACTGCTGCCATTGCAATCCTTTGCCTTTTTTGGTCTGAGGCACTTGGTCTGGTCCTTGGCACTACAGATGGCTTTTGAAAAATACCTTAAGCACCTGATTCCGATGCCACAAATAATGCCTCTCAGTGCTTTCGAGCAACTGCTTAGGATATGCTCAAGTGTTCCTCTTCTCTGGCACAAGGAAAATGCTGGAGAGTCAACCTTGCCCCACTAGAGGAGGTTTCATCATCTGGGCAGGGTGTCATAAACGGACTGAATTAAGAACTCGATGTAGAAGGTCTCAGCTTGCCATAGCTTAGACCAACAAATCTTAAGGTTCATAGTCCATTTCCATTTTGTCCATGCACAAGAATATGGCCATTAAAACCTAACCTGCAAAATTTGTATAGCACATAAGCAAATCATACCAGTTCATGAAATGGCATTCTAACACTGACATGTACAAGGATGGGACTCTAGCCAACATAAGGTACACATGTTGGGAATGTAGGAGGAAACCAGAGTACCTACAGAAAGGTGAGCAGACAATGAGATAATGTGCACAACCACACAGACCATGAATAGGCTTCAAATTGAAAACAGGTACAGTACCTTGATCTGTGAAACATTACATTTGCCACAAATCAGAAAAATATATACAAGTCATTATTCATTGAAACAATTCTTCCATGAAGAATGTTTATATTCTATAAATATTTTGGTAACATTTGGGTGGATTCTTTCTTAGGGTCATTTCCGTCTTTATAGTAAGCAGGTCATTTCTACTCGTATATAATGTATTCATCCATTTTCTAACCAGTTCATGGTCATTTGGAGCCAGTACCTATCTCAGTAGCACTAGGCACAAAGCTATTACTGGATGTACTCATATCGACACCTTTACAGAAGGTGCCAGAAAACTCATGCAGACCTCAAGAGAGAATATAGAAGCAGAGAGTGGCCAGTTTAGTATTCAAATCCAGGATTTTAAAAATAATGAAGTAGAAGTAGTAACCACCATACTATTATACTGCCCTTTCTTTATATTTTATAACTAAAGCTATTCAGTTTTACCTTTGATGACATCTGATAAACAGAAAGTCTTTTTCTGTGCTTACAGAGTCCAACCACTCCCACCTGATTATAGTTTTACCTTTCCAGGCACTTGTGCAACACATCAAATAATGTATTCCCAAGATCTGATTATCAATTTACATCAGTTTATTAATTTTCTGTATGTTGTATCTAATCCTTTAAACTCTTTGTTGCTTAATGTTGACTTCATTGAGATTTCTACATGTTCATCTCTGCAATCAGAGCACCAGCTTATCTGATTTTAAATGGAATGCTATTGGATTTATCTAATGATCTGGAACATTTTGAGTCCTCTAACTTGCATTTCAAAAATAACGGCATATATGCTCTTTCAAAAATAAGTCCTTCAATTAGCCATCTCAACACATTTAAGCTAACATTCATTTTTGCACTGACAACATATGAGAGTCAGAGGTCCCATCAGTCAATATATGCTTGTTTTTTCACATGTGCTAATTACTTAAATAATTAATTATTAGAATGCTGAGATTTGTTTTAATGACGAATATGTTTCCAATACATTTTCTATTAAAACATCACACTATTGAAAGACATATGGTTGGTTTTGGCAGCTGGGAGTATATACTTCTATCAACAAATCTTACACATTTTGCTTGATTTGAAAGTCAAATGTATCTGTGCCAGGAATAAAAAGAATAATTCATGAATGTGAAAAAAAAAAAACGACTCGCTCATGTGAGGTTTTTACCTAAAGAATATATCTCTGTTAAATTATGATGATGCCTTTCTTTTGACTGAGGAAAAATATTCTGGCAGTATATGTCATTTCTTTTTTACTACTGATATTATTCCCAAAAAAATTAAGAAACATTGTGGGTTTTGATAACTTCGGCCCACCTTCTCATTCAGTCCCTGCATAAACTGTAGTTGTTGTGCCAGAAAGACTACTAATTTCACACCCCATCTCCTGGCCAACTTAACTTGCCTTAAATATATCACGCTAGTGATGCATCTGTAGTGGATGTATAATCTACAGAAAATGTGTTCTGTATAAAATCATTTGTATTATATATTGTTCTAAATGAATGGCATAAATGACCTCACTGCTTGGACTGAAAATAATTATAATGTAAGTCACATATGGTCCAACCAAATACCTCTGGATCCAAATCAAGCTACTTTCTGGGTTATGTCAGATTTGTAGATCATGAAAGAAAGGCAAAAGGCACCAAATTGGAATCATTGTCTATATTAATACAGTACCATGATTTAAACACTATATTTAAAAGAAACAATTTTAAGGAAGTAAACTATGTTTACTAACAAATATTTCAAAAAAATAATAAAAAACAAATGTTGGTGACCAAAGAGTGGCTGCTTTTAAATTATAGAAGAAGACATTATTGCTTTTGCAGAAACCAATAGTGAGTATATATTGCCTACAGCTTGCCCAAAGGCAACAAAAGCTCAAACAGTTCTAGCAGAAAAAAGAGAATATGCAATACTACAAGGTTAGAGAACATATAAAACAACTTGCTGTTAGCAGAAAGTTAAAAAGGATAACATTCACAGCATGAAGGAGCTTCCTTTGCCTACCAAGGATCAATCATGAAGACAGGGACATAGTCAGGATTAACCTATAACATTTTACAATCAAAGTGATTCCCAAGGTGAGCTCCTGACACTTAATCACCTTCCACCAGCCATGGCTCTTAAAAGTGGCAAATTTTGCCCCAAAGACAGTGAATGATATGGGTTTACTATAATCTATAAAAAGAGTTTTTAAAGGTTTAAGTTATGGGAGAATGACACTCAGAAATTTATGGATAAAAAATAGCCTGCTGAATGGATAAATGGTTAAAAAAGCATAACAAAGAAATTTTTTGGTGTATGTGAATATTTTATTAATATTCAAAATAGTTATTTCCTATATAACTGAAAACTGAGCAATCACATTATTTTTGTCTTACTTTAATGTGAATTCCTCTTATACAAACAAAAATATTCAGTTTTATGTAAAAAAATACTAAACAATGGAATTAAAAAGAAAAAATATTACCTACCCCACAATACCTCACTGGATTTAGTCTAACCATCTGTTATGCATTTGCCCATATTTTTGGTCAATCTCTTTTATCAATCTGTTTTTACACTTAGCAGGTCCTTCAGAAGATTCTAGCAAGGTGACAGGTCTTCATTACACTTATCGTAGGGTTACAACCTTATGCACATGCCTCAAGGTCTAAGAATGAAGTAACAATCCTGAACATGTCACTAATACCAGTTGTCCAATCCTCAGTTACCAGAGCAGGGTTTAATTCTTTAAAATGAGTGGCTATCAATTAATTCCTGAAAGCAGTCACTCAGTCCATTTCTCTTGCCAGGATGAATGCAAATATAAAATATATATAATGTATATTAGGGCCTATATACAGTCATATGAAAAAGTTTGGGAACCCCCTCTCAGCCTGCATAATAATTTACTCTACTTTCAACAAAAAAGATAACAGTGGTATGTCTTTCATTTCCTTGGAACATCTGAGTACTGGGGTGTTTTCTGAACAAAGATTTTTAGTGAAGCAGTATTTAGCTGTATGAAATTAAATCAAATGTGAAAACTGGCTGTGCAAAAATTTGGGTACCCTTGTCATTTTGCTGATTTGAATGCATGTAACTGCTCAATGCTGATTACTTGCAACACCAAATTGGTTGGAATAGCTTGTTAAACCTTGAACTTCATAGACAGGTGTGTCCAATCATGAGAAAAGGTATTTAAGGTGGTCAATTGCAAGTTGTGCATCCTTTTGACTCTCCTCTAAAGATGACAGCATGGGATCCTCAAAGCAACTCTCAAAAGATCTGAAAACAAAGATTGTTCAGTATCATGGTTTAGGGGAAGGCTACAAAAAGCTATCTCAGAGGTTTAAACTGTCAGTTTCAACTGTAAGGAATGTAATCAGGAAATGGAAGGCCACAGGCACAGGTGCTGTTAAACCCTGGTCTGGCAGGCCAAGAAAAATACAGGCAACCCACCGATCACCTCCAAAGACCTGCAAGAACATCTTGCTGCAGATGGTGTATCTGTACATCGTTCTACAATTCAGCGCAATTTGCACAAAGAACATCTGTACGGCAGGGTGATGAGAAAGAAGCCCTTTCTTCACTCACGCCACAAACAGAGTTGCTTGTTGTATACAAATGCTCATTTAGACAAGCCAGATTCATTTTGGAACAAAGTGCTTTGGACTGATGAGACAAAAATTGAGTTATTTGGTCATAACAAAAAGTGCTTTGCATGGCGAAAGAAGAACACCGCATTCCAAGAAAAACACCTGCTACCTACTGTCAAATTTGGTGGAGGTTCCATCATGCTGTGGGGATGTGTAACTAGTTCAGGGACTGGGGCCCTTTTTAAAGTCGAGGGTCAGATGAATTCAACCCAATATCAACAAATTCTTCAGGATAATGTTCAAGCATCAGTCACAAAGTTGAAGTTATGTAGGGGTTGGATATTCCAACAAGACAATGACCCAAAACACAGTTCGAAATCTACAAAGGCATTCATGCAGAGGGAGAAGTACATTGTTCTGGAATGGCCGTCACAGTCCCCTGACTTGAATATCATCGACAATCTATGGGATGATTTGAAGCAGGCTGTCCATGCTCGGCTGCCATCAAATTTAACTGAACTGGAGAGATTTTGTATGGAAGAATTGTCAAAAATACCTCCATCCAGAATCCAGACACTCATCAAAGGCTATAGGAGGCGTCTTGAGGCTGTTATATTTGCAAAAGGAGCCTCAACTAAGTATTGATGTAATATCTCTGTTGGGGTGCCCAATTTATGAACCTGTCTAATTATGTTATGATGCATATTGCATATTTTCTGTTAATCCAATAAACTTAATGTCACTGCTGAAATACTACTGTTTCCATAAGGCACGTCATATATTAAAAGGAAGTTGCTACTTTGAAAGCTCAGCCAATGATAAACATAAATCCAAAGAAGTAAGAGGGGTTCCCAAACTTTTTCATATGACTAAATATATATATATATTGTGGAAGATGACCCAGACACAGACAGGCAGATACATTGAACTCACCCAACACACGTTTATTATACATATTTACAAGTTCTAAAAGCTCACACAAACCCCTAAAGTCCCCAAAAGTCCTGGCCACTCTTCCAATGCCTCACTCTTCAGGCCGCCTCCTTGCCTCTTCTCCAAGACCTTGTCTACTTGTCCTCCTGACTCCAGCCCACGAATGGAGGGAGGTGGCCCCTTTTATAATCACCCGGATGTGCTTCAGGTGCTTCCCAGGAATCTTCCACCAGCACTCCCCATTGTGGTGGAAGTGCCGACTGCGCACCCGGAAGCACTCCAGGTGCCCCCGCTTTTCTTCCCCCAGGAGGAGGTCCAGGGCTCCAAAGGCAGTCGTAGTCGCCCCCACGTGGTCTGGGGAAGGCACAAGCCCTCTTCCGGTCCTCCGGGGCGTCCCGGCCAGGTCGACCCCCCAGCCACCTGCGACAATATATATACAGTATATATATATATATATATATATATATATATATATATATACTGTATATATATATATATATATATACTGTATATATATATTTTTCTCTTTTATAAAATTCTGTCTAGAATAAATTAATCTAAAGCAGTACATTGCTTTTTTAGATTAACAAAATCAAAATAAAGTGAGCATTTTGAGATTTTAATTATAAAGATGGCTAAATCATTTTTATATTTTTCTGATCTAGTAGACTAAAACAAGCAAATGGCATAAGCCATGCAAAAAGAAATAGAACAATAAAGGTAACTTTATGTTAAAATAGATGTAGTACTAGGGTTTTGTACCATGTTAGCCATTATGAATGTAGTGAAAGTCAAGCAAAATGACACCTTTTATTGGCTAACTAAAAAGATTACAATATGCAAGCTTTTCGAGGCAACTCAGGCCCCTTCTTCGGGCAAGATGTAATCAAACATTACATCTTTCCTGCAGAAGGGGCCTGAGTTGCCTCAAAAGCTTGCATATTGTAATCTTTTTAGTTAGCCAATAAAAGGTGTCATTTTGCTTGAATTTTCACTTAAAATAGATGTAAAAGCAACAAGTAAGGTTTTCACATAATTGACAAAGAAAACACTAATAATATAGATAAAGCTACTAATTAACAGAGAAAGATGCAGAGGACAGGAATATATGGAAAATGATCCACTGTGGCAACCCCTAACAGAAGCAGCTGAAAGAAGAAGATGGCTACTAATGTTCATCAAAAAAAGTGAAATTCAATCTTAAAAATATTTCTGAAGGACTGAATGAAAATGGTTAGTTTGATATATACTACAGTATATATGCTGCTTCAACTACATGTCTTGGTAGCTTGTTCCGGAGTCCCAAAGCTCTTTGCATAAAGAAGTGCTTCCTGACTTCAGTTTTAAATGCATCTCCCCTTAATTTCCACAGACGTCCTCAAGTATGTGATTTACCCTTAAGCCAAAAGAATGTTGTTGGATCTACTTTATCAATGTCTTTGAGGTCCCCACACAGTTTCCTCTGCTCAAGACTATACAAGTTTAATTCTCTTATTCTGGCAGAGTATGAGATGTCCTTAAGTCCTGGGATGTATTTGGTTGCTCTCCTCTGCACAGCTTCAAGTGCTGCTATGTCTTTCTTGTACTGTGGTGACCAGAACTGCACACAATACTCCAGGTGTAGTCTTACTAGTACATTATATAGTTTGTCATAACATTCCTTGTCCTAATTGCAACTGTTTTTATCATATAATTTAACATTTTGTGTCTTTTTAATTGCTTCTGTGCATTGATTAGTTGATGAAAATGTTGCATCAACATATACCCCTTAATCCTTTTCAGAGGTTGCTTCCTGTATGACAGTTTATCCCATCTTGTATTTATTCTATTCCTTTTGCCTATGTGCAGCACTTGGGCAAAGGAACATAAATTATAGATACAAGATAGGAGATGGGTATTTTTTCCTATCATGTTATAGTCCTGAAGTCTTTATAGATACCAGTATCTATACTTCTCAGACTGTAACACATTTATTTCAACAAATTAATAGTTAATTATGCACACCATCAAAACACTTGGTGGTGTATGCCTGGTACTGACATGATTTGATAGCAGATTTAAACATATGTACATCGTCAAACATGCTTAATGCGGAATCATAGGGGCTGAAGTGAGCATCGACTTACCAATCAAGTATCCTAAAACCATCCCCTAAGAAGTTTTTTATCCTGTTTACCGAATAAATTTGTTTATTATTACTTTAATTAAATGGGCGGCACGGTGGTGCAGTGGTAGCGCTCCTGCCTCACAGTTAGGAGATCTGGGTTCACTTCCCGGGTCCTCCCTGTGTGGAGTTTGCATGTTCTCCCTGTGTCTGCGTGGGTTTTCTCCAGGTTCTCCAGTTTCCTCCCACAGTCCAAAGACATGCAGGTTAGGTGCATTAGTGATTCTAAATTGTCCCTAGTGTGTGTGCCCTGCGGTGGGCTGGCACCCTGCCCGGGGATTTATTCCTGCCTTGCGCCCTGTGTTGGCTGGGATTGGCTCCTGTGACCCCATAGTTAGTATATAGCGGGTTGGATAATGGATGGATTTTAATTAATTTTATTTTAATTAATTAATTAATATTTAACATGTCTCTCTTATAACTTCATTTTAGTGTAACCCTGATATTCTGTTTATTCACATTTAATTATCTTTTTTTTTCATTGCTCCAAAATCCATACTAACCCCTACTTTCTCCACTGTTCTTTTTTCCGGTTTTCTGTGGTGGCAATCTGCACCACCACCACCACCACCTGATCAAGGCACTGTACAGTCCCTATATTGATGGATTGAAGGCCAGAGGTCCACATGACCACCATCATTTAATTCTTCCATGTGAAGCCTGTAAACCTTGAGGACTGATTTAAATCATTTATGTTACGTAGAATGCCTAGTGGGGGCTTGCCTGTCTTGTGGCCTCGGAACTCCTGCAGATTTAGTTTTTTTTCTCCAGCCCTGTAGAGCTTTTTTTTTGTTTTTTCTGTCATCCCTGGCCATTGGAACTTACTTTATTCTTTTTTAATTAGTATTGCCTAATTTTGTGTTTATATTTTGAATTTTTTCTTTCTTCATCTTGTAAAGCACTTTGAGCTACATTTGTATGAAAACATGCTATATAAATAAATGTTGTTGTTGTATTGCCCACTGATAGGATTTCTCTAATTCTGGAGGGAATGTATCTACACACTCTTAAAAAGCAGCAGGCATGTAATGATAAGGCACAAAACATAAACTTTGTAACACATACACAAATTAGTTATGGGGTAAACTACATTAACTAGCCATTTATCAGGTGAATTGAGCTTACTAATGACTATTAGAACGTCTACTTGCTTGAAAGTTTGTTTGCTGATGACATTGTGATCTGTAGCGATAGTAGGGAACAGGTTGAGGACACCCTGGAGAGGTGGAGATATGCACTAGAGAGGAGAGGAATGAAGGTCAGTAGGAACAAGACAGAATACATGTGTGTAAATGAGAAGGAGGTCAGTGGAATGGTGAGGATGCAAGGAGTAGAGTTGGTGAAGGTGGATGAATTTAAATACTTGGGATCAACAGTACAGAGTAATGGGGATTGTGGAAGAGAGGTGAAAAAGAGAGTGCAGGCAGGGTGGAATGGATTGAGAAGAGTGACAGGAGTGATTTGTGACAGACGGATATCAGCAAGAGTGAAAGGGAAGGTCTACAGGACGGTAGTGAGGCCAGCTATGTTATATGGGTTCGAGACGTTGGCACTGACCAGAAAGCAGGAGACAGAGCTGGAGGTAGCAGAGTTAAAGATACTAAGATTTGCATTGGGTGTGACGAGGATGGATAGGATTAGAAATGAGTACATTAGAGGGTCAGCACAAGTTGGACAGTTGGGAGACAAAGACAGAGAGGCGAGATTGCGTTGATTTGGGCATGTGCAGAGGAGAGATGCTGAGTATACTGGGAGAAGGATGTTAAAGATAGAGCGGCCAGGGAAGATGAAAAGAGGAAGGCCTAAACGGAGGTTTATGGATGTGGTGAGAGAGGACATGCAGGTGATGGGTGTAATGGAACAAGATGCAGAAGACAGAAAGATATAGAAGAAGGTGATCCGCTGTGGTGACCCCTAACAGGAGCAGCCAGAAGAAGAAGAAGAAGAAGAAGAAGAATGACTATGAGAAAGTTATCCCTGAATAATTACATTGTAGTGTTGTGTTATGTTATCCCGATTAGTGTTCTGTTTTGTCCTTGTGTACTTACCATTTTTGTGTCTTGCTGCTTTAAGAAACAGACATTGCCATCTTAATTTATAGTGTGCCCCATGTTGTGTGCATCACTCATTAAATATAAATATATAGAGAGCTAAAAAACAAATCTGTTGTAAACGATTAGCTAATGCCTATACAATGTTTATTATGTTTGTATTTAGTTATACACCACTAAGCCACAACATTAAAACCACGGACAGGTGAAGTGTATAACATTGATTATCTTGTTACAATGGCACCTGTCAAGGGGTGGGATATATTAGGCAGCAAGTGAATAGTCAGTTCTTGAAGATAATGTGTTGGAATCAGGAAAAATGGGCAAGCATAAGGATCTGAGAGACTTTGACAGGGGCCAAATTGTGATGGCTAGATGAGTGAGTCAATGCATCTCCAAAAGGTCTTGTGGGGTTTTCCTAGTTTGCAGTGGTTAGTTCCTTACAAAAGTGGTTCAAGGAAGGACAACCAGTGAACAGGCTAGTGAATGCGTGTGGTTAGCAAATGTTGACCTGTTGGGTCCCATCTCACAGAAGAACTACTGTAGCACAAATTGCTGAATAATTTAATGCTGGCCATGACAGAAAGGTGTCAGAGCACACAGTACATCAAAGCTTTATGTATACTGGGCCTAGACACTGAAGTGGATTGTGTGGGTTCAATAAAAGGTGGACTTTAACAGAATTAGAATGCTAGCATTTATGTTGCCACTGTATACATATTAAGTTTTTATTCAGAAAATAATATTCTGCTAAAAGTTATAATATTTGGAATGAATGTAGTTAGGATGTAGCGGGTTGGATAATGGATGGATGGATTTAGTGAAAAATCCATTTTTAGCATAAAGACAATATGAATATGTTGTGTTTGTGGGTGTAGTCTACTTTTAATTA
The DNA here is from genome assembly GCF_900747795.2 of Erpetoichthys calabaricus. Classification (NCBI taxonomy): domain Eukaryota; kingdom Metazoa; phylum Chordata; class Cladistia; order Polypteriformes; family Polypteridae; genus Erpetoichthys; species Erpetoichthys calabaricus. The sequence continues at coordinate 77,666,553 of NC_041398.2, read as the reverse complement.
ATACCGAGATTTTTGTTCTGTTGATGAGTAAAGCTTGATATATTCAGCAGAGATACTCATAGGTGCACTGCAATAATCAAAAGTTATGTTGTCCTAGAATAATCAGAATTAAATTTCTTGCAGCATACACAGAGAGAGCTACAGGTGTGTATGGATAGCAATGGAGTCATAAAAAATAAAAAGAAACACTTTCATATTAGAAGCTAATGTATGGCTAATGACCTGGCTGTGAGCATCAAGTCTGCTCAGGCTTTTCAGCTATTCCTCCTATCTCTGATTACATTTTTTCACCAAATGCAGGAAAACATATGCCAGACTGGGTCACATACGGTATAGGTAGGTAAGAAAGACATTTGAGATTTTCTTCAGAATGTTAAGTTTAGATTTTTACTTTGTTATTATTATTCATATTGACATCAGGATGCATTACATTGATGTTCTGAGCTATTAACTGTCTTACAGTTAATTTATAATGAAACTAATTTAATACAATTATGTAGATGTCCATAACTGACCTCATTCCTACTCTGGGATTAACTTTTCCTGGATCCTGGAAAACAGTCTGATAGTGCATTTCCCATGACAATATCAAAGCCACATGAGAGCATTCTTATATGACCTATTACATAGAGTCATCTATCCCATCACATGAATTTTCCCTTTTCACAGACATTGTTTTTGTATTTTAGTGTAACAACTAAATAAATAAATAATTGCTGACTACCTAGCTGCAGTGACATGAATATATTAACTTCAGTTTATATTAGCAGGTAAACTACCCCAGTTAATCCATCACAATACATGAAGTTGGAACTGCAGTTTCCATAACTTAGGAATGTAAATTACATTTAGAGTAAACATACTAATACTGTTAAGCCTTTAATTTGGCCAAAACATGAGTAGAATGTTAGAGATGTCAAAGCCCAGATGTGTAGAACTCAATTTATGTTCCTTTTCTCCAACAGTGTTTTAAGCAGACAGTGCTTCATTAGCTATGTGAGTGGTATGGATAAAACAAATTAATTTACTTTTTATATTTTAATTGCAAAATGAAACTGTTTATGATAGCTAGTTTTGACTTGTATGCAATTACAAGTAGATGTATTTGTTGTTTTTATATTAAGTGATAAACCATTTTAATTTCATACCTTTACGCTTAAAGGCTTTTGAGGACTAATTTGTTGCTTAGATTATAATAAAAACAGAGAATTAAACTATGCTTATGTAAATTGCACAGGCTTCATTCTTCTTTTCAAGTGAAGAATGAAAGCATGAAATTAGTAAGTCTACAGTTTTACTCTCTGCCTGAGTGCAAAAGTCATGCATCATGACATTAACATTTCAACAAATCTGGTGGCATGTCACACTAGTAACATAACTGTCATGATTTGGTTCCATTTAATCAACATTGCACACTATTTTTTTATTTGTTCGTATCACTTGTTTTCAGGTATTTTTCCAGTTGATTTCATATTTATAGTACATCTGTTGTTTAGCAGTTGGACCAGTTTCTGACTACAGATTTATCTTGTGTCTTATCATTTTTTGTCACTCATAGCAACAAGATGTATACATTTATCAGATAGGATACAACATAAAAGTGATCATTGCATGTAAGTCTAAAAACTTAAATCATTGTCTTTGTTAAAATTGAGTGCCTAATTTTTGGATAAAATACAAAAAAAAGGAATAGTACACTGTATTCGCTCTTACATTTGTCAAAAGCTCATTACTGTAGTAGATTTAAAGCACATGCATCATAAATCTGAACAACAAGCAGCCTCGGTGACCTCTCTTCCCACTTGACACACAAATTTTTTATTTATTTTAGTCTAGAGGATTTCTTTGTTAGTTCACCATGATGGTAATGACATCATAAAATAGGTATAAAAAAGAAAATGGTAGCACTTGATTTCAGATGTTTAATAAATCTTGGTTTCTATGTTCAGTGTGAAATTGGGTAGTAAAAAGGCAACTTTACAATCCATTAGCTCACACATTTACTTTGGGTACTGCTTCTTTATGTTGTGAAGCAAAATGAAAGTCTGGGGTATTTTAAATGTAATTCTCTGATCTCTTTACTACTTTAACCAAAAGATAATGATTTAATATCTGGTCCAGTTTATCTGCTTGTGTGAATGTATTGTTTACTGTGCTAGTAATTCAGCGGTTATGTATACACTTTACTTTTTTGTGAGCATTCATATACAACCTATAGAATTTATTGCAAGAAATATTTCATATTTGAGCTGGATTATAACAGCCTTTGTACTTCAGCCTTTATGATAAATGAAACACATTGTCACACATGCGCATCAGAGGATCACCTTTCTGGTTTATCAGAGGTAAGCGATACCACACCGGGGCAAAAGGGGGCACTGTCACTAGCACTGTTGTGTTTTTTTTTTCACCCAAAATTGTGAGAAGACACACCAGAGAGGGCAAATGACTCCGCCCCTTCCAGCTAGAGTCCCAGAGAATGCCATCTCATTTCAGACCAGAATGGAACTCCTGAGGAAGACCCAATTTATGGAGCTAGAAATCTTAAAAGAAAAGTTACAAAGACTGCTTTTTGTTTCTGTTTAACTGCCATTAACGCCATCAAGTGTACTTTTTGTTTAATATTGTTTGTGTTGGATTAAAAGAGATGACCCTGCTGGCACCCCAGCACTTCCTTGATGCCCATTAGTGTCCTTTCATTCATCCACAACAAATACATCTATAACACAGAATGTGTTTTGAAGGACACTTTTAATTTCCAGTTTTACAAAATCTCACAATCTAAAAATATTCCATGGTTACCTTTCATTGTCTACTTTTAGATGGATTTCAGCTTACTTCAAGTAAGCATTTATTTTCCTGTACTATTATATTATTTTATTTATGTTAGGTAGTATACCCAGTAGGGACTGGACAATCTTTTAGCCTGGAACCCCTGCAGGTTTTGTATTTTTTCAACTGTCCACTCTGTCCATCTCACCTTTATCATCAGTGTTTCATTTAGAAACAAAGATACTAGATTTAATGACTTTACTTCTCTTGATTACATTATCTTACTTTTGTAAGTGCATATTACTTATTTATCTTTTGTATTCTAGTTAGATACTGTTGCTCTTACCTAAATTTAATTTGTTTTTTGTTACATGTAACTACCTCATTAACATGTCGTAAAGCACTTTGAGCTGAATCCTTTGTATGAAAATGTACTATAGAAATAAACATTATCATTCTTGTATAGGATGCTGTACAATACTGTTGAGTCATTGTTTTAGAATTCTGTCGGTAAGGATAAGCATGTTGCTTTGTAATGAAAATTTCTTTTCTTAAATCACTGTAAAAAATGGCATCGCTGTAGATCATTTTGTCTTCAAAGACTTTACGACATTATAATTCATTCATTTTCTGACCTACTCTTTTCAGTACAGGATAATATAAGGCTGAAATCAATCCCAGCAGCATTGGGTGTAATTTACCAATCCTTCTAACCATTGAGTCTTTGAGATGCAGAAAACAAACCAGAGTAATCTGAAAAATCTTAGTGGGGTGTATGTACTAACTTCAAACAAACAGTGAACAGCCATGAACATCAAACTAAGACCATGGCACCTGCAAGGTAACCACTCTGACACCATGTCATCCATTGGGCCACTGCACCATCCCATTATTATTATTACATTAATCATTGAAGTTTAATTTTTACCACATTTCCCAAAGTTTATATCTCCGTTCACAAACTTCATTCAGAATTGACTGTCAATTTTTAATGCAGCAGAACAGTTATTACTATACTTCACATTGCTAAAGAACTTCATTGCCTGATTCTTTGACAGCATAAAATGTTGAAAGGAAAAAATAATTTCTTTGAGGTCAGGATTAATAAAAAAGGTACATTCTGTGCATATGTCAAAGCACTCACACATACTGCATAAATGGCTCTCTCTTTCTGCAGTTTGCAACCAGATTTATTATTTAAATGTATTCTGCAATGTAATTTGCATTCCATTTATTTGAAGGGAAATGCATTACTTCTTTTTTTGTTCCAGTATTTAATCTTAAATGAATGGTACAGTGTTATTTTTTAATCTCTGTCAGTTTCAGTCAACCTCTGCATACCAAAAGGTTGAAATAGTTGCCTTTTTTCCCCAGTTGTGCATTTCCAGTAAGTGTATAGCATAATAAAGCATTCTTACATAATTACACAACTTCTGTGGATGGGTATGATTTCCTAGTATAAATTATCTATGCTGAAAAATTACATTTCTTGCAGTCTTTTTTTCCCCATGAACTACACAAAATTCAGATGTTTCAACTTAAAAATATTTCAATCTTATTACTGCTCTTCATTTACCCAGGATCTTTCTTTCAGTGTTGCACTATTATTGTAAGCCATGTTTTATTATTTTATTTCCTTTCTGTACATTCAGTCAAGAATCACTGAGACAACATGTACAATCATACATTTTAGAAAAGAACTTTACACTGTTTTCACTGCACATTTTAACCTACTATTCCCTTTCATCGTCTTCATAAGTATAACAAAGCTGCAAGAGCTATGTCATCTCCCCCACTCAGCTGTGGATAAGCTTGTGGTGCTGTAATCTTTCTATTCAAATGAATTATTGATTAACAATAATATTTTCCAATTTACTTCCTATCCACCAACATAATAATCCTTTTAAAATCCCTTGGGGTTGTTGTTGATGTTTGTGTGTGCGTGCATTTTACATGGAATATGTAAAAGTATTCTTTCTTCCTTGACTGTTTAAGGAATGTTCATTCACCTCTAATTTAAGTGAAGGATGTTTTATATCAGGACTTCATTTCCCTCACTTTTATTTTGCTGACATTTTCACACAATCCTCTATGACCTACAGAATAAGACTGAGCTGATCTGAAGTCTTTTACTCTTGGGAATATGTTGCTTACTTTCCCCTGACATTTCACTTTTGCTTATGAGTTTCTTCAGAAATGTAAATACAAACTTGATTTTTTATTTCCCTGACAGCAATGGCTTATATGGTCTCTATTCTGAAGGTTGTACTGAAAAAAAATACTGTTGCATTATACATAATGCAAAAAGCAACATATTTCTTATAAAGGCTTAAAATGAAGTCAGTTGCTAAGTCTATTACAAAGATATGGAGCTGTGCAAGCTTTATAACGAGAAACTCAGAGTGTGAGCATATTGCACCTTCAGCCTTTGTCATATTAAAAGACAAAGAGAAAAATATACACATCAAATACATTATATTGTATATTTTTCAAAGTGTTTTACCTGAAAAATCTCTTACTTTCTTTGAGCTGTTTTCTTTTATGTTTTGCATCACTTCTAAACCTCTCCATAAATATATATTTTTTTATTTTTATTTTGTTCATCCTTTAGTATAAAGAGAGAATGATTCACAGTTTCCTTCACAAAGCTTTGAAGCTTTCTGATGTGATTTAGTTAAGGAATTTATAGATTTTAAAATGAAAATATATTGAAAAATATGTCTTCTCAACTAAAACTATCTGAAATAAAACCTGTGTTAAACTCTGAATTTTTACAAATTGCTGGTCCCAAAGGTCTTATTATTTAGCATTGCAGAATAAAATTATGTTCATGCCTAAGAACTGAAACTAATAGACTGAAACAGCTCATTAACTGTCATCAAGTGTCTAAGCCTTCATGAACACATACATCAAAAACAAACAAACAAACAAACAAATAAATATGTACATTCTCAAACCAGGTTTGTGGTAGGCCACAGTTTATGCAGGGATGATCAGGTGTCAGTCAGAGAACAGCACTGGCCTGGGTTCCAGTCTTTCATGGCATTCACACACCCACACTCATACCCTCATGTGGTCAATTGTTAGTCAACATTTAAACTTGAATGTACATTTTTTGAATGTAGGAGGAAAAATAAAGTAAAACCCATTCCATCATGAGAAAAATGTTTCAAAGACAATACAATACAATACAATTTCTTTTTGTATAGCTCAAAATTGCATAACAAATGCCGCAACGGGCTTTAACAGACCCTGCTTCTTGACAGACCCCCAGCCTTGACTCTCTAAGAAGACAAGGAAAAACTCCCAAAAAAAACGTTGTAGGGAAAAAATGGAAGAAACCTTGGGAAAGGCAGTTCAAAAAGAGACCCCTTTCCAGGTAGGTTGGGCGTGCAGTGGGTGTCAAAAAGAAGGGAGTCAATACAATACAATACACAGAACAAATCCTCAAAACAGTATGAAACTTAAAAATTTACAAGTACGGAGCATAATTTAACAGTAGATGATATCACATAATATGATTTGGATTTGTTTAGTGTCTTGGAGACCTCAACCATCAAGCTGCCTCCCCCATTTGGCCATTCCACAGCTGAAACATTGCTTGGCCAGTCAATCTGATGAAAGGACCCCTCTACCCCAAGATTCCTGCGATCCTCCATCAGGGACGGCTTTACCTTAGGCAGGCAAAACAACTTGGCAGGTGGGCCGTGGCACCAATTGCCATGTTTGAGTACAGAGAAGAGCAACAGAATAGGTGAGAGTTAGAAACAAATTATAACTATTATGTTACTTATGTTTTAGTGCTAATGACTAACAACAGAGATGCAGTCTATACAGTTAATCAGCAGCTCTAGTCAGGATATGCTAAACTGAAGTAGTGAGTCTTCAGCCGGGATTTAAAAGCTGAGACCGATGGGGCACCTCTTATAGTAGCAGGCAGACCATTCCACAGTTTAGGGGCCCTGTAACTAAAAGCTCGACCTCCCACTGTTATTTTATTAATCCTTGGAATCATAAGCAGACCGGCATCTTGAGATCTTAATGTGCGCTCTGGTTTTGTAAGTCATGATAAGTTCAGAAAAGTAAGCCGGACCTTGGCCATTTAATGCTTTATATGTTAAAAGGAGGACTTTGAAATCTGCCCTAAACTTAACTGGGAGCCAGTGTAAGGATTTAAGAACTGGAGTTATGTGTTCGTACTTTCTTGTTCTTGTAAAAATTCTTGCAGCAGCATTTTGGATTAACTGGAAGCTATATAAAGAACAGTTTGAACATCCAGTGAACACCACATTCAAGTAGTCAATCCTACTAGAAATAAATGCATGAATTAATTTTTCAGAATCCTGTTTATTTAGAAAGTATCTTAATTTCTCAACATTTTTAAGATGGAAGAAACATGATTTGGATAACTTTGTAATATGCGCTTTAAATGACATGCTAGAGTCAAACATATCTCCTAGACTGCGGGCTGATTCAGTAAAATGAATGGTGATTCCAACAGAGTTAAATGATGACAAAATATTGTTGTGATCAGCGTCATTCCCTTCAACAATTAACATCTCTGTTTTATCGATGTTTAAAGACAAGTAGTTCTCATCCATCCACTCCTTTAATTCACTAACACACCTAATTAAAGACAACATCGGAGAAACTTCATTTGATCTAAATGAAAGGTATAACTGGGTGTCATCTACATACGAGTGAAAATTAACATTATGTTTCCTAATGATATATCCCAGTGGAGGCATGTAAATTGAAAACAGTAAAGGTCCCAGTACCGAGCCCTGCGGGACACCATATCTCACTTCTGTGTATAATGGTGGAGTACCGTCAACACATTTCTGTACATATCTGAATCAATTTGATAAATAAGAACTAAACCAAGCGAGCACAGTGCCTGTAAGCCCAACATTATTTTCTAGCCCGTGCAGTAAAATAGAATGGTCAATGGTGTCAAATGCTGCACTTAAGTCAAACAACATAATTACAGTGGAGTTTCCTTCATCAGAGGATATCAGAATGCCATTTACAACCCACGTTAGTGCCGTTTCTGTACCAGTGCAGAAACCAGACTGGAATTTCTCAAATAAATTGTAATGCGTAAGGTGTGACTGAAGCTGATTGGCGACTACTTTTTCTAGTATTTTAGAGAGAAATGGTAAATTTGAAATAGGCCTATAATTATTTAGTATGTGTGGGTTTAGGTCTGACTTTTTAAGTAATGGTTTAATGACTGACACTTTTAGTGCATCAGGTACTGTGCCATGCAATAATGAACTATTGATAATGTTTAGAATAGGCGCAGCAAGAACATCCATTGCACTTTTTACTAGTTTTGTTGGCACTGGATCTAGGGAGCAAGTAGTGGGTTTCAATTTAGAAATTAAAGTTAAGACTTGCTGCTCTGTTACAGGATTAAAATTACTAAAGTGCTGAATGCAATGTGTGGCAGAGTCTGCTAAGCTAGTATGCAGTTGGTACTGTGATGCTGAGATCTGGGATCTTATATTTTTAATTTTCTCATTAAAGAAGTTCATAAAGTCTGTACTGCAAATTTCTGTTGGTTTTTTGCACTGTAGATCTGAATTCCCATTTGTTAATTTAGCATTTGTTCTAAACAGTACCTGAGGATTTTTATTATTGCTATCTATTATTGTAGAATAGTAATCTGAGCGAGCTTTAAAGAGAGCTTTTTTATATTTTTTTAACACTCTCTGTGCATGCAATTTGAAAGACATGTAGCTTAGTTGTTCTCCATCTGTGCTCTAGTTTTCGACACTCTAATTTAAGTGCTCGAGTTTTTTCATTAAACCAGGGAGAGTTTCTATTTGCTTTGATCACTTTTGTTTTAAGGGGAGCCACTGCGTCTAGAGCATCTCTCAAGGTCACATTATAATGTGATGTTAGCTGATCTAAATTGTTTTCCACATTTACATTTGATATTAACTGATCTAAATGGTTTTCCACAATTACACTCGACTTACTCAAAGTATCTATAAATTTTGAAGCAGAATTACAATCTAGATGTCGCACTCTATTTCTTTTAATCTGTGAGTGCGTTGGCAAGGGCAGGACTAAATCAAATGTAATTAAGTAGTGACGTAAATAACTTCATTTAATGGAGTAATATTTAAATTTTAAATTTCAACTTTGAAAGTTATAGTTAAATCTAATGTGTGGTTATGATTATGAGTTGGACCTTTGACAATCTGACAAAATCCTACTGAATTTAACAAATAAGTAAAACATTTGCTAAAAGTGTCAGTTTCCATATCAATGTGTACATTAAAATTCCCCAGCAGTACTATGTGATCATAAATCAGATCAGATAAAAGGTTGCTAAATTCAGTCATGAACAATTAATTTGGCCCTGGTGGTCTGTAGACTAGCACTATAATTGTGTTGGAATCTGTTTTAATATTTAAAATGAATGCCTGAACTGGTGTTGGATTTAACACTAGAATTAAAAAGCATACGACACTGTTCATTTTCAAATAATATTACATTAGTGCGATGATGTTTTCTGATTAATATTATTCAGTTCATAAAATGATTTCTTCAAAATATCACATATATTTGTCTCTTTTTTTTTCCCGGTGCTACGCTGACATTATGGACCCATAATGGAGCATTAGCACATTGAATTAGCATGAGCTTATTCAGTGTGAGCAGGAGCAGGTGGCCGATTACTGTGTGCTACAACATGCCTGACCTGGTGGCAATCAAAGCACATGTACTGTACAAGGCATGCAGGGGTCCACTGAGAAAAGAAGAGTGTTCTTGGCTCACCTTGCAGAGGAACTTCGTAGTCACTTCTTACAAGAAAAGGCGATGTTCCAAGACCGCCGCTTCCCCCAGGAATGCAAACTCAGTCAGTGTCAGGTGCCCCTTCAATGTAATAGGAACCACAGCATAGAGAAGTGTGTACATTGCAACAGGTACACATGTCGTAAATGTAGGAAGGACGGTCCTTGGGTGTGTGGGAACTGTTAACATTTGAATTTGTTGATTGTATATAGCGCGGGACTGACCTCTCTGTACTATTCTTCCCTCTGCATGTCCTGGAGTACAAAAGAAACACCACCATGCACCAAAATGTGGAGATTAGGCAAAATAAGAAAAGAAAAAAACACGGTCACTGATTACAACTGCAAGAAGGCATGCAAATGAATATGAATATTATGAATAATGTTGCATCATTGCCACAATGATCAATTTTGCATGTCCACTTTTTCCATTATATCCTACCTTCTCGAGCAAACACCTTCTCAAAGAACTTCACAGATACAATAATTTACATGTAATTTTACAACTGGAGTAGAAGTTGGATAACTGACACATCATGCGTCGAAGGCAACTATAGAACTGGTAAACTTATAGTTTCAATGACAATTTGGCCACTAAAGTAATACTACAGGGCCTTGCAGTGCCAGATTTTATCCTGGTAGCATCGTGTGTAATGTAAGTGATCATACTAAGCCAATTTAGAATTACCAGATAAACCAGCACAAATATCTTAATGTAAATGGAGAATATTCAGACTGACAGCAGTTCACTTACTAGAGTTAAACACATTATGATCTGCTTAAGGCAGACTACTTGACAATCTTAATGGACACCTGAGTCTTTAAGTCTTATTTCTAGGATGTTACTTCTCTTTAATTTAAAGCAAACTTTTATAGATTGTTATGTATATGACCATCCCTTCAATTTTATATATTTAGGCTGTTTTTTCAAAATGAAATGTATGTGCTATATTCAATACCATCACCTGCAATAAACAAATACTTGTAATTAATACAGTTATAGTAATGTGTAACAACTTTGGCATAAAGAACCTGTTGCATTGCAAAGCTATTCAACAAAACTGCACATTCATAAAGACTACTGTTGCTTCAGTTTTAAATATATTGCATGAATTAAAAAATTTAAAAAACCTGTTTAATATTTGTATTTTTCTCTCTCCATGCACCTCCACCTATACTTTGTTAAATTTAATACACATTCTGTTTTACCTGGCTGGAGTCTAAATAGTCTCAAGTCTTTGCTATGAGAAATTTACATTTCTACAAGCCATAAGAAAACAGCACACTTTGTTTCAGGCTGTAGTGGATTACTCATCTAGAAGCCTCTATGTGACTAATCCTATTGCTATTATATATTTTTATAAAGGGATATAAAAAATCCACAAGAATGACTCACTAAATGCACATTACCGTTTTACTGTAACTTTAACACTTCTTTCAACTTTTGCCTTTAGCCCTAGATTGCCTCTTACTACTACGTATTAAAATTTTAATGTATGAAACTCACACTAATTCACACAAGCCTTCACAGACCTCTGCTTTTTCACACACAGCTCTGAAAATCCAGCCATCAGTCTGTCAAAGCATGTGGAAAAGGTCTTCACATGTACAGATGTAAAAACAGCAGAAAAAACTTTTTTTGGCAATTCTGTAAGGAAGAAAACATTTATAGAGGCAAAAATAAGCACTCTCTAAAGCTGGCATGACCTTTATTGAAGAGTCATTAGATTACTATAATTAATATTTTGATTAACAGTGGTTAAATAAAACATTTGCAACAATTTTGAAACCAGAAACTTTTATCAAAATAAAAGTGTCACTGTGACACACTATGGGGTGCCCAGAAGCAGAGAATACCAACTTAACTGCAGCACCTCTGCCAAGAAGTGACAGAGACACAGGGGACAAGTTCAGGTTTACAGTCCTGCATAGATAATACAATAAAATTGTTACTTGAATAACTCCCACAAACTGGTGACAATAGTTCAGTACCAATACTATACTAAGAAAAGACATGTCAGCACTCACATAGGTCAGGAAACTGACACTTTTAGTGAATATTTTACTCTTCTGGTGAAAAAGTAAAGTTTTTACAGAGCTAGTTATTACAGAATTCAGATTCAAATTTGAAATATTACTTCACTAAATGAAGTTGTCTCTGATAGAAAAGCACTATATAAATGTAAAGAATTATTGTTATTATCATTGCTTAATTATGCTTGATTTGTTTTTGCTCTTACCAATACAATCCCAGATTAAAACAAGTATGGTGAGACATCTGGACTGTAACTCTGCTTTGACAAACTCAAGCATAATTACGAAAACAAAAGATCAACTGACTGACAATATATATACACATATCTATATATATAAAATCCCTGTGTGCATCCAGGTGTCCGTGTGTGGGTGTCTTCTGGTGAAGTGCGCATGCGCGGGGCACGGTGCGATGCGCGATATTACTGTCAGAGAAAGTTAGAGGCGTTTTACGGAAATACAAACCAGTATTACTGCGAGAGGAAATTAAAGGTACACAATACAGTGACACATATTACAGCCACAAACAAGCCAGTATTGCTGTCAGAGGAGATTAAAGGCATATTACCGACGCGCATGCCTGTATTACCGCCAGAGAAAATTAAAGGTATATTACGGACGTACAAGCCAGCGGACATACAAGACGGTATCCTTCAATAAGGGCGCACACAAAAAGGCGAGCCTCAAAAGGGCGACCTCAATTGGGCGCAGCGAATAAAGGCGCGCGTAAATAAAGATCTGCACCTTTGTTGCTCTTCACATATTCCAGAGCCATTTGAACTAAATTATCTACGAACGCCTTTATTCGCCGCGCTCAATTGAGGTCGCGCTTTTGAAGCTCGCCTTTTTGTGCGCGACCTTATTGAATAGAGCCGTACAAGACAGTATTACTGTCACAGAAAATTAAAGACACACAATACACGGCAGCAGCCCACGAAGAATGGTCAGCTCAGCAACTAAACATCAACAAAAGAAAGGCTGAAAGAAAGAAAAATACGACCAACAAAAAGAATGAGGTCAAAGTCCCTTGCCATTTAATATAGACTGTTCTTACTAATGTTTATGCACTACTGTTCTAGCGCCCGTTATTGTAACGGGCTAAATGACTAGTATATATATAAATGTACTAAGCAGTTATATGGGAATAATTTTTTCGTTTTAACAATATTTTCACCTTGATGTTCATTCTGTTTTTCCGGGTGTTCTAACTGTTTAATTAATCCATTGTTTTCTAATTAATGGGTCGGATGCTACAGTAGTTGCAGCCTTTCACGATTTGGTGTTGTTTCCCTGGGTGTCTGCTCTGCTCATTTTTAATTGTCATTATTAAGATACAATGAAGGGAGCAAACTGCAGAGAGAAAGGGCAAAATATAATGAAAGCAACAAAAGTGAGTTAAGCATTTAAATCTATAGCAAAAGCAGAAACATTTCTACATGTCTTATAAATGTAAAATCATGCCTCTGTGCTTTCTTAATGTAGAATAAGAGAAGAGGATAAAAAAAAACACACCAGCTAATTTATTGAGATCAGTGTTAGCAGTTTTCACTGATTATGAATCTGGTTGCAGAAAAAACCTGCAGAAAGAAGCCACAGTAGACCCCCAGGAGTGACTTTGAGAACCCCTGCTTTAACAGATGGTAAAACAAGTGACATGATCCTTAAACATTAAAAATCAAGTCAGCATTGAGATGATTTTAACCTGTTAACACAACATGTTGTTTACCATAAGGCATATCACCTACTCTGCTTTTATCTGATGATTCAGTCCAGTTCTTACAGTAAAACGTTTCTTACTATACTGCTGCATCTGGTGTCTCATTGGTTAGTCATTTATACAAGAAACAGAAAACAGTCTTGTCCTAAAAATATTTAGTTTGTCACTCAGCATCAGAATATTGGCTTGGATAATGCTGGCAGTGGAGGTCTTTTCTTGCAGTATTTTATTCTCACCTGGACATTCCACAACCCCTGCCTTAATGCCTGTTTCCTAGCTCTCTTTATCCAGTTATTTCCAGTTATGTCATGTGCTGGATAAAGATAACTGAATCCTGCATGTCAGACCTGATGTATAAAATGTTTCAAAATGTGTAATTATTAACAGCCAAAATGCACCACAAAACAGCAATATTATATACAAAAAAACACAAAAGTTTCTATGGACCAACATGCAACATGTTTCCACTCTCCAGTACCAGGACAAGACAGAAAAAGGCAGCAAGGTCAACATCAAAATCAACTGCACCCAACCTATAGTACAAAATAGGTGTTGGGAGTGATTTCTAAATTAATCTGTTTGCCCCAAATGTTTTCTTTTTTTCTTTTAATTGGATGTCTTTCTTTTGCTCTAATTTCTAATTTTCCTAGTAACTAGCAGAGTATTGTACAAAACAAAAATCTGACATCAGGACATGCTTTCAACTATTTAAATGTCTATGTCATGATTATGTTGTCATTATGATGCACAGTTCATAGTCTTCATGGAGAGGAGGCATTTCCAATGTGAATACATTTCTGACTGGAGAAAAGGACCTAAAAGTAGGACAAAAAAATTAATTATGCAAAAAATGGGGTGACTGTATGAAACACAAAAACAAATTGGATTTATAGGTGATCTGTAGCTGAAAATAACAACTGATGAATGAAAGATAAGAGAATAGAAATAACCCTGGGCCATGCGATGATTGGAATGAATACAAAAAAAAATCAAATAATAGTGGAGGCTCTGAATAGTGAAAACTTACATAGCTGAAAAAAAGGAAACCTATAAGGAGAACTGACTGGAAAACGGGACTTATTGTCCCTATCTGGAAAGGGAAAGGTAATCGCCTGGATTGTAGCAACTACAGGGGGATAACACTGCTCTTGGTGCCAGGTAAGGTCTTTGCTAGGGTTGTCCTCAATAGGATCCGTGATCACTTGCTCACCTACCAGCGACCAGTCTGGTCCTACCAGTCTGGTTTTACGCCTAAGACGTCTACCATCAACCGCATCCTAGCACTGAGGGTTCTCATGGAGCACAAACACGAATATCGGCAGAGTTTCTTTGCAGCCTTTGTCGATTTTCGCAAGTTGTTCGACTCAGTTGATCGAGCTGCCCTGTGGGACATCCTGACGGTTCGCAGGATCCCCTTGAGGTTGCTGGATATCATGGCTGGCCTGTACACTGGTACTGTGAGTGCTGTGCAGAGTGGAGGCAGGACCTCTGTGTTTTCCCCAGTTGATTCTGGGGTTCGTCAGAGGTGTGTTCTTGCTCCTAATCTGTTCAATGCTTGTATGAACTGGGTGTTGGGCAAGGTCGTGGGGTCAAGCGGCTGTGAGGCATCTGCTGGTGAAGAAAGATTCACGGATCTTGACTTTGCTGATGATGCTGTGATCTTCGCGGAGTCAATGGAGGCTCTGATCGGGGCGCTCGAGAGACTGAGTGAGGAGTCTGAGTGTCTGGGCTTGTGAGTGTCCTGGATAAAAACCAAGATCCAGGCCTTTAATGACCACTTGGGCATCAGCAGTGTGTCTGTTTGCGGAGAGAGTGTCAACCTTGTTGAGAGGTTTACTTACCTTGGCAGTGACATTCATGTCTCTGGTGACTCTTCCTATGAAGTCAGTAGATGGATTGGGAGAGCATGGGGGGTCATGAGGTCGCTGGAAAGGGGTGTGTTGGGCTCCCGATATCTATGCAAAAGGGCGAAGGTCCAAGTCTTTAGAGACCTGGTGCTTCTTGTCTTGCTATGTGGTTGAGAGACATGGACGCTATCCAGTGACCTGAGACAAAGACTGGACTCCTTTGGTACTGTGTCTCTTTGGAGAAACCTTGGGTACCGTTGGTTTGACTTTGTGTCGAATGAGCGGTTCTTCATGGAGTCCCAAATGAGGCACATTTACCTGCATTGTGAGGAAGCGTCAGTTACGACACTACGGCCATGTGGCGCGCTTCCCCGAGAGTGATCCAGCTCGTAAGATCCTCATTGTTGGGGACCCAAGTGGCTGGACCAGACCAAGAGGTCACCCACATAACACCTGGCTGCGGCAGATAGAGGGTCATTTCCAGAGGGTGGGACTGGACCGCATCTCGGGTTGTTTCGTCGTGTAGTGGGTGCGGCAACGCACTGTACCAGTGCATGCTTCCCAACTTGACTTGACTTGACTTGACTATAAGGAGAATGGATGGTTAAGATTCAGACCCATAGATCTCTAAGCCTTGTATATTTACAGCCATCCTTTCTATGGGGCTTTTTCCCTTTGTGGTGACTATATGGCTAGATCAGCAACATCCAATGGCCTATTTAAGTCAATTAAACTGATTTCGCAATGTAAGAATTAATACTGCATCACTGTATGATAATTGATTGCAAATCTGTTACTTGTTTTTTATTTATCAGAGCATCATTATTTAAGAGTGTGATCATGGAGCACATGTATAGATATAAATTGCAGAGGGTGAGTAATTTCACAATTCCTTCAGGACTTTTCTTCATGGTTCCAAATCCAGTATTGCACTATGAAATTAGCACAATATTTTTCTTTTCACACACTATTTTAAAATAACGAAAACAATCCATTACACAGATATTACCACTGACTACAAAATTCAAAAAATCGAATTTTACTTCTTTCCTTGCATCAGTCACTGTTCCAGTGTTGTGTGTTCATTGGCTGTTAATTTTCCTAGACAGAAAGAATTCACTCCTATGACTTGCGACTATGAGAAAATAAAACCAGTTTGAGCTGCAGAGCATTATGACTGGGGGTGTCACATTATACAATCTTTGGTAATATGTACATGCTGCGACTTTCTAAATTTAAGGTTAAGTAAATGAAGGCTACCATTGGAAATCTTACAAAAAATTGTGCTGTGTGACACTGGCTTAAATTGTAGTAATTGTAAGCACCTTCATGATCTTAACCACACCTAAGACTTTGCATAGTTCGATGTAAACTGTTCTAACATTTCAATACTGTTTGGCAATATTTCAAACGTTACCCTTTAAACTTTGACCTTGCAAATCTCTTACAGACTTATAATTTTCCTATATAAATCACTCTACTCCAAGTAATTTATTTTTTCTGAAAATTATTTTTCATGTGTAAAATTCCATCTGTGAAAGTACTTTTACATTGTGCAGGTTTATAACAATTAGGTCATAAATAATGTGTCAGGTTAAAGCCTGCAAGTTTAAAATTTGTTGAAACAGAAAAAATGTAGGTAATTTCTTGTGATATTGCCAATCTTTAAATATGCACCATGTCAAAAATTTATATACGAGAGTAGCTAAATGCAATATATTGAAATAGTGTTACTACCGAACCATTTCCCTAATCTCTTTCTTGACATATAAATATACTTTAAGAACTGTATTTTTGGGATCCAAAAAAATTAAGGCATTTAGATTTACAACCATGAACTTCACATCTGACACTCTTATGAGATAAGCTGCCCTCATATTCAGATTTAGACTGACATTATTTTTATTCTATACCACAAACAGTGTAGACATTATTCTTTAAAGGAAATTAAATGAAATTTGCTTTAAGCAACATTTAATAAGTTAGTATAATATATAGATCTCAACACACAAATCAATGAAATTATGCTGCTCAGATTTAAAGTATGCAGTAAATCTAAAGTGATCACTTGAAGTACATAAAAAATGTAAAGCTCCAAGCTTGTACTTTCTGAAATATAATAGCATATTTCTGTCATTTCAGGGAATTATTTCTGTCTTCTCTCTAAAATTAAAAGAAGTAGCCTTTTTGAACCTTTTCAGGTTTAACTCCAGGGTTAAGAATAAGTCAGCTGGACTACCCTCATTCTGAATCTGCTCTCCCTATCAAAAACGTAGCCCCAATAGTTCTTGTCTGCTACCATCTGTAGGATGCATCATTCTAACTTTTCAAAAGATATAAACTAGTCCATACATCCAAAGTATATTTCTTGGAAGCTCATCTAAAAACCGTTCTACTGGTTACAAAAGGTGAGTTCCTTACATCCTTAAGTTTAGGCGTCATCATCTACACTAATGTAACCCAAAAGTCTTGAATCAGGGTCTCCTGTATCACAAAATGTACCTATTGTTCCAATAGTAGTAAATGACTCAGGTCAAGGAGTGAACACTGTATTGATCTGTCATGTTCCTTCTTCCAGTTTCAAAACAGTTTTGAGGCTTTTGACTTTTGCCATTCATACTTAAACTTACTGATTTAACCAATAAAAAATATGCAACACTACTTTTAAAATACTGTATATACAGATAAAGAAATGTTTATAAACAAACACATTTTGTGCCACCTGCCTCTCATTTTATATTACAATAATGGTAAGACCACCAAGGATGACCAAAATGTTGATTAAAAATAATCTGTGTGCTACACCAGTGAGCAGCATGCAGATTGGAAAGTAAAAGTCATTTCCCTAATAGAACCATTAAAATCTCAGTATTTATACAGTATATATTCACTGATTTTTTTTTTCAATTTGTAATTTTTCTATCCACAGGGAAAGTTACAGTGACCTTAATAAATATTATATTGAAATAACAGTATAAATTGAAGTAATAATCCACATGAGACACATTTTTGCACAAAAGACTTTTATATCATAAACTAATATGTTTACAATGAATATTTTTCATTGTGCAGCTTATTTACAGGTAATAAAGCAAAACTCGTCTCTTACGTTGTAGCTGTTTTCAAAATGGTTTAACTGATATTAATAATTATTTTAAATTATATACTCTTAGGGCCTTTTTGCTGCATTCTTTAATAATGCATGAATTTTCTGCACAATGCTGCACAACAACTTTTTTTATGACAGGCAAAATGCATCAACAAATCTGACATTATTTCTGCTATTGTATTAAAAGTCAGTTTCCCTCGATATCCCCAGGTATGTGCATGTTTGACTAATTTACAACTCTGAACTGGCCCTGAATTTTTGCAATGTATGATATTGTGTGCATGTGCCCTGTGATGGACTAGCACCCTCACTTTAGACAGTTCCTGCTGTGCCTCACATGTTGCTGGCCAAAGCTCTGGCCCTCTGTAACCCTCAATTCAACCCTTAATTCAATTAAGTGGATTTAAGAATGGATAGACATGTATCACTTTATATAGCACAGTTCATGTCAACGTTCAAACACAATTTTGATACATTTCTGTGTAAATGTGAAAGTGAGATTTTCTAAAGGAATAAAAATTGGGGCAGTCTTGTATCTTCGTGTTTGGTATAGTTTAAACTACAAGTCATGCTATAACAATGTGCTTTTAGTTACCACTGACACAAAATTGTGATTCTTAAACACACACTTCTAGGCCATTTACTCCTTGCTCTTTTCCAATTCCTAATATTCCTTAACTGCAAAACTAGCAAAAAATAGACTGTCCGAATGTCTTTCATTGTAACTCTTCAATCTTTAAGAACTGTAATATTTTCAGGTCTATATTTTTTAACGTTGGTAGAAATTGTACAATTTATTACCATGAATTAACAAAACAAAGAAAGAAAATCTAATTACTTTTTGCAAATTTATAAGTGCTTTCTAATTTCTTTCTAATCTTGTTTTCTGCATGAGACTTTCTCACTTTAAACAGAATTGAAGGAAAAGATTATAATACCTCAGAAAGGCTGTATTGGAAAGAGACAAATAACATACGTGAGAATTATTTATATAAAGATTTGTACAAAGTATGTTTTTTAATTAAGCTGGGCATTCCTGTTGCCCTTTTACCTTTGACTGAACTCTTTCATCAATTAACACTCATAAAAGATTTAATTATTGTATATTACATTTATCTTATAAATTTTAAGAATTTCCTGTAGTCCATATTTATTTTATTGGTTTCAACTGAAGGTTATTCCATATTTAAAGTACAGGGTGTGACATGAAAAAGTAACCACGCACACAGTTAAGAAACACAACCTGATTAAGTAGTAAATGACTTGCAGGTTAACACAGACAGAGGCTATTCTCATCCTCTTAGAGCTGAGTGCAGCATTTGATACCATTGATCAAAATATTCTTATAAATCACCTTAGTCAGTGGGTGGGCCTCTCTAGCAGAGTCTTAAATTGGATTGAGTCTTACTTAGTTGTGATAATTATACTTCATCATTTCACCATAAGTCAAACAAGTGATTATCACAACAGACCGGTGTGTCCAAAATGTCATGTCAGCTTGTACTCTACTATTTGTGGACAACTATTTTATACACCACCAGGTCTCAACTGAATCTAGCAGATTATGTTAAAGCAATCTACACAGCTGTTCATTTTATTGTCTCCTGATAGCTGTCTTAATTTAAAATAAAAACATGCATTATTTTGTTGATTTCAAATTATACTATATTTTGTAGGTCTCATATATCAAAATGTACTTTCTACCGTAGGTCAAGAGTTCCTTGTGGTGCATGAAATGGGTATGGCTACATACATTTCCAGTTATTGAGTTGAACAACTGCATACCATATCAATTTTTCTTTCATGGAAAACAGATCTGTCAGTAACCAGAGGAACTCTGAGGGAGGAACACAACCATACTAACTGGGTGTGAAAGTCTAATCAAACTATTTAGTTGTCTGGTGTTTACTAATGCAGTTTTATCTGGTAAAATGAATAATAAGATGACTTGTGGCCAAAGCAATCTCAATCTGTTCTCTTTCTTTTACTGAAAGAAAAAGAAAACATAACTTGTTATGGTTAACCAAAGTAGCTTCATTCTCGCTAGGTGCCCTTATTTCAATATGAGTGCAGAAAGATGTTTTTGGAATATATTAGGAGAACAGGGCACTCGTGGCAAATCGCTTTTTATGTTGGCAAAAACATGTTATATGTATGTACACTCACACCATATGAAAACAAGATGCAGTGCCTTGCCAGCTGTTTAATGTCTTCCAGCACAGAGGGTATAACGAAGTAAAGTTTTTGAGATATCCCTAACTTGTCGCCAATTCCCTGAGAACTGGTAACTGGTAACCAATACAAACTGATGAAAAACTAAAAAAGTTCTCCAGTGCAAATAAAGGGAATTCTTAAAAGGGAACTAAAATAGAGTTTGTTCATCTTATTCATTGTTTTTGATGTATGTCTATTACATCAACATATATTACAATAACAGTACAATAATAGCTCGAGATATGAATTATACATGTGAGTCATCATAAAGTCATCATAAAGCTGGTTTGGTCGCATTTCCCAGCTTGATCATTTCCCAGTTTGTCCGAAATGTCACTTACACATGGGTCCAAGTTGCCTTAAATATATGTATGTTTCCCCATCAACTTTTCTTTTACCAGTCCTGATATTTGTGAGCCTCTTTTTGTGAGCTTTATAAATGAGACTCCAGTTCTGGGAGCAGTTTGTTTGTCAGATTGTTAACCTGACATCACATCAAGGGCCATTTAAATACATGGCTTTGTATATTTAAATTTGAATAAAAAAAAAATTGATAATTAAATTGTCAATCGGGTACTATTTGCTGGTAGTTCAACAGAAATCTGAAGATGTCATTTTTATACTTTGTGGGTCTCAACTCTTAATATTAAATGCATAAGGATTTTAAAATTGTAGTGCATGTAAGTTATTAGGTTGTTTGTATTTATGCTTGTGGTGTATGTACAGTATATCAGCTTATTAAAAACACTGAAGAGCTAATTGCTAGTGAAATTTATATTTCAAAGTCTTTATATTTATATTGCCCATGTAAATATGAGCATTTGTAAAGAAGCCTATAATATAAATAAATTCACACTATTCCTTGAGACTAAATTAATGCTAAATACATTCATTCCCAAATGCTGAATTTGATTCAGAAACTAAAGTGTAGTTACCTGTAATATTTTAATAATTTGGAATTAAGCCATTTATTCATTATTTCTTTTGTTATCCTTCACATCCCTAACTAACAAAACTCAGTGTCGAAAATTATGTACTGTTATACAGTACATAACTTCACATTTGGAGTACTAGTGAGTGGTTTGCTTAGGGTTAAGGTATTGTTCAGCTATGCTAGCTAGCCACAGCATCCTTTGCAGCATTTAATTTATATTATTATGCACCACCATTTTTCAACTGGTGGAATGTAATTCACAACTACTCCCAAATGTGGACTCATTGAAATCGTCTCAAAAGTTTGAATTGAATAATTGAATGCTACATATATTATAAACTAAGACAGAAACTCTGAAAGTAATCTAAAGCTTAATGCATTTTGTCTCCAAGTTGAGAATGTGCTTATAAATTCAAGCCTCGTTTTGAGGAAAAATCGTGGTCTGGTTGGTGAAAAGACTGTAATTAAATGAAAAATATATTTAATATGTAACATATGAAAAAACATATATGCTTCATGTGGCATTTTCTCAACAAGTACATATCAAAATAGGTATATTTATCTATGGAAAGAAATTATTCAAGGTGCAATTATAAATGAGTCAATTAAAATAAATGGATAATGTTAAATTTGCATAATCAGTATCTAACATTTTTAATGACAGCAAGCATTCAAAGGTAAGCTTTAAAATCAAGAACTCCCAGCAGTCTTGCATGAAAGAAATTGTACATTTTATTTTGACCACTTTTAATGGTCATATTGTTCAGCTAAGTACACAATATCAGTTGCTGTTGGAAATACTTCAGACAGACAGACAGACAGACAGACAGACAGACAGACAGACAGACAGACAGACAGACAGACAGATAGATAGATAGATAGATAGATAGATAGATAGATAGATAGATAGATAGATAGATAGATAGATAGATAGATAGATACTATCCATCTGCATCACTTTATCATCTCAACTGCTGTAATTAACATTGCCAGTATGTTCTTTATGCCCCAGTCCATGCTGTCTTAGTCATAGTAATCACCTTCACTTATCTCCTCCTTTCCCCTGCTAATATTTTTTATAATCTTCATTTCCTCATCTGCATTAAGTAGCAGAACTGGCAAACCATGCCATGCCTCTTATGATCTGGTTTGTTTTGGATTATTTTTATTGTGTCTTCCTTTGCTCCCGTTAGGGTATTTTGTATATTCTATGCTGGTAAACACCTATTTTTAGCATTTATTTTCTGTTGGTTTTGTTAATATTGTTTGTGTCTTCCCAAAATGCCATTTTGTAATTTATGAGTGTCATTAATTTTGGCCTATTGTTTGCTGTTGCTCCCACCTTGATATGAGAAAACCAGAAGTGTGAGATGCAAGACATCATCATTGTGATTAAAGTCATGTATTTGCTGGTTGTTCAAGTTTGTGGTTACAACCAAAGCTTCTTGCATTCCTTCTTTGTGATTTTTGAAGTTCCGGCTATTAAGAGTTTGCTTTCATTTCTCTAGATAGATAGATAGATAATAATTTTTTGCATTTATATAGCGCTTTTCTCACTACTCAAAGCGCTCAGCAATTGCAGGTTAAGAGCCTTGCTTAAGGGCCCAACAGAGCAGAGTCCCTATTGGCATTTACGGGATTCGAACCGGCAACCTTCCGATTGCCAGTGCAGATCTCTAGCCTCAGAGCCACCACTCCG
Source organism: Erpetoichthys calabaricus (assembly GCF_900747795.2). Classification (NCBI taxonomy): domain Eukaryota; kingdom Metazoa; phylum Chordata; class Cladistia; order Polypteriformes; family Polypteridae; genus Erpetoichthys; species Erpetoichthys calabaricus. Next base: position 77,643,421 of record NC_041398.2, on the reverse strand, counting down.
CCCTATCTAGATAGATAGATAGATAGATAGATAGATAGATAGATAGATAGATAGATAGATAGATAGATAGATAGATAGATAGATAGATAGATAGATAGATAGATAGATAGATAGATAGATAGATAGATAGATAGATAGATAGATCTATCAGATGTTTACTTCTTAGATGTCTATGGAAAGCCAAGATGTGTGCTGCTGTTCATCAATTTCTATAGAAGCACAGTGGAGTACTTTAATACTTTATTAATCCCCAAGAGGAAATTCACATACTCCAGCAGTAGCATACTGATACAAAAATAATATTAAATTAAAGAGCAATAACAATGCAGGTAAAAACAGACAATAACTTTGAATAATGTTAACGTTTACCCCCCCAGGTGGAATTGAAGAGACGCATAGTTTGGGGGAGGAACGATCTCCTCAGTCTGTCAGTGGAGCAGGACAGTGACAGCAGTCTGTTGCTGAAGCTGCTCCTCTGTCTGGAGATGACACTGTTTAGTGGATGCAGTGGATTCTCAATTATTGACAGGAGCCTGCTCAGTGCCCATCGCTCTACCACGGATGTCAAACTGTCCAGCTCCGTTCCTACAATAGAGCCTGCCTTCCTCACCAGTCTGTCCAGGCGTGAGGCATCCTTCTTCTTAATGCTGCCTCCCCAGCACACCACCGCGTAGAAGAGGGCACTCGCCACAACCATCCGATAGAACAATTGCAGCATCTTATTGCAGATGTTGAAGGACGCCAGTCTTCTAAAGAAGTACAGCCAGCTCTGTCCTCTCTTGCACAGAGAATCAGTATTGGCAGTCCAGTCCAGTTTATCATCCAGCTGCACTCCCAGGTATTTATAGGTCTGTATCCTCTGCACACAGTCTCCTCTGATAATCACGGGGTCCAAGAGGGGCCTGGGTCTCCTAAAATCCACCACCAGTTCCTTGGTTTTGCTGGTATTCAGGTGTAAGTGGTTTGAGTCGCACCATTTAACAAAGTCCTTGATGAGGTTTCTATACTCCTCCTCCTGCCCACTTCTTATGCAGCCCACGATAGCAGTGTCGTCAGCGAACTTTTGCACGTGACAGGACTCTGAGTTGTATTGGAAGTCCGATGTATATAGGCTGAACAGGGCTGGAGAAAGTACAGTCCCCTGCGGCGCTCCTGTGTTGCTGACCAGAATGTCAGACCTGCAATTCCCGAGACACACATACTGAGGTCTGTCTGTAAGATAGTCCACTATCCATGCCACCAGGTATGAATCTACTCCCATCTCTGTCAGCTTGTCCCCAAGGAGCAGAGGTTGGATGGTGTTGAAGGCACTAGAGAAGTCCAGAAACATAATTCTTACAGCACCACTGCCTCTGTCCAAGTGGGTCCAAGTGTCGGTGTAGCATATAGATGATGGCATCCTCCGCTCCCACCTTCTCCTGGTATGCGAACTGCAAAGGGTCGAGTGCGTGTTGGACCTGTGGCCTCAGGTGGTGAAGCAGCAGCCTCTCCATTGTCTTCATCACATGTGACGTCAGAGCAATAGGCCGGAAGTCATTCAGCTCACTAGGACGTGACACCTTTGGGACTGGGGTGATACAAAATGTTTTCCAAAGCCTCGGGACTCTAACCTGTTCCAGGCTCAGGTTGAAGATGCGCTGTAGAGGACTCCCCAGCTCCAGCGCACAGACCTTCAGCAGTCGTGGCGATACTCCATCTGGACCCACTGCTTTGCTGGCACGAAGTTTCCTCAGCTCTCTGCTCACTTGTGCTGCTGTAATTGTGGGTGGGGATGTCTCTCCTATGCTGGTATCAGCAGAAGGATGGGTGGAGGGTGCAGTACTCTGAGGTGAGAGTGAGAGTGGGTTAGGGTGGTCAGACCTGTTAAAGAAGTTGTTCATTTGGTTTGCTCCCTTAACTTCTCTCTCGATGGTGGCACCCTGCTTCGAGCTGCAGCCAATTTGGTTTAGCATTTTTTGGCTTTAGCACCTATAGTTCTCACTTTCTACTTACAGTTTTTGTCTTGTGTCATAGAGTACAGTTCATTTCCTGATCCCCTATTCCTAAGCACCACCACGGTTTCCATCTCTGGCAAAACAATACCAAGCTAACAGGGATAATCACATGCATAATAATTGTGAGTTTTCTCAAAAGAATTAATTAAACTTTACCGTGATTCAAAAAAGCAACATGCTTGGCTGCTATATTGGACTGAAGACCTGGTCACATTGAGTAAATAAAACCATATACCTGTGCTAGTACTGTTATAAATAGTATTATGCATTTTGAGAGTTATATGCAATGCAAAATTATGTTCACACATTACATAAACACTTGTTTTTTTTATACATTCTTCATAATACAGGTGACTTATGGAAGAATCTTAATGTGAAAATCAATCTGAAATGGTCTGTAATTTTAAATAAACTAGGGGGCTCTGCCCCCTGCTCACTTTGCTCGCCCACCCCTGGTTTTGTTTTACTGGATATACAATTTAAAGAGATTGTTATTTTCTTGGAAATTGTTACATATGCATTATTTTCGCTCTTACTTTAAAAGTTTTGTAAAAAGTTTTGTAAAAAAAGGAGGGGGGGGGCAAAGCGCATGCTAAGGAGAAGCGGTCAGAAGGAGGTAAGGAGATTGGCAAGCTGCGTGTTCTGCATGTTGCTTGTCTTGTTTTAAAAGCTGGGAGCACATGAAGTGTGCCTGCCAAATGCATTACAACAACTGCTAGGTTAGATGTCCGTGAACATGTTTTAAATGTTGTCTCACTGCCTTGTCTCGTGTGATGTTAAAGTGTCTCTCGCGGGACATCAAATTGTCTTCCGAGAAGATCATGTCTTGTCTCCCTAGTCTTCCTCCCAAGATTTTTTTATAAGAGAGAAAAGAAAGGTGCATATTATTACTGTTTAATTTTTAAAATTCCAGTTGCTCTACAATTGCAAAATAAGCAGCTTGCTGTATTAGAAATGTATGTGTACATGTGCTTTTAACAATATGTTAATTAAATGGAAGTTTAATGGCTGCTACTGAAGATATAGAATCAATTCATAAAAAAGTAAAGCAAAAGGATGAGTGGAATAAATATGTTAAAATCCTGATACTGAATTGTTAATCGGCAATGCATTTATCTTCAAATTATCATTTTGACAATAATCAAATTCATCATGATAGTTGAAAAACTAAAATAAAATGTGTTTTTTCATAATAAATGTATTAACAAGGAATGCAAAGAAATACTGAGGCACATTATCACGGAGGGCAAGTGCTGTCTGATTATACTGCATCATGTCACTGTAGTTACTAGGTTCTGTACACAGGTAACTTTTAAAAATCCACTTTGAGGGACAACTGCTAAAATATATAACTATCGGTCATTATATCAGCCAAAAATATCAGTCTGCACTGCACATAAAACCAGGTATATTAATAAAATGGCATATAGCCTCAAGGTAGCAAGTGTTTACTTAAGAACAAGCTTCCTTAAAGCAAAAAGAAAAAATATTTGTGAAAGATCCGGGCCGTTAAAGTAGATTTTTTGAAGCTCTGTGCTTAATTGTATTTAGTTCTGTAAGCATGACAAGTGACCCCAAAAAGCTCAGTAGTCAAAATTATTTTTTACACAACATTGTTAATTCCCTTATGTCAGTCAAGGTGTCTGTTTTATCTTATTATCCAACTTCATTCACCTGGACAAAAAATTTTAAACAGAAATAAATGCCATCACCCAGAGAGCACATTTTAAAGTGATAAGTTGGATACACATAACAAGATTTGTTTCTCAGGATTTAGACTTGTTCTTTTTAAAGGACCTGGGTTGCTCACATGTTTGATCACCTTTAAAATGTGATTAGCTTGGAGTGAAAGATTAGTTATCTGTGAGCAGCCTTGTAGTTTAGGTGTATTTTTTCACTATAAGGAGCTTAAATAAAAGTGTCCTGGATAATAGACTTAGATTTATTTGCATTTTTAAAGTGACACTTCTCTTACATGTCTGAAACAGATTTGAACTACACCTGTGTTTAAACTTTATTCCTTATAAAAGAGCATGTATATTATATATATAGTATATACTGTATATATAATATACATATATATATATATATAGTATATACTGTATATATAATATACATATATATATAGTATATACTGTATATATAAGATATAGTATATACTGTATATATAATATATATATATAATATATATATATATAATATATATATATATATATATATATATATATATATATATATATATATATATATATATATATATCTATGGCAGGGGTTGAAAGCTCAGGAATAAAAACTACTTTATGATGCGTGATTCATTTTTTTCTCCCTTTGTGGATCTCTAGCTGCAAATATATATATATTGAACTACATAGATACACACAGATACACAATATCTTAGCTTACAAGAGAAGGTAATCAAATCAACTGTTAAAGCATGATTCATTTAAATATATTAAAATGGTCATTGCCTGCTGCATACATGTATTTCCTGCAAACATGTTATTTCCTTTGTTTTTCAAATGTGCATCAATCATCAAATCATTTGTGTTACTCTAGACATTGCTATGCAGCAATAAAAGATCATTCTTATTATTTTCAATACAGTGCATACATTACTTACAGGAAATAGTTCATATTTTGGATTGGATTGTTTTTGATGGTATTTAATTAAATATTCAGTTTTTTACAATGACAAACAGAAGCCTTTCTTTTTAAATGAGAACTGTTCTTTTGCTCCTTAACATTTATTTTAAATTACCTTATTTTTTTCCTGTCTTGCACCACATGCTAGCTGGGATAGGCTCCAGCAGACCCCTATGGCCCTGTTCAAGACAAAGCAGGTTAGAAAATCACTGACTAGCTGACCTTATTTTTTAACTTAATGCCTGGAATGTAACACATTGCAGATCTGATAATCCATTGAGAAGATTATTTTTCTCTATTTAAAGGCATTCTTCACTTCCTGACTTGCACATTGAAACCTTGAATCTGTTATGGCAGGTACTTTAGTGTAGTCTGCTGGACTGTTGCATGACTGGGCATTGCCCATCTGCTTTTTTAGTTCCTCTGCTGGCACACACATGGGCAGGGTAGCTTGACCAGGAGATAAGCCCTTGTTTAGGAAACCGTAGTGAAAGTTGATATTGAAAGTCAAATTATTGACTACTGGCCGAACCCAAACACTAAACTGTGGATGGAGCCAAAAGGTGAACAGCCAGAAGTTGGAAACCAAAAGATGTACCATCACATAACCTGAACAGAAATTTGAGAATGAAGTTGACAGTTGAGCTGCCACAAGTCAAAAATTGAAAGGTGTGCTGTCACCAAAACCTGATTTACAGTACAATTGTTAATGGAGTCAAGAGCGGAATTACTATGAGTCAAAAATCAAAAGACATTTAATATTATGAGTGCATATACTGAATGTGTTTGAGGGTTAAATCTTTAACCCAAAGAAGCTGTAGTCAAAACAAAAGTGGCCCTTATGTTTTATATAATATAACATTGCAGAGTATATTCATGCTTTGTCTGTGGCTGTTTTCTCTGAGTTTTTTTTTTTTTTCTCATTCAAAAGATGTACCTGTTAGGTTAAATGGCCTTTCTAAGTCCACTAGGTTTGAGTGAGAATGGGTGTATCTGTTAGGGAACCCTAAAATGGACTTATATTCCAACTAACATAGGACTAAGTTGTAATTTGTACTACAAATTGTCTAAGCAGGGGAAGGTAAAGCATAAAAGGATGGATGAAAGACATTATATGAAGTATATGTCCTTATGTCACATGAACCCACCTGATAAAATGTTCATTGTAGAACAGAGTGACTTCCAGTGTCCCAAAAATAATTGGGGTGGTAGCCCAGCCACCCCATTTAATTGTGAGGCAGCAGAAAAGACAATAACATTTAAATAAATAAATAGACACATGGGGGCGCTAGAACCCAAGTAGCTGTTAAGCAACTTTTCCACAATAAGCGATCTGACTGGGAGCTACATCCTGTTGCATGCTAAGGTCACAAGTGTAACACCTTCTTCTGGGGGTGGCTGCTTTTATATGCTCCGGGAGTAACTGGACTTTTGAAAGTGATGGGGGCATTGCTAGTTGGCCTCCTGGGTGGTCTTCTCTGAACTTTGGAGGAAAGAGACAGAACAGTTAGCAACAGCGACTCTCTCGTATCGGGTGGTACTGCATGCCTGATCATAGCTGGCAAGGTAGTCCTCAGACACACATGCATGACATCATATTACATTATGTGTATTTGCCCACTCTCCAGATGTATAAGATCCTGAATATAATGAATGTTAACACAGTAAGTCCAGACTACTGATGACAGCACTGATAATAATATAATTATTGATTTACCGTTTCTGCTTGAAAGTTTGAAAAGTACAAGGCTTACTTGCTTGTTATTTGATGTCAGGGACTACACTTTTATTTTACACATGCTTGAGACTTTGGCTTTAGATGGCACCTTTAAATAGTCAACAGACTGATTGCGGTATTTTGGAAGCTTTTGCTATTTTTATGTAAGGTGTTTTTAAGAGCCTTAATACTTAGCTAGTAAAGTGGACAAACACCTTAACCAAGGTACTGCAGGACACAAGGGTCTGAGGAAAGTTCTGCAAGAAGTGTAAAAATCAGGATGTGTGACACACAAGACTGGCATGTACTTTCATAGAGTATGGTTAGTAAAACTGGCAGTGACCTCCAATAAAGTAAAAAAAAATGTAAAAACAAATTAAAGAAATATGAAAGGAGCTGCCATTATTGAGCATTGTAATTACAGCCTCTAAACTATACCACTACACTTCTTTAGCCACCTCAGTGTGAACTAGAAATAATAACAACATTAAAAGGACCATCTTGATAGAAAATTAACTGGTATGATAGCAGAAGGAGTATGTACTCATATTATCCACAATAAGTGTTAAAAACTATCTTCTATTTATTTCATTTTCTAATTCTTATTAAATTATAGGCATTATGCAAATCATATTTGGAATTATTATTTAATTTTGAAGAGATGAGGTGAGGGGAAAAGGATAATTATTCTAGGTCGTGATTGTATTTAATTTTCTATAATCAAACCAAGGTCTCACAGACTTATTATTTTTTCTCAGAAAAAGGCAGCTCCAAATGGACTATTGGGTGGTCTAATAAATTGATGAGACAAATTTTCTTTAATTTAGTTTTCCATGGCTTTAAACACACAATCCAAGAACCTTCATTTAGATAAAGGAAACCCTTGGCAAAATATCAATGGTGCAATCTTAATGTCAATGTGATGTTAATTCTAAAGACTTTTGTTTACTTAAAATTAAGTTTTAAAAGACACTAAAAACATTTGAAATAGACATAGAACATCTAAAAGACACTGAAGTTGAAAACAAAAAGGTAACAGTCAAAAACAGTTTTTCTCTCCTCAAAAAATAGGCAGAATCCAATGACTTGGCAGAATACAAGCTCGATAAAGTAGTCTCCTCAAGTACAATCAAAATAGGTTGTTGACAGAAAGCCTTTAATTCTGGCATTTCTAAAAATGCAAGTACAAGAAACAAGTTGGGAAAAGCAGATTGTGACTTTGATGTGTCATCGTTTTTGAAGAAATCCACCACTATAACTTTTAGATCAGTGTAATGCTGGAATAAATCTTCTGTACCAATTCACCTTGAGGACGTTAGTTTTTAAACTGCTCACATCCTTTCTGTGCTTAGCCAGCATCAATAATGTAAGTCTACCAAATGACAAATTTAAGCCAGTTCGGATTTTTATCAACAATTGTTAAACGCAGATGGACATGGTGGCTGCAAAGACTGTGAATTGAGTCTCTAAAGCCCAAAACAGAGCAACTGTGCTCCAGTTAATGCTTGACTCCAGAACATGCCCCAGTCTTATCAAACTGGTATAAAACAGTCTAACACATTCAAAATCCTATTTTGTTTATGACAAAGCAAGCCCTATGACACAAGTGTCATAAAATAGAGTCAACGACATGGCAAGATGGGGTTAAGGCCTCAAACAAAAAGGTATGTAGGCAGACCAGGACTTTCATTGGACAGCCCAGAAGAGGCTCATGCAGTCCATCTGACTTCAAATACAATGGCAGGTTTCAGCATGACTAGGCCACAAATTAGGAAAACTGGATTAAAGTTAAAAAACAAAGTAATGTTCAAAAATAGTGCAATATGCCTCACAAGAGGCAATCAAAACTTCAGTTTGTGAACAAAAACCAACAATGATTCTTTATAAAGTGAAAGAATATTTATTTAAATAAAAAGGAAAATAAAATGTACTGAAAAGAGCAAAAAGGATTTGCCAGTAAGCAATCCTGAAGCAAACAATTCTCACACAGTTCCAGAAAAAAGGATAAAAAAAAAAACAGGAAATGATCAAAAATCAGAAAATCCAAACAAAAGAAACACAAAACTTACTAAAATCCTCAAGACTTCGATGAAAGCATCACTGAGGCCTTTTCCCTGACAAAATATATAGTCAGGGGGAGGTCTCAGCAGCAGTGATGTCATTGTGGCTCCGCCTTATTGGAAACCACCCACAAAGAACATTAAGAAATGTGAAGTAACAGCACACAACTATTAAATCAAATACAAATGTAACAGAACTAACATACAAATATGAAGTCAAGCAAAATGACACCTTTAATTGGCTAACTAAAAAGATTACAATATGCAAGCTTTCAGGGTAACTCTGGCCCCTTCTTCAGGCAAGATGTAATACAGAAACTGGAGTTCCCTGTGTTTATATACACACCAGGACAGATACAACATTGGAAAAACTTTAAGTGAGACATAATTTTTTTTTTTTTTTGCGCAGGCGTGAGCCTTGCAGCAGCTTGTTACAACAGCTCTGTGTCTTGTCTACGTATTTTTAGTTTTTTAGACTGTTATTTGTTTTCCTAACGATAGCTTAAAGAGCAATTAAGTATATGTAAGTGGAGCCCTCTTTGACAGTGAGGTTTAAGAGCGTTTTGATCACTTTTTACTTTTGTGGCGACTTGTTTGGTTTTCCTGAGCGCCACTAATGTTAATGTGGCGAGCAACATGGGACGGCTTCTGGTTGACTCACAGAATCAGTTACTCGCCCTGAAGCCAGACACAGAACAAAACAGAATCTTTTTGGATTTGCCTCAGGAGTTAAGGAGGAAGACGAAGAGGGGGTGCCGTGGAGGAGCGAAATGTTGGGGGAAACAAGCAGGTGGGATTGTGCAACAGGCGGGTAAGAGTGAAACGAGAAGAAGATACAAGCCGTATCTCCCCTCTGTGATCATGGGCAATGTTAGATCGCTTGATAATAAGATGGATGAGCTCATGACATTGGTTAAGTACAACAGGGAATTTCGCAAGTGCAGTTTAATGTTCTTTACTGAGACATAGCTGCACACGCTTATTCCTGACTCTGCTGTGGACATTGCCGGTTTCCAGTGTGTATGAGTGGATAGAACACGGGCTGAAAGCGGAAAGCGCAGAGGTGGCGGGCTTGCTGTATTTGTAAATGAACAATGGTTCCACCCGGGTCATATTGTGATTAAAGAACGTATCTGCAGCCCAGACATCAAGTTGTTAGCGGTAGGACTACGCCCATACTACATGCCCAGGAAGTTCTCACATTCAATCGCCATTGTTGTTTACATTCCTCCTTCGGCAAATGCAGCGATGGCATGTGACGTCATCCACTCGACCACCGCGGGACTCCAGACAAAACACCCATATGCTTTCATCCTCATTTCTGGAGACTTCAATCAGGTTTCACTTAACAGCACGCTTAGCAGTTTCAGCCAGTTCGTTAATTGTCCTACCAGAGAGGATAAAACACTGGATCGATTGTATGCTAATGTTAAAGAGGCATACAGTTGTTCAGCCATCCCACTTCTTGGGAGATCAGACCACAACCTTGTGTACCTTCTTCCTCTTTATGTGCCACTTTTTAAGAAGCAGTCAGCCACTGTCAGGACTATGAGAGTGTGGTCAGAGGAAGCCAGTGTAGCTTTACAGGATTGTTTTGAGGCAACAGATTGGGATACTCTCTGTGAGCCTCATTTGGAGGACATTGATGGTCTCACTGACTGTGTCACAGAACATGTTAACTTCTGTGTAGCCAACATTGTACAGTGGAACCTCGGGTCGTGACCCGAACTAATTTTCCCCATAGGATTGTATGTAAATACAATTAATCCATTCCAGACTGTATGAACTGTATGAAAATATATTTTTCTTTAAAGATTTTTAAGCACAAAAATAATTATACCATAGAATGCACAGTGTAATAGTAAACTAAATGTAAAAACATTGAACAACACTGAGAAAACCTTGAATAGAGAAAACTAACATTGCTGGAGTTCACGCTACAGCCTTACAAACCGCTCGCTGTAAACTTTTTTTTAATGAGTTTTAAGCACAGGGAAAAAAACGAACATTTTTAAAATCCTTAATTTATACAAAAACTAACCATAAACAACCAAGAAAACTAACATTGCATGAGTCGAGTTCTGGCATGAAGGAAGTGAGGAGGAAGAACTAGCCACTCATAGAAGGATAGTTTTGCATCAAATCGCCATGAATCTTCCTGGCTTTCTCACATATGATCGGCTTGCTTATGCTATTATCCCATGCAAGTTGCTTCTCGTTCAACCACACTAGCAACAGTTATTCCACCTCTTCCAGCACTTGAGGCCTCTGCTTGGTTAACACTGTAACTCCTTTTGCAACATCAGCTGCGTTAATGGCCTCTTTTTGCTTTAGAATAGTCGAAATCGTAGATTTTGACTTCTTGTACTCTGTGGCAAGATCAGTAACACGAACGCCACGCTCATACTTTTCAATAATTTCTTTCTTTAATTTGATTTCAATTTTCTTCAAACCTTTCTTCTCACCAACACTAACACTCTTCACTTGCATAGAGGCCATGGTTAATTGCAAAATTAATGCAAAAGCACATGAAATAGAGCACAAAGAGTTCACAGCGAATGCACACACGTCTGACCAAGAACAATGTACAGGGAGAGACTAAACACGTGTGGAAATCATTGGCGCGTACGAACCGGAAGGGAAACTGGCTTGTTCGTCACCCGAGTGTGTAGTCATGAACAGATGCAAAAGTTTGGCGAACTTTTTGGTCGTAACCTGATTTGTACGTGTTCCGAGATATTCGTGACCTGAAGTTCCACTGTACCTTTAAAATCTGTATGCTGCTTCCCTAACAACAAGCCATGGGTCACCAAGGACATTAAAGCTCTTCTGAATGAAAAGAAGAGAGCATTTAGGTCAGGTGACAAAGAAGCAGTGAAGAGGGTACAGAAACAGTTGTCTGTTAAAGTAAAAGAGGGGAGGGACAGTTATAGGATAAAGCTGGAACAAACACTGCAGCAGAACAACACCAGAGAGGTCTGGAAGGGCATGAGGGCAATTAGTGACTAATTCAAGCTGCCAGAGGACTGAGGGTGACAGAGAAAAGGCAAATGAATTTAACCAGTTTTTTAGTAGGTTTGACAGCATGCCTCAGTCCAACCTGCCCGGCAGCTCCACCTCTGTGGCTGACAATGTATCCCTGGACACCACCATCAATACCTCACCTGCTAACTTTTTCCTCTCCCACCACTCATTACAGGGGAAAGAGTGCGGTGAATCACTATCTCCTACCCCCTCACCAGCTGAACCCTGCTCCGCCCCCTGTTCTATCCACAACACTGACACAACCAGACCATCCACCACCTTTATAGAAGATCAAGTTGTGAGAGAATTATGCAGACTTCATTCTGACAAAGCGGCTGGCCCTGATGGCATCAGCCCAAGGGTGCTTAAAGTCTGCGCCTCACAACTCTGTGGTGTACTGCTTAGGATTTTCAATTTAAGCCTGAGTATTAAAAAAGTGTCAGTGCTATGGAAAACATCTTGTCTAGTTCCCGTTCCAAAGAAGGCACATCTTAATACCCCTTTCTGACTATAGGCCAGTGGCACTCACTGCACACATCATGAAAGTCTTTGGGAGACTAGTCCTGGAAATACTTCACCCCCAAAGTTATGTCAGCACTAGACCCTCTCCAGTTTGTCTACCAGGCAAGGATTGGAGTTGAAGATGCAATCATCTACCTGCTGCACTGTGCCTACAGTCACCTAGACAAGCCAGGAGGAACTCTCAGGATTATGTTCTTCGATTTCTCATGTGCCTTTAACACCATCCAGCCAGCCAGACTGGGAAGTAAGCTATCGAAAATGCAGGTGGATGCTCCCATAGTTTCGTGGATCATGGACTATCTGACGGGAAGGCCACAGTTTGTGCGGCTACAGGGCACTGTGTCTGACACCATGCTGTGTAGCACTGGTGCTCCACAAGGGACAGTTCTGTCACCATTCCTCTTCACCCTGTACACTACAGATTTTAGTTACAACACATGACTCTGCAATAGTTGGTAGTATCAGACATGGAGAAGAGACGGAATACAGGAAGGTAGTGGACAGTTTTGTTGACTGGTGTGAGCTGAATCAACTGCAGATCAACACCAGTAAAACTAAAGAACTGGAAGTTGATATAAGAAGATCGCGATCTCCAGCCACTCCCATGTCTATTAGGGGTGTGGAGGTGGAGATCATTGAGGAGTACAAGTATCTAGGGGTGCGTATGAGCAATAACTTAGACTGGTCCAGGAACTCACTGGCCATATACAAGAAGGGTCAAAGTGGGCTGTATTTTCCTACGCAAGCTCAGATCTTTTAGTGACAGCAACACTATGCTGCAGATGTTCTATAACAGCGTGGTGGCCAGTGCCATTTTCTTCGCTGTGGCATGCTGGGGGAGCAGCATGAAAGAGGCAGACATCAGGAGACTAAACAAACTAATTCAGAAGGCTGCCTCTGTGGTAGGAGAGAAACTGGACAGCTTGGAAACTGTGGCAGATCAGAGAATGTTGTCTAGGCTTCGGTCTATTATTGAAAACACCCACTTCATAGTGTTGTGGTTGGACTGACTAGCATCAAGTGCTCCACTGAATGTCACAGGAAATCCTTCCTCCCCACAGCCATCAGACTCTATAACTCCTTTTCCGGTCACTCACCCACATTTTAAGCTATTACCCTTTTTCTTTATTGGATATCCAGGTACATTTTTTCAAGTACTGGAAATGGGCAACATACTATCTGTTCTTGTGCAATATATTGTCTGCTCTTCACATGAGAATAACCTTATTTGTTCTGAAAATGTGCAATATTAACTTAAGGTGCAACACTCTGTACTTTACTTTGATACTTACATTTATTATATTTTATTATACTTTATTATACTGATCTGAGGCTAGGGATCTGCACTGGCAATCGAAAGGTTGCCAGTTCGAATCTCTTAAATGCCAATAGGGACTCTGCTCTGTTGGGCCCTTGAGCAAGGCCCTTAACCTGCAATTGCTGAGCACTTTGAGTAGTGAGAAAAGTGCTATATAAATGCAAAGAATTTATTTTAATTAATTAATTTATTTTATTTATATTTACATGATTACTTTTATACGTGCTCTTAGTGTAACATGTCCCTTGTCTGTTGTTAAGTTGTAACATAAGTAATTTCCTTCGGGATTAATAAAGTTTTCTGATTCTGATTCTGATCTTAAATGTAAAAAATTAATAGACCTCTTCAAGCTAAGATTCATTTAGCAAGAGAGAAGAACAAGAGATAAGAACAATGTACTATATAGTCAAGATCTTTGTATAAGATAACTGTCCAACAAAGTCTTTTGAAGTTTCTGATGAGCTTTTCAATAAAATGTGGGACTGCAGACAGGTTGTCTTTGTCAGTCTGAGACATACATTAAATCCTCATATCTGGCCATAAAATTCTTGTCTCTATTTAAACCATATTGTAATGTTATAAATTCTAGCATGAGTTTAACTTCCCATTCTTTCCACTCTTGCTGTGTTCTGAAGTTGCCCATAAGCACTGTGACTGTAAAGTCCTTCTCACAGTGTCTATGGCTGTCGAAGTGGGCTGCTACAAGGATATCTGTGTTGCAATGCTTGGTGTGGAACCTGTGGTATAACTACACGGTCTGTATTATAAATGTGAGCACATGTTTTACATCTTTTCTGTAGGCAGGGAGTTGTGCCATTTTCTGTTGGTTCACTTAGGGAGATTCAGACAGTTATTTGCTGCAAGTTTTGCAGTTGTCTGTATGCCAGGAGGGTAGATTCTGGAAATACATTTTTCAGCTTTTTGTCATTGTTTATAATTGGCTGAAGTGCTTTTTGTTGTCTTTGTTTTTATATTCCAGAAGGTTGTCTCTGGGTATGGCCAGTAGCTCCTCTTATTTGAGTGTTTGTTGTTTTGGGGGTATAATTTTGACTGATGAAATCTTGTCTAAGCTCCTGCAGTTGTTTATCCCGGTCTTTTGGGTCTGAACAAATACGCTTGTATCATATTGCTTGGCTGAAAATAATGAGCACCTTATATGCTTGGGATGGAAACTATCACTTCTCAAGTAGGTCTGTCTGTCTGTCGGTTTGTGAAACCAGAAGTTACAAGGGTGTTATTAGTTACTTGATGTTGGGGTGGAAAGAATTATATTCATTATGAAAATAGAGGAGGTCCTTCTCACTGGCACCTCACTATGCAAACCTATTTATGGCAAAATTGGAATAAGATTTTATGTCAACTTGCATCTTAAAACCAATGTTGTATCTCCCTTACATAGATGACATCTTCATAATCTGGAATTCCAGTGAGAAGGACCTCCTCCATTTTCATAATGAATATAATTCTTCCCACCCAGACACCCAGACATAAAGGTGAAGCTGAATTACTCAAAAACAGAAGTCAGCTTCCTTGACACCACCGTTCAATTGAAAGATAACTTCAAAAGACTTTATTGGACAGTTATCTTATCCAAAGGTCTTGACTATACATTGTTTTCCTCTCTTGCTAAATGAAGCTTAGCATGAAGAGGTCTATTAAGTTTTTTTTTTACATTTAAGATGTCTCACTTAAAGGTTTTCCAATTTTGTATCTGCTCTGGTGTTTATATAAACACAAGGAACTCCAGTTTCTGTATTATATCTTGCCTGAAGAAGGGGCCTGAGTTGCCTCAAAAGTTTGCATGTTGTAATCTTTTTAGTTAGCCAATAAAAGGTGTCATTTTACTTGACTTCTCACTACATTCACAATGGCTAACATGATACAACACCCTAGTACTACATACAAATATGAAAAATAATAATTAAAAAATGACAAAAATAACCGAGACATAAATCCATGTTGATAAATAACATTAAGATTCCTCAGTATCATCCACTACAGTATTTTCCTGAACCACCATTTGATAATTATGATTCTTTTTTTTTTCTGCTGATGGGAAATTTAAACTCTTTGTTCTACCGGTGCCTTATCTTCTTCATCTCATACACTAGATTCAGAGGACTTGTGTGTCACCTTTTCAGCCATGGTTACTCAGTTTCCTTCTTGCTTGTGCAGCACCCTGTGCTTCCACAGTAGAACTTTCAGTAACCTCTCTATATTTTTATTTGGTTTTCTAACTCTATAGCCTATTTTATCACTCTCACCTATTCATACTGTTGCGACACATGTGCCGCCTCAAGCTTAGCCAGTGTTTGCTGTTCAGTGGTTTTTGCTAATCAACATGTTACTGGGGCCAGCATGCTCATTAGCAAAATGAGGGCAGTTTTCTACTTTGTGTTGTGTCGTATACTCCCATATTTAAAACACTTCATAGGTTCAGAGGCAGGGCTTGAAGTAGCCTCCATATCCACCTACTGCCCTCCAATCTAATTCTAATATATTTCTGTGCTCTAAACTCCCAGAGGGGACCCCTGTTCCATTCAAATTCATGTATATATAATAACAGTAATCAGAATTGTCAAGTTTAAACCTCTAGGCAATATTTAGTTTTTCATTACATTGCTCAGTATCATAAATACTTGTCTGAGCTTTAGAAGCTTTGCAATCTAGTGGGCTACATCTTATTTTTCACACCACTTGTTCATATTGGGTGAGCTCCCTTTCTAAGACATTATTAAATAAAAATTGACATTCAAGTGTGTGACATTTGTAGCTGGAATGGATAATGGCAATACAGAAATAAGGGCATCTTTAATGACTGGTCCTTGTTCTAAAAGTAGATTGGCTAGAATATAACAACTACACTACTCATCTGTGAAGCCAAGGCAAAATGTATGCACAACATACCAACGTTAGCATCACCAAAACAGAATCTTCAGGCACAATTTTTACCCCATGGCACCGAGGCATTCTCTGAGAAGACCATCCTGGCCAATCTTACGGCATTATATCCTTATGGTTCAGAAAATCACAATAAACAGTAAAGAAAAACAAAAAAAAAAAAAAAAGAAAATAGAAACACTTGCACATACACAGTTCCACCTACTCACTATTCATATGCAAGAAAAAGTTTTTTCAAAGCAGAATAATTTGTGCAGATATTTTTTCCAAATGAATAATGCATTCAAAGATATTCTAACCCAGAAAAATATCCAATGTTGGATAACGGACTGGATACTGTACACATTCAGTACTCCCTATGTATGTGTACAATTGCGTTCCAATGTTTATGACACTTTGAACCTCCTCTGGGTACAGTGTATTTATAGTTTTTGGTTTCAATGATAGGAGTATAATTGTGTCCTAGATTTCTTAAAAACTGTGTGTGTTTTGTTATAAAAGATGAAGCATTAGATGAATTTTAGCTTTGCCGCAAGATACCTTTGGTGCAGATCTGCAAATAAACATTAAAAAAATCCATATTCCATTCCATATTCCATAGCATTTTTGTAGTGACTGGCCGAGTTTAGCTGTCTTAAGATAACAAAGACACCAAGTTCAGTCCTCATATTACTTTAATTCATTGGAAAGAATGTTACCCTGAACCCTCCAGAGTTTCTATTGCTCAAGAAGTAAAAATATATCCATGATAGAAATTAAATGGTGTCATTTCTGAATTTTATAATCATTGTGAAAGTATAATCAGTATAAACTCACATTGGTTACCTTCAATACATAATAACTAGAAAAGTACAGAAGAGAAGCAACCAAATTTGACACAATGCTAAAGTTGGAGTGCAGATTAAATTACTACATGTTCACTAGCAATCTTTCACCCCATTTCTGGAAAGTTCATCAAGTAAAAGAAACTGCAATTTTTTTTCTTAAGCTTTCAATTGATAGGTGAACAGCAAGATCTATTAAGAAAACACTGAGATGTACTTTCAGTAGCACAAGTGAATGATTCACTGATGTGTTAACAGCTGCTAAATGTAACAATGTTCACATTTTCAGAAGTTGAGCGCAGTGTAGCTAGCACAAAGGAAACTGATAATGCAGACAGATGTAACTGTGGAGTTCTAAATGCCAGCTCAGATGGAAAAACAATTTAAGGTTCTAGGTGGAAAATGATATTCGCTCTGTCTCTGGAGTAACACAAATGTGCACTAGTGTGTTTAGTCTGACTTTCACTGGTAATGTCATTCTGAGTACAATATAATTTTAGTAAAATGGAAATCATACACTTCTCTACATTTGATAAGACAGAAGGATAAATGCAGTTGTTTGTTTTCCATGATAAGTATTATTGTACTAATACCAGCCCACAAGCTTGCTATTGCACATGTCTTATAAACTATTCAAATATCACAAGGAACATTTATTCAAAATATTGCATTTAAGGTGCACTGTCCCACTTTAAATCCATTAATAAAGATAAACCTCCCAAGCTAGAAACTGATTCTTTCTCCAAAATGCACATCAATCACAATAAACCTCCCACCCTTCACACAAATGTCATATAATTTCATTCTGTAAGCTTACCATGTTGGCAGCACTATTTATCAAGATAACTTCTTCATCGCTAATAAGAGCTGTTAATGCAGCTGTAATCTCAATACTAAAACAATTTAAAAATGGAAAATACAAGTCAAACAACTCTGACCTGCCAGCTCATTTGTTTATTTCCAATAAGGCCAGTTCATTAAAGGGTCAAAATACATTCTATACTGTTCTTTCCATTTTGTCTTTAATCCGCCAATTAACATTGACCTCTAATGGTTAATTGTAAAAACATTTGGATACTTATTTTTATTCTTTTTTAATGTTGCTTGTGTGATCATTTCATTTTCATCTTGTTAAACACTGTAGCTGTTTAACTTCGCAGTATTTAACATATAAAATGTGGTCAGAAGAACTTTTTTCTAATTCACCACTAAGCTGAGAATGCATAAAATGTAAAGTCAACATTTAATGTCACATAAAGCTTATTGATCAGAATGAATGAAAGCTTGTCACTGTTTGGACTGCTGTATAATTATGTGCAACAACAAAGTCTCCTAAGTGCCCCAATTTTATTTTTCATTTAAGGTTTGTCCATCAATGGAAAAGTAAGTGTCAGGTCTGCAATGTCTCTAGGTACGCCTTACCACTTGCTTAAAGGCAGGAGTGTCTTAACTATTAAAAACACTAACAATCCACAGCACAGGCTAAATTTCTGAATGAAATAAATTATTTTTTTTATTTTATAAGTCAATTTTAGAACCCCTTGGTGTACAGTTATAAAATACTGCATAACATCTCTTGAAATTGACCATTAATTTCATTAAATACTCACATTCCCATTCACCAGGCTACTTGTCATTATTTTTATCACTGTGTACCTGTTATTTTTGCGAGCCTGATTTTGGTATTCATGGTATTCATGGTATTTGGTATTCCCTGTTTCACAGCTTTTACTCCTCGCTTTCTTGTTTAAGTTCTGACAAATACTCTCCATTTAGGGATTGCTGTCATATGTGAGGGAGTGAAGCAGCCTGAATGGAAGCATGTAATGTTCCTGCAAGACACAACAGGGAAGATGACCCAGCAGTTGCCAAGGTTGTCTGACTCTATGTAAAGAGACAGTACAAAGCTAATGATGGAATTCCAGAGATGGTAGGAATCCAACCCAAAATATTTGAACTGTGAGCATCACTGCCCTAACATAATATTTCCCTCCATTAATATAGATGTTAATGCAGTGTATCATATGAAATGTCATTCCAAGTCTCTGAGGCAAGAGGAGCGTGACATCAGTCTGACAGGTCGTACACTTATAATTAAATAAGTTTATATCTTCTTTATGTAATTTTCATCGACATTCCTTCAGACTCTCACTTTGTAACAGGGGTAATGCCCACTTTGCTACCAATCACAGAATGTTATTATTAAGAAAATATTACCTAATTTATCCTGAACAGCCTCATAAAACCAGTGCCCTTGACAAACAGTGTGGTTGCATCTGTGTGCGGAACAGAAGAATAATTTAAACATGTTCCTCTTCAGTCAAGAACTCCTTTTATATTCATATGCAGATGTTAGTTTCCCATCCAGCTTTCATTTTTATTTATGTATTTTTTCCCTGTTTCACAGCTTTTACTCCTCAATTTCTTGTTTCAGTTCTGACAAATACTCTCCATTTAGGGATTGCTGTCATATGTGAGGGAGTGAAGCAGCCTGAATGGAAGCATGCAATGTTCCCGCAAGACACAACAGGGAAGATGACCCAGCAGTTGCCAAGGTTGTCTGACCCTATGTAAAGAGACAGTACAAAGCTAATGATGTAATTACAGAGATGGAAACATCTCCTGGCTGCTGGAAGACATAAAGTCCTGTGGGGAAACATGTAGGACCATGTATTGTCTCAGATAGGCCTGGGAGGCTGTCTTGAAGACCTGGTCCTTTAATGGCAATAGAGGCCTCAGGAGTAATTCCAGGGTTTGAGCAGATGTGGCTACAGAGGGGGCTGGGGGGTCTCATGGTCTGGAACCCCTGCAGATTTTATTTTTTTCTCCAGCCATCTGGGTTTTTTTGTTTTTTTTGTCCTCCCTGGCCATCGGACCTTACTCTTATTCTATGTTAATTAGTGTTGTCTTATTTTAATTCTTACTTTGTATTTTTTTTCTCTTTTCTTCATCATGTAAAGCACTTTGAGCTACATTATTTGTATGAAAATGTGTATATAAATAAATGTTGTTGTTGTTACAGGAAGACGATTTAACTAACTTTGGAGTTCTATATGCCAGCTCAGATGGAAAACAAATCTAGGGTTCTAGGAGGAAAATGATATTCACTCTGTTTCAGGAGTAATACAGATGTGCACTAGTGTGTTTAGTCTGACTTTCACTGGTAATGTCCTTCCGAGTTTAGTAAAATGGAAATCATGTACATCTGGTACATCATCTACATTTGGTTTGACAGGAGGATAAATGCAGTTGTTTTCTTTGCATAATACATTTTCTTGCACTAATAAAACCCAAAAACATGCTATTGATCATATCTTATAAACCATTCACATATCACAAGGAACATTTATTCAAAATATTGCATTTAAGGTACACTGCTCCAACAAGTAGTTTGAGACTTTAAATCCAGCAATAAAGACAAACATCCAAAACTAGAAACTGATTCTTTCTTCAAAATGCACATCAATCACAATAAACCTCCCACTCTTCACCTTAATGTCATATACATTTAATTCCGTAAGTTTACCAGGGATTTAAAGTGGCCTCACAATGAACCATCTGGCAAATGTACATTCAAGCAAGCAAATGATCATTGGATCGAAGATGAAAGGTGAAGGAAGTATTCTCTGTTTAGTGCACAACAATTTGACAGACCACCCACCCAAAAACGCCTGTACCCTAAAATAGCTTGAAATGTGTAATTTGTTTATTTTGGCCTTCTACCCAATCAGCACCTTAGAAAACCACTTGCAAGTTCAAGATGAAAACATTTTGGTCAATGCTCTCATGTAAGTGCTGTAAGATGGCACTCTGTGAAGAATACATTGACAAGAATTGAATTTAACTTAACCAGGGACTGCCCATTGCCCACGTATGTAAACAACTGTTCTGTAGTTCTTTTTTTTTAATAAACTACTTAGAAACAATTTGACTATAAAAATAAAGGGCAGCACGGTAGCACAGTGGGTAACGCTGCTGCCTCGCAGTTAGAAGACCCGGGTTTGTTTCCCGGGTCCTCCTTGTGTGGAGTTTGCATGTTCTCCCCGTGTCTGTGTGGGTTTCCTCCCACAGTCCAAAGACATGTAGGTTAGGTGCATTGGTGATTCTAAATTATCCCTAGTGTGTGCTTTATGTATGAGTGTGTGTGTGTGTGCACTGCGGTGGGCTGGCGCCCTGACTGGGGTTTGTTTCCTGTCTTGCACCCTGTGTTGGCTGGGATTGGCTCCAGCAGCCCCCCGTGACCCTGTAGTTAGGATATAGTGGGTTGGGTAATGGGTGAATGGAAATAAGGGATGTTGTCATGTTGAATTTTTTAAATTTCAATCTACTACTTTTATCGATTATTGTTTTAATGATTACATGAGAAACCAGTGTGGAAAGTCAAAACAAAAATTAATATACATCAGAGAAGCTAAGTGGCAAATTGTATATCTGTCATCATGCACAAGAAAATATGCAAAAGTACAATAGATGTGCTATGATTCCATTCGCAAACTCATTATTTGCCGAAACAAAAATTATCAGTATCAGTCAGTTTGTATATGACAAAGTATCATACAAACTGATTAGCAGTTACAAATCAATAAATTAATTCACAATAGAACACCACATAAACTATGGATTTACTTTGCATTGTAAATTGTCACATATTTTCCATTTACTCTGAAATTAAAAAAACTGTGTCTAGCTGCTGAGAGATTTTGCCTTTTCATACCACACATGTCATCAACTGTCTGACTTGATACAACTTTTTAGCAACAATCAACCTTTTAACTGTGAAATTTTCACTCAGACTTGAGTTTTATTCAATTGGAGAGCTACATTTTATCAAACATCATGGCCCAATAGCAACAATCTTGTGTGCAATGTGGTCGCAACATTCACACCATACATTTTCAGAAACCCCCTGTTCCATTACAGGATTAGGTTTAAGGCAGAAACCAACCGTGAATGGTAGGGCAGTACATCAAAGAGCACAGTAATACACACTTACTCATACCAGGTCAGTTTAAAATCTCTAAAAAGTCTAAACCCTGTGTGCTTGAAATATGAAAGAAAGTTGAAATACCCTGTGAAAAAAATCCATGTAGACGGAAGAATGTGCAGATTCCACAGAGACCAGGTCTGGGCTTTGATTCCAACCCAAAATATTTGAACTGTGAGCATCACTGCCCTAACATAATATTTCCCTCCATTAATATAGATGTTAATGCAGTGTATCATATGAAATGTCATTCCAAGTCTCTGAGGCAAGAGGAGCATGACATCAGTCTGACAGGTCGTACACTTATCATTAAATAAGTTTATATCTTCTTTATGTAATTTTCGTCGACATTCCTTCAGACTCTCACTTTGTAACAGGGGTAATGCCCACTTTGCTACCAATCACAGAATGTTATTATTAAGAAAATATTACCTAATTTATCCTGAACAGCCTCATAAAACCAGTGCCCTTGACAAACGGTGTGGTTGCATCTGTGTGCGGAACAGAAGAATAATTTAAACGTGTTCCTCTTCAGTCAAGAACTCCTTTTATATTCATATGCAGATGTTAGTTTCCCATTTAGCTTTCATTTTTATTTATGTATTTTTTCTGAGGTTGTGAGAACAGGTTGAGCAAAACTTTAATAATAGATGTTTTTCATGATTACATTACTTAACAGATTCTTATATTGAAATGTCACATATAGTTATAGATTAAACACATTTTTAGACTGTACTTCATTAGTTTGAAATGTGTTTTGTTTACAATAGATTAGTCTTATTTTTTCCCTTAGTGGATAAAAAAATAACCAAATTGGGATAATAACTACATGCAACTTTTATATTCTGTATGGTGAAAAGACAGATATAGAAAATTCATAAAATATTTATATGAATATTTCTCTATAACAGGTAATATGAAATAAATCTTTTCTGTCAGACATCTGTAAAAAATATTCTTAATTCCTCCCTTTTATAAAAAAGTAAAACCTGCATGCCACCATCTCCTGTCTATTATCATTACTGGGTCTATTACATTATGCATAAATATGTGCTTTTCTTTTATGGAAAAAGCTTCAATTACTTTTTAAGCAGCAAAAATATGATATGACATCTCTGCTAATTTACTAGAATTCACATATTTGATTTGAATATTTTACTTTTGGTTTCTGCTGGTCCCATTGGTTGCTCTATAAACAGTTTTTATTACAATAATATGTCATTCTCATTTTGCAACATTTAGAGTACAAAGTGCATTATGAAGATACAAAGGCCTCTTTTTTAATTTCAGCAAAGAATGAACGTTAAGATCCATTCAATGTCTTGACCTTTTAATGCCTGGTTAAACAAATTCTCTCTTATTAGCAGCTCAGCAGTACTAATTCTTTTGTAAGCTGCACCAGCAGAGTCTGCAGAAGAGTGTTTTTGTTGGCACTGCATGGGGCATATTGCCTGCTGTCTTTCTCTGTGTGTCACCTGTCTACTCTTTCTCCATTGTAAGAGAAATCCAATCTTTGTTAATTTACCTTTGTACTGTTTGATTTGGAGCAAATTTGGAGAAAATTAACAATAAATACAAGTCATCTGTTTTTTTTTGTGATTTAAACAAAAGCAATCCATATACTGGATATGTATGTTTCAATGCATGCATTAAGCAGCTACTTCTTTTGGTGTCATTCGAACACACATGAAATGTCTGACTCATTCATGCTTAATTTTACTGCGTAATTTTTACACATTACTCTATTTACATTATTCTGTATAAGTAATGAATCCAACATAGCTACCATATTTGAATTTGATTTAATATAGGGTAATCTATGTACAAATAGTTTTCTGATAGAAATTGCCACCCATACTACTAGTGTTTCACTGGTTTTCAGAAAAAAATTGATAACAAGTACAGAAATATGAAGCAATGATTCATCTATTTCACATTTTCCTATGTGTCTGTTCCACAGTCATTGTAAATCTGTGCATGCTGGAAAGCAGATTCTTGCTGTTTAAGAAGAAATTCTGTTTATCGAGATGCTTGACATTGCTCTGACTTTTTCATTTATCATTCATGGCATGTTTTTGTGTTCACATAAACCACTATTGACTTATACTGGCACTGATAAACCTATTGTAAACTGCAAAACTACATTAATTAGAAAAGGAACTGACACTATATATTCTTTATAATAATGTTCATTGAATAAACACTAATCAACATGATTTTAATTTTAAGCAGAAAGACAAAATGTCATTGTGTAGCATAACATTGAGGGCTGGTGGTGACAGGTCTATCCCAGCAACACAAGACAGGCAGCAGTCCTTCACATGGACCACTCACTCACACAACCACATAAGGCCAGTTTTGAACTGACAAAAACATGCAAACTCCACCTGGACAAAAACCAGGGAAAATATTTTAACCCTGGATACTGCATCCATGAGGCAAGAGCGTTAACCACTTTGGTAACTAGTGCCCGGTAAGCAGCTTTCTATATTGTATTAGATATTTAAGATCTTAAAGCATTGTTTTTTTAAGACCAGCTCAGTTTTAAAGTAATGGGATTGTAACCTATTGTATGTAGTGCTAAAAGTTTGTGCAAAACATGAAAAAAATCTAATTATTAATCCAAAGGTATAAATTAATTGGTGAAATAATTCCTAGCTAATGATTTGATGATTTGCTGGCCAACAAACTACTCAGCTTTTAAGGAATGAAAACATCTCTCTTCATGTAAGAACAGATAGGGACCACTTTAGAAAAAACTACCACTTGTACACTATTTACATTAAACATAGGTGACTCATATTTACATATTTATCCACATAATTCTCTTTGCCATTCACTTATTATTGTTTTAATATGATGGGAACTGAGTCTACTGTGTGTACTGGTAAAACTATAAAGTTTTTAACAAAAAGTAAAAAAAAGAAAATCCTAATCAATTGCTTATTGATCTAACAGGAAGACGATTAAACAGCCATTTAGCTATAGACTTGATGAGTTTAGAAAATAAGTGTCTTATTGTAAGGATGTATCTCCACAGGTAGTTTTGACACATTTCCAATATCCTCAGAAATGATTTAGAACACAAAAACAGGACAATCAAACTATTCAAGGCAGTAGACATAAACATAAAAAACACTAAAAGAAATACAACTACCAGTACAGGCTTGTCAGGATGTGTAAAGGAAGCTTGCTGTACTGCATTTAGTCTGGAGTCTCTCTAGAATAAGACTAGAAAAATAACTTTCCAGAAATTTGTAGTATACGATTGGTTTCTTTCCAAAAACAGGCCGGAAACAAATTTTCTGTTGAAGGATATACTCTATGATGTCTTTTAACCACTGGGAAAAAAAATCACTGAGGCTGGTAAGTGTAGATGGCCACAACTTTTCTGGAAACTCCATCATCTTTATTTGGTTCCTGTTCATTTGGAAGTTAAGGATGCATCTTGGTTTTTTCAGTACCTGAATGTAATAGATAGATAGATAGATAGATAGATAGATAGATAGATAGATAGATAGATAGATAGATAGATAGATAGATAGATAGATAGATAGATAGATAGATAGATAGATAGATAGATAGATAGATAGATAGATAGATAGATAGATAGATAGATAGATAGATAGATAGATAGATAGATAGATAGATAGATAGATAGATAGATAGATAGATAGATAGATACTTTATTATAATAATGGCAGTCCTTCATATCTGCCAAAGCCCTTGGCTCTATTTTGAAATCTGATCTCATTCATGTTGTGGTGGAATACATCAGACACTTTTGGATTACTACGCTGAATGGAATTTCTTATGTAACAATCTGGTCCACCATTAACTTCTTTAAAAGGAGCCCACATCAGACCCATTGCTATCCTTTATTATAAATATGAATGTTAGGAGAAACTTTATGTTTCTTTGTTTACAGGTATGTGATTCATAATGTGTGTAGTGGGTACAAATCACTTTCACATGTGCAACATTAGAGAATTATGTGCCTCAAGGTGAATTTAATAATAAACAAACTATTATTTTCTGTGATTAATAGTGCAAGTCAAAAAATCCTTAAGATGTTTTCTTTGACTATGCCCCACACATTCACTTAATTTGGGGTTAAAATAATAGAAAGCTTTAAAAATCTGTTCACTCAAAATTGCATTTTCCCTCTTGACAAACACATACTCACAGGTGTGAAGGATCAGTACGGCTAAAAAGTTTATTGTTCCAAAGTTCCTTTACCTTCTGTTTCACAGCTCAGATTCTGTTTGTGTGGCGCACAAAATATGCAGATTTTTTAATTGTTCCAGTGTCCCTCTACATACTACTTTTATCCTGCCACATCCCATACACATGCATGTGCATTAACTAGTGACTCTAAATTAGCCATATGCTGCATACCATTCAGTGGATTTGTGCCACCCCTGGGTTGTTTTCTGATTTGTGCTAAATGCTGCCTGGATCGGCTCCAACCCCTGTCACTCTATACTGGGGTAGGTAATTTAATAGACAGAAAGAAGATAATATGTATTATGGAAGACTGTATAATTTTTGCTACATTTTTGCAATCTATCAACTGCTGTCCCACAAATTTAAAATGGATGGAGGTCTGCAGCAGCCTTAAAAAATCCATAGATACTTACATTGTAATACAGTGGATACTTTTGTGTAATTCTGAAAGATCAGTGATAAGTACAGCTGCATTCTTTAATAACCAAAAAAACATTGTTACCTTGTTCTGCAGATAAAGAAGCTTTCTATAAATTATATGAAAAACTATAAAACAGCTCAAACCTATCCACCTTAATAAAAGGATAAATGCTTGTGTGTCTGTCTGTGCGTTTGTCTGGTTGCTATGTCTCTGTCATTCCAAAAGACGGACAAACTTTTTTAGTAATAAAATTCATTGCATTCATCATTCTAATAGATGCTGCATCACAAACATTAACATTGCTTTTACAAATCCCGTACCAAATGGAGTATTATAGACATATATGCTTTGCATGGTCTATTGCAAACATTGACACTGAGGTCTAGTTGTTTACTTAGATTTCAACCTCTCTTAGACAGGTAGCACAACTAGTGCTCCCTAAAAAAAACTTGGAGAGAGATTTCAGTTTTATAATCACACACAATAAACGGAAATAACTTTGTCCAATAAGTGCCATCTTTAGAATGATCTTAGAAACACTCATCCTCAAATATGCTGCATTGCTTGTCCTCCAATTGTTGTTACTCAGTTGCAACGATCAGTAGCAACAATCTCATGCCATCCCTCAATTGAAAATGGCTATAAGATGAATTACAGAGTTATATTATCTGAAACTAGAAAATAAAATGTTTATAGTAATCCGCCCATCTATTCTACAAAATATGGAAATCTTTTCTGAATATGGCATTACATTTTCAATCATTGAAACTGCTACGTAACAGTGGGTGAGTAATGATTACATATATTAAAAAGGAAAACTAATTTTTGATGTCATATTAATAATACAGTATAATATTGTATTTTACTGGTTTGTTATCTGAAAGCTCAAGAAGAGATATAAACAAATATGGATGATATTTCTCTACTCTGCATTATACTTGTAAAGGAAATAAGGTGGTACGCTAGAAATATTTTACCAATTCCATAAAATCATTCAGAAAAAATAAAATAAGATGACATTAATCATGAAATATTTGTTGTGCCTATTGATTTTAAACAATATTCACTTTACTTAAACTTTCTACCTTTGTTAAAATTAAGGCTTTCATGAATATCTGTTAACTTCCATAATTATTATTTTTTAGTTTACTGTAAAAAATACTTTAACCTCCTTAGCATTGCATTTTATTCCAAAAAAACATAAAAAGTGTTACATTTGTTTTGGCATGACAAATTACATATTTATTAAGTCTCAAAAGTATATTAATGACACAAATAATAGTAGTAATGATGAATAAAAATAATATGAAATGAACAATAATAACAAAAATAATAATAGTAATAATAATAACCACTAATGATGCCAAAACAGCATATAATCTCAAAATGAGTCCTTTGTGTGGTAAATCTTAAAGCATGGTGAAAGACACAATCCAACATCACAGTCGGGACAATAATAGTGTGTTTCTTTTCTGACTTTTTTCCCAGATTTGTCCATTTTTGAGCAACACACTGCACAGGAACGAGTTCGATTCTGTTGTTTTTCTATTGGTCGTATATAATCCATAAAATGTCTACCAATAAGATGCTCTGGATTGATCTGCGATGTGCTGGGTTGACCACATCTCTTTAGCGGTAGTGTGGACGATGGATGTGCGGCAATGTAAAATATGCATGAGATACAGTTTCGCCAGCTTCTTGTTTGTATAAAACGAATGCATTCCAAATGCACTGTTCCACTAGATGATGAAATATCTTTTTTAAATATTTCTTTTGTTGCTGCCGCATAACAGGATAGAAAGTCAATTCTTAATCTGCATGATCTACACCGCCCATCGTGCTATTGTAGTCGACCACAGCACAAGGCTTTGTAACCTACTTGTTTGCTTTTGCATGTACAGTGACTGTAGCTGGATTATGTACAGTGCTAAGAAGTCAAACATCTTTCTTGTCCTTCCATTTCAGTGCAAGCACTTTACCCTTTTGCTGTAATTTAGCTCTGTCAAAGTCTGCAGGCATACCACGATGGTTGGGATGTACTGTTCCATATGCGTCAGTCTTCCTTTGCAGCAAGATGTCAAACAGCTCTGGCAAAGTATAAAAATTGTCCATGGTTACACCGTAACCTTGATCCAGTAGTTCATCTTTCAAACTCAGCACCAATGATGTAGCAACACGGTACTGATTGTATTTTGGATCAAACATGGTCCCTTTTCCTGTGTACAGAACCAAATTCCAGATGTATCCCATTTTCAATTCACAAAGCTGGTAAAGCTTTATGCCAAATCTTGCTCTTTTCGATGCGATGTACTGTATCCATGAAAGTCTACCCTTATCAGCCATAAGACTTTATATTCCGGACTTTGATGTTAGCATCAATGAAACCTTCCAAAATTTTGCTACAATAGCCTGGTATATTTTTCCAAATTTTCTTCATTTTGGATGCTGGATGGGTATTCTCATCAAAGTCTTCATTGTTGGTAAAGTGCAGATATTTCATAATTAGTGAAAATCTATACTCTGACATAATTTCTCCAAGGAATGGTGTTGCCAAAATTTTGTTCACGGACCAGTGCCACCGCTGCTCAGATTTCACTACAAGTCCTTGCAATATCAATAAGCCTAAAAAGGCCCAGAAATCTTCAGCAGTTACTGGTTCCCATCTTTTTGAACAGAAAACTGCTTATTTGCCTGTTCTACATAACGATTCATCTCAAGAACAATTCTGTCGATCACATTATCCTCCAGGAATAACTTGGATCTTGGCTGTCAACATCCACTTTTATTCCTGGCTGCCCTACTAAATCAAAACTAGGAGGCGCTGGTTTATTCAAAGCAGACGTAACACTTATGCAAGACATTCATATATCATTACCCGAGTAATGCTCAGGACTTTCACTGACAGCACTTTTACAGCCTGAATGATTCTTGGCTCTAACACTTACGCAAGACACAACTGTACAGTTGCCCGAGTGACACTTGGGACTAACGCTTTTAGCATGGTTTTCTCAGCCTGAGTGTAAGAGCCATGTGCTAGTTATTTAAGTTATATTAAAAGTTTGCCTGTATATTAGTGCATAGTCTATGGGAGGTTCTTATAACAAGCTGAATTGAATTGGTATATTCTAACTATTTCTTGTCTCTTTGACTACAGATTAGTCTCAGTTAATGACCTGCCTTGCCGTGAGTAAGGCATAAAGGGCATATGGTTTTAAACCATGCCTTAACGTTTCCAATAGTATGTGACACAGCAAGCTTTATTGAACGTGCAGTGTCATACGTTTAGAGTGTACTGAAGGCGAAGTAAAGCATCTTTAAGTATAAAAAGAGCTGAAGTTTGACAAGAAAAGCTAAGCTTAGAGAAAAGACATTTTTTCCAATTTGTTTTTTTTTGCCTTTTATCCAAGGTGTGTAACAACCTTTTTTCTTTATTCTTGTGTGGACTGTTCGCTTTGAATTTTCACTAAATCTTTTAAAACAAACTTTTGGACTAAGAGATTTCTTTTTGGCACGTGTTTGACCCATGCTTGATCCAGCCTTACTTACCAGTAGCTACAACGAGTAACGCTCGGGTCTAACACTAAGGAGGTTAATATATTGTAGGTTTGCATGTTTTATAGTGCCCATAAAAAGTACTCACCCCCTGCAAGCTTTTATTGTTATACAACATTGAATTACGATGGATTTAAGTTGTCCTTTTTAACATTGATCAATAGTAAATGGCATTTTAGTGTATGCAGAGTGATCTAGATTAATTACAAATATAAAACATAAAATATGATTGGTCAGCATTTAGTAGGTGCACCTTTGGCTGCCATTCCAACCTTGAGTGTTGTGTGCCCAGGTCTCTATCTAGACACTGCCAAATGTCCCCAATCTTTTTTTGTAAAATTGCTTAGGAAGTCTAATAAATGTGCCCATAAAATTCTTTTGATTTCCTAGGATAGTTACAGTTAAACTGAATAATTTCACATTCACATGAAGAACAAATAAAAAAAAAGACAGCACATATACCATAATCTCAGCCAATGCCAATAGAAGTACACTTCAATAAAATAATAAAAAAAAACAACAACCTGTCAGGTCAAGAATATAGCAGGTGTTTTCAGTTCTCTTTTGTTGCAACTTTGCAGTCACTGGCAAATCCATTAATAACACTGAGATTCTTTTTTATCTTAAAAAATAAAACTTTTTGCTTCATGCAGTGCATTAGCAGGGTATTACAGAACCATTCACAGCAAAAAGACTTGGGGATAGTACCAAAGTCATTGAAGTGTGACATATTCTTTTCAACTGAGAATTAACAGCTGAGACATCAAGGACCCTTTCAAACTCTCCTTTCTCTGAGAAAAAAAAAAAATGTTACTAGCAGTACAAAAAAACTGCAAAGTCCTGAAACTGTGTGTCAATCAATACTGATATAGTACAAAGACCTGGTATGCTGTTACCATTAAAACTTATTAGAAAAAAATAAAATGCAGAAAATGCTTACTTTTAAGTCAGGATGCAAAATATTTTGGATTTTTTTTTATCAGTTATCTGTTGAAAAGTGGCAATAGGGTGTAAATGCTTCAACCTATGGGAACTGGCTCTTATTTGGCATTATGAAACAAGGAAAAGCACTTTGTAAGAATGAGACATATCAGCTTGCGTTTGCAACCCAGTTCTGAAACGCATTACCTATGACTCAATCCTGGTTTATCTCACTAACTCCAGTTCATTCCACATTTTCTCTCTTCTTTGTGTTTCTAGCTTTAGAATATTTCATTCAGTCCCTAATGCCAAGCTGTGACATTTCCAGGCTGTCAAACTGATAGCAGGGCATTCTTCACTTTTTCAGATACTGGCATGGTGAACAGGACTTCCATATGTCCATCTTCTGTGACATGCACATTTCATCAATTCTAAAGGTAAGATAAAAGTGTGTGTACTTTCCATTCAACTGCTAATGGTACATACAAATAAACTTCCCTTTATTATAGCATATACGGTACATAAAAATCATTTATTCATCCATTTACTGAAAACTTTGAAGCACAATTTTTTATATTTTTGCAATATTTCATGAAATAGCAACATTTTAAAGTTTACTCTGAGGCATCTTTGAAGATTTAAAACAACTTTAGTACATATGTAACCCCTGCCCCCATTTAAACCCACCATGAGTAGGACCATGTGTTCTTTCAGGAGGTGTCTCCGCCTAAATTATTCAATTATTCACATATACTGTTTACTAAAAATTAACTTTCCACTAATTTCTTAAATTGTATATTTTTGACTCTTATAACAAACACAATGACAAAGAAATAAAAGGAACAAGAATAATAATAAAAAAAAAACTACTTACTTACATGATAAAAATAATTACATTAGAAACTGAAACATTAAAAAAAAAGGAAAAATAATATATTTGCACTATGGTGGGCTGGCACCCTGCCCGGGGTTTGTTTCCTGCCTTGCACTCTGTGTTGGCTGGGATTGGCTCCAGCAGACCCCCGTGACACTGTAGTTAGGATATAGCAGGTTGGATAATGGATGGATGGATATATTTGCAGCCACTTATATTTCCTCATTTCCTCACCCACATTTATCACAAACATCAGTCTCACAGAGTTTCAGATCGGGAGCTCCAGATGTAGTTGGGAATTGTCATTGCCTTCAAAGAAAAGCTAAACTGGCCCCTTCACGTGGATGTTCTCAAGCCAGGTAATAGAAAAGAAAGAAAAAAAAACAAACACATGAACAGAAATTCTCAAATGACGTTTCTCTTTTTCAGTAATTCCAACCCAGTTTACCCATTTGGCCTCCACCATATGTAGCTCCTTCATACACTGTATGCTACATTCATGTCATGGAATGGCACTTTCTCTAGCAATTGACTGTGCAACGCTATTGTCTTCAACCCACAAACAGCCAGTTCTTAAACCGGTAAGCCTTTATCTATCCTTCACTCTGACACTAGACTTTTCAGTCAACACGTTTAGTCATGCTTTTCGCTAACTTGTACTAGGTCTCTTCATCTTTACAGTGCCGTTCACGTCCTCAGCTGAAAAGATTTTTTTTTCTTTTGTTGGTTAAGTAGACTGCCAACCTACTGTTTTTCACCTCTTCTAGCCATTCTGTCTCTCTGCAAAAATACAATTTCACTCACCAGCCCATAGTGTCTGTCAGCCTGAACTTGTCAACTGGTAATTAGGGTTTTCTTTTTACACCAGTCGGTCTGGCTGTCTCCCATTTCATCTCCTCCATCTCTTTTTGGGCCTCTCTCCCTTTTTCCTTCTGTCTCTTTCCTTTTTCCTACATCAAGTCTTCTCCCTCTCCCCTTCTCTCTAACTGTGTTCTCCAAACTTTTTTTCTCCCCTCTCTTGTTAATCACTTTTTCTTCAACCATTCCAGTTCCTGTTACTATCCCAGCGGTTCTCAAAATGTGGGGCGCGAAACGTGCCATATGTGGCATAATTTGCTATTCGTAGGAAAATGTTAAACTTGTAGCTGTGTATCGGCAGCAAAAAATATAGGAATACATTTTATTAGGGTTTCAAAAAAACGGTAGGGGGGTCGAGATTAAAACTGTTACGAAAACTCGGTTTGCAAATACTTAAAGGTTGAGAAACGCTGTACTACCCTATTCTAGTCGGGATAAACCTAGCAGCCATTAGGCTAGGCTTTACACAAATGATAATGTCTCATCTCATCAAGTAACAGATTAAGTGGGTCAGACCAGCAATAGGCTCCAAGTTCTTATGGACATTTCCCAGTTACTAATTTCTCAGAGTGCAGTAACAAGTTTACAGGAAAAGTTTTATTATAAATTTACAAATTACTAATTGAATAATGCATATACATAAAGATATAGACCAGGGGTGGCCAGCTCTGATCCTGGAGGGCCGCAGTTGCTGCAGGTTTTTGTTCTAATGCAGTTGCTTAATTAAAAGCCAATCATCACCAATAACCAATCTTATTTATTTTCATGGTTTGTAAGTGTCTTAACTCCATGTCAGCCCATTCTTAAATCATACATTTTTTTCCCTTTCTAATGATACATGTATCATCCAAGTGATTTGAAGCCTAAAACAGTTGAGTCATTTTCAGTTATTCACTTTCTCTTTAGTTTCCTTCTGAGTACTTAATTCACCAAAGACTGAATGATGAATACACAAGCTAGAGGTAGAACTGCTGGTTCCTTTGTCATTTGCATCACATTGCTAATAAGCAGCAGTTAAAACAATGAATACATCTGTTTAAGACTAAAATAACCAATTAAGGGTTTAAAATCTTAACAAGCAAGACCACTAAAATGAACCAGAAAAATGTCATTTGAGCAGTAAGTGTTTCATCAGTAATGAATGATTTCGTTTGAAGCAATTGGGTTGGAACAAAAACCTGAAGCCACTTTGGCCCTCCAATACTGATGTTGCTCAGCCCTGATTTAAAGGATCTGAGTCTTTAATAGCAGATACATTAAATAAAGTTAATTAGTAGCAAAAACTAGTCACAAATTAAGAAATGGTTAGAATGAAAACCTGCAGCTACTGTGGCTCTCCAGGGACATAGCTAGCCACCCCAATAAACATTGTCAAACAAAGCAGTTCCAGGGTGATTAACATAAAGTAAATGGAATATCTGTGCATCAATATTATTGTTAAACTAGGGTCAACAATGAAGGAAAGCAAAACAAAAATTCAGGTCAGCAGCATACCTGGAGAAAATAAACACCTGGGGGCTGCACAAGCAGTTATAACAGACAACGTCAGACACAGTGACAGTCCTGGAGACCACAGACAACTGGCCACTGTTGCAGAATATTCTCTTAAGCCAGGAATTCATGCAGAGTCCAAAGCCTTTTGGTTCTAGTCAGACTTTTTCTAAAAGATAAAAAAGACGTGTTTAGTCCGTGTACAAACACAATATTTCTAGGCACAGAGACATCTTTAACCAAAACTTGCCATAGATAAGATACTTGGACACTCCTGCTTATTGTAATGAACAACACCTAATGGCATTTCACCACTATTGTCTGATCACCCCCCAGTCAAGCCCACTTTACAATAGATTATCCATCCTGATTATTCAGCAAGTAAAAAAATACATTTAATTATTATGTCACTAGAGGGCGCTGTCGCTCCTCAAACCCACTAGACAAATGTCCAAGACACCAGGTAAAAGCACCAGGAAATATTTTAATTTCTTTTTTCCTCGATAAATCCTGCCTTCAAAGCACCACCACCACAATACACAATAAATCAATAATACAACTCCTTTCCTCCTCTCCTCCCAGCAGCTCTGTCACTCTACCTCCCAACTCCGGCTCTCTTGCTGGGTCTCCATCAGTCCTTTATATAGTTCTTGACCTGGAAGTGCTGACAAGTCACGTAAATAGAAGAGGAGAAGCACTTCCGGGTCAGATGGAGAATTACATTTTTCTTCAGCCCGGAAGTACTTCTGTTCTTCCTTCCCCATGACTTGGGAGTACTTCCAGGATATATGGGAAACAAAATTCCCCGTGTCTCCCTGCAGTGTCACACGGCGGCACCCACGGTACCCAGCAGGGCTGTGAAGCCGAACTCCATCTCCCATGATGCCCTGCGGGAATCCGGGGCACCTCTAAGCTGCAGGGAAGACGCCATCTAACGTCCTGGATGTGTTGGCCGGGTTGAGCTTCCGGCCGTACATCACAGTATGTTTAATCAGGAAATTAAGTTTCACATACAGGATCTCCAGGGTCATTTTGCAGTCTTAAGCATTACTTCAAATCAGTGCTCATCTTAAAAGTATATAGTCAAATATATGCTTAGCTTATTTCTCCATAACATCCATCTCCTCCTGGGCATTCTGTAAGAGACCTGTACCTGTGCTGATCTGTCTAATATGACAACAGAATCCTTTCATATGTTGATTCCAGGGCTCCCAGTATCTCAGATGTTACAGAGAAGTGAAACAACATACAGGAGGATTAGTAAGGGCTAATATTTATTGTACTGCTTATATTTTTATATAAATGACTAAAAAACAAAAATACAATGTGCACAGCTAATTAGCAGCTCTAGTCAGGGTATATTAGACTAATATTGTGAGTCTTCAGGCTGGATTTAAAAGCTGAGACCAAAGGGACATCTCTAATATAAACAGGCAGATCATTCCATTTCGGACATCAAAATGATAGTTAATTAATTCAGCGAGATTTTCAAGTATACTTTTGAGAGAGGCTGGGAGACTTTGCAACCAACTCTATTCCCACAATTTGTGTGCACAAATTATCTCCTGACTGAAACCATTTAGTGACCTGACCACCTTCACACACACAGTAAACAGTGAGGATCATAACAAATTACCCAGTGAAACTGTTGTGTTTTACAAAATAAATTTGTGAAATTTTGTTTGAGTTCTATTGAAATGTGTGCCATTGACACAATTAGAGAGGTGTTTAGTTTGCGTCTGAAAGCAAAAGAAAATATAGTAATGTGCACAACTGCTGTGTCTTTGTGTGGAAAATATGTAGCATGTCATATTTTAAAATAAACATGCAGTACTACCCCACGGTGATGTGAATGAGACACATAAATGTAATTTTCACTGGTGTTTGTGTGAATTACACTGCTGCAGACAAGAACACAGGTAAACAAAGATGTATGGATGGGGACTTAGTAATACTTAGTATTCTGTATTTTCTATAAAAAATAAACAAACTTTAAAACCTTCAGATAACTCTTTTTATTGTGTTTGTCATTTCACAATTGCCAAATTACCTGCAAAAACAATTTTAGCATTAATTTTACAAAACTGTATCCAATTCAAAACTTAAACAGTTTCCCTCATCAATAGTTACATTCTTGTGTTATGATTGACTTATCCAAATCCCAGGACACTCCATATATCTTTGGGCACATACAGCAGTATAGCTGCACCGTACCAGGCCAAAAGCACAGACAGCAAACAAAGAGAGTGCTGATCTATTGATCGCAATTGGTTATAAAGGAAGGAGTGGACATTTTGCCAATGGTTTCTTGGATGCACATAAACCCAACCTTTTGAATGACAATTGGTGCAAAGTTTTGCCTGTCAAGGTTACAAGTTGTTTAATTATATCTCTTTGTTTACTGTATTAAAATGTTGCATCATGGAGACATCTCTGGATGTCATTTGCCTATGATTGATCCGTCTTAATCAGATGAGATCCAGAAACTGCATTCCAAATACAGGCGAACTGACACTTCAGTTGAAATTAAGAGAGTCTGGCAGCTTCCTCATAAGCAAAAGACTTGTGTGCCAGAACAAAGCAAAGTGGGTAATCCCAGTCTGTCCTACAGTACTTGATTATTTTTTTACAAGATGAACTTTTGCCGGTTATTTTCCAGTCTGTTCTTTTGGCAAATAAACCTCAGCTTGCCTCATGATATTACTTTTTGGCTTTCTCCAAGTTACTATGTCATTTCCAGGTTGACATAGTACTTGTGCAATGCTTTAGCACGTTATTCTTCCTCTATTGCTAACAATTTAGAAACTCTTTATAATGATGGGACAATAGGTAGGCACGTAGGCAGGTTCTGGTCACTACTTTTGGACTGTGTAGCAAACAGACAGTTATATAATTATAATGCTATCCATGTTCTGAACATTTCCTTCAATTTAGGCCCAGGTATAAATTTATAAATATTAGCACAATGAACACAAGGGCAAGTCAATTATAAACATGTCTTCCAAATCATATATGCTAATACATTTATTAAATATTGTAAAACTCATGGTTAACACAAAAAAGTCAACAGTAATAGCTTAATCAAGCATAGACTTTTTATTTGCTATTCTTTAACTTTTGCTCTAGCAAACATAATGTTTAAAACATATGAGCATTGTTTCACCCAATGCACAAACCAACCATAAAAGGTGGCAAATGTACATTGAGGCACATTCAGATTGGCATTCTACCAGCATGCCAGCATACCTTTGTAATTTGTAAAAGAAATGTCTGAAGAACGTTTCATGCATACAGTACATTATTAAACATATTTCTTGCTAAAAATGAGCAAATATATCTGAAAACATCTCTAATTTATGAAACTATACTATTATATAGACATGGGGAGAATGTTCTGACTAACAGACAACAATAGGACATGAGACTCAAACCAAGAACCCTGGGTCTGCAAGACATCCTCCTATGTGGTTTGTTCTTATCTTTGCCCAATGTTGCAGGGATAAGCTCCACCCCATAATGATTAGTTTGTGAATTTTAAGTTTATGTTTTGTCCTTGTTATGGAAAATTGTGTGTACAAGCACAGCTTCACACAGACACACGCCAGGACAACATAGAGATACCAACATATGAGACAGCAGTTTTAAAAACTGAAGACAGTGCATACCATAATGACATATTTTTATGTAGACTAACCATCTTGTCAGCTAAAAGTCATTTTTAGTTCTTTTCTCTCACTAAATAGGGTAATAATCGATTATTTTGTTTCTGTACTGCAATCATTTTTACCTAGACACAACATGTCTCATGCGGCTTAAGCTTTACTTTCAGCTCCTTTTACTGCTGTTCCCCAAACATCCCTTCAACTGCATTTACATGACATCTAATTAATTTTTCTCCAGACACTTCCTTTAATTCAGAAGAGATTTACTGTATCTTTAATTTGCCCCTGTATTGTGGAACAGACTTGCTCCTAACATCCTGACAGTACAGTGTCTGACATTAGCCAATGTTCTGGTACAAAATAAAAATGTTGATTTTTAATAAAGTTTAAAAATAAGTACTTTTTCCTTTATAAATTGAAAAATGTACACTTTAATAATAATACATCCATTTTCATGTTACAGTAAAAATTTTCTACCAGTCTACTAAATCTGTCAGTATCAGTGCTCCTGTCAATGGCTTAAATGGAAAAGCTGTGCTTTATTTGCTTTATTTGCTTACAGCACAAACTGGTTGTGATGCCATTCCCAAATATACTGTTCTTAGTTTGTTGCCAATTCTGTCAAGCAAATGCCATGCTTATTTTTTAGGCAGTTTTCGAGTCTTTTAACAATATAATTCTAAAAACAATGTGTCAGCTGTTGAGCTTTCAAAAGGTGCTAGATCTAATTCAGACCAAATTTTCATGCACATAAGATAGCATTATAATGACAGCTAGGGCACCCCCCTACTTTGTCACCCAGCATTCACCCTGCAGTTAACCCATTTACACAGCTACATCCAACTGTTCAGAACCCGCTAGGGTTACAATATGTTTAAAATTGGTAATTTGCATTGACATTAAGTCTAATGGTATTGTTTTTTTAATTACCCCCTCTTTGAGCCTTTCTAACTAATGATCAGGGTTGTTATTACTTCTTCTGCTAGCACTGAAATTCTTATAGTACTGTGCTTGCCTGTTACTTTCACCTAGTAAAATACAGAAAAATCTATTTTATGTTGATGAACAAACAATTACTTTGAATTCCCATTTGAAAATGATTGAGGAAATATAACAGATTATATGCAATAATTAAAATATTTTTCTGCTAAATCTGGTGATGAACATGTTAACATCTTTTGAAATATTGTTATTAAAATAGGTCCATTTTATTATGCTTCATTTTAATTGTGTTTGTTGGCAGTTGATGCAGATTAAAATCTGTGCATTCCTGCAGGCATGGTGAGATCAGTATGATGTTTTTATTGAAGTGACAAGAAGCTCGCTGGAGGGAAAATTCTGATATGAAATCTTCTCGTAAATTGACAACTGTAAAAGGTAGGAAAAATATTGCAATAATGAGACCAAGTACAAGTTTTCAGTGTCCTTCATACTGTATAAGACTTTGAGGCTAAACATTCAGCATTATGGAAGAGCTAAGCACCCAGCAGCAGGCTGTTATGTGAATAGATTGTTATGAACAACTAATAAATAAAATAGACACAGTATTTGGGAAAAGAAGGAATCATAACTAGAAGATGACACTCAGTAAATACAGCATAATTCACAGTATACTTTGAAACAGTTCATTGCCAAAGAATAACAAAATATTAAAAAAAAAAATTAATAGAAGATGTGACAAATACCAAAGCAATAAAGAGAGATATAGAAATGAGTCTCCTATTGTTTGCAATTTTTTTTTGCTTTTCAGTAGTGAAGTACACCCAAGCAAAGCAGTTACATTTAACAGAAGTGAAATTAAAGGAATGATTGAAATCCTTTATAGATTATATGTTGGACTGTTTCATTACTAATAGTTTATTTTTTCACTTGCACATATTCTTATCAATTTTCAGTATAGTACGGTGCTATCACAGAAAGGACAATAATAAATTGACAAATCATCTTTTGCTCTGTTGTGCCCTCCAGGTCCAATATTTTCTTTTCTAAAAGTCCTTCAGGAGACCTTACCAAAGAAATTGCTCTGATACTATTTCATGTCAAAACCCAGTAAATTACATATTATTTGATGTATATTTTCTGTTTCTTTCATTATCCTATATTTTTGATTGCATTAATATATTTAAAGCAATTTAAAGTCATTGTCCTACTTCTTATACTGTACTGAAAGCAGAAAAAGAAAGGGTGAATGTATCTGTATTGTCCATATTTTTACACAGTTTTTTTTTAAAGATGATTTATGTTTTTCAGGTCATCCTCTCATCATTTTTATAGGTGCCCCTGTCACTGGTGATCTAATGCCAGCTCATACTTTTGGTGACTCATCCCTGGCTAATGTAACATGTCTAGCAGCATTGCAATACAATTAATGAGCTCCCAATTCCTTGGGGAACTGGAGCCCATCTTACAAACAGCAAGAGCAAAGTTGGAACTAGCCATAGATATGGGTCCAGACAGACAGACAGACAGACAGACAGACAGACAGACAGACAGACAGACAGACAGACAGACAGACAGACAGACAGACAGACAGACAGACAGACAGACAGACAGATAGATAGATAGATAGATAGATAGATAGATAGATAGATAGATAGATAGATAGATAGATAGATACTTTATTAATTCCAAGGGGAAATTCCCAAGATAGTCACAGGTTACACTCTGATTCAGCCATTTCATAGGCCAATCAAGCAAAACGTCTTTGAGATACAGGAGAAAAAACAATTTGAACACTGCTTCATAAGAAGGTAGAATCTAAGCATTAGGGTGCTGTTCGTCTTTAATATATTGTTTAGGAAAAATAAAAAACAATATACTCCACACTTAGTGTTTGATTGTTGATTAGATTTATTGTAATTTAGATAGTAATGAGTAGTAATGTTGAGTTGACTGTTTCATTAAATTGATTTATGGACTTTAATACACCTTATGTGGTTTCAAACAATTCTTTTATTTATCCCTTAAGTTATATTACGTGGTATGCTTTTATAACTTACCTGAGAATCAACAAAATATAGATAATATACTTTATATAATATTTTTATATTAAAAAGCATTATTTTATATCTTGCATAAAATACATAATTACAGGTAAGAGATAGATAGATAGATACTTTATTAATCCCAAGGGGAAATTCACATACTCCAGCAGCAGCATATTGATAAAAAAACAATATTAAATTAAAGAGTGATAAAAATGCAGGTAAAACAGACAATAACTTTGTATAATGTTAACGTTTACCCCCCTGGGTGGAATTGAAGAGTCTCATAGTGTGGGGGAGGAACGATCTCCTCAGTCTGTCAGTGGAGCAGGGCAGTGACAGCAGTCTGTCGCTGAAGCTGCTCCTCTGTCTGGAGATGACACAGTTTAGTGGATGCAGTGGATTCTCCATAATTGATAGGAGCCTGCTGAGCGCCCGTCGCTCTGCCACAGATGTCAAACTGTCCAGCTCCATGCTTACAATAGAGCCTGCCTTCCTCACAAGTTTGTCCAGGCGTGAGGCGTCCCTCTTCTTTATGCTGCCTCCCCAGCACACCACCGCATAGAAGAGGGTGCTCGCCACAACCGTCTGATAGAACATCTGCAGCATCTTATTACAGATGTTGAAGGATGCCAGCCTTCTAAGAAAGTATAGTCGGCTCTGTCCTCTCTTGCACAGAGCATCAGTATTGGCAGTCCAATCCAATTTATCATCCAGCTGCACTCCCAGATATTTATAGGTCTGCACACTCTGGACACAGTCACCTCTGATGATCACGGGGTCCATAAGGGGCCTGGGCCTCCTAAAATCCACCACCAGCTCCTTGATTTTGCTGGTGTTCAGTTGTAGGTGGTTTGAATTTCACCATTTAACAAAGTCCTTGATTAGGTCCTGTAGCAGTTAAGGCTTTTGTCCACCTCTTGAACCCTCAGGTACCACTCCAAACACCAGGTGAAAGTACAATTCTTCTTTATTGTACAACTATACTGTGCACAAAGCACCCTCCACTCCACACTACTCATATAATTCAATAACAATACACTCTCCTCCTCGCCCAGACACTTCGCCACCCTACCTCCCAGTTCAGCTCAGTGTACTGGGCTTTCCCAGAGTCCTTTATACACCCTGACCCGGAGGTGTTCCTGTCCAACAGTCCACAGTTCCTTATTCCTTCCGGGTCAGGGTAAACAGTCCTTATCTTCACCCTGGAAGCACGTGATCTCTCCTGCTCACGTGACCAGGACGTACTTCCAGGTTATAGGGCACACATAAGTCCACGAGCTTCCCAACAGCGACTCCCAGTGGTCCTATACTCCTCCTCCTGCCCACTCCTGATGCAGCCCATGATAGCAGTGTTGTCAGCGAACTTTTGCACGTGGCCTGACTCCAAGTTGTATTGGAAGTCCGATGTATATAGGCTGAACAGGACCGGAGAAAGTACAGTCCCCTGCGGCACTCCTGTGCTGCTGACCACAATGTCAGACCTGCAGTTCCCAATACGCACATACTGAGGTCTGTCTGTAAGATAGTTCACGATCCATGCCAAGTGGGAGAGGGATCAGTGTAGCATGTAGATGATGGCATCTTCTCCGCTCCCACCTTCTCCTGTTATGCGAACTGCAGAGGGTCGAGGGCGTGGTGGACCTGTGGCCTCAGGTGGTGAAGCAGCAGCCGCTCCATGGTCTTCATCACATGTGACGTCAGAGCGACAGGCCGGAAGTTATTCAGCTCACTAGGACGTGATACCTTTAGGACTGGGGTGATGCAAGATGTTTTCCAAAGTCTCGGGACTCTCCCCTGTTCCAGGCTCAGGTTGAAGATACGCTGTAGAGGACTCCCCAGCTCCAACGCACAGGCTTTCAGCAGTCGTGGTGATACTCCATCTGGACCCACTGCTTTGCTGGCACGAAGTCTCCTCAGCTCTCTGCTTACCTCGGCTGCTGTAATTGTGGGTGGGGGAAAACTCTCTCCTATGCTGGTATCAGCAGAAGGATGGGTGGAGGGTGCAGTACTCTGAGGTGAGAGTGGCTTAGGGTGGTCAAACCTGTTAAAGAAGTTGTTCATCAGGTTTGCTCTCTCCACGTCTCTCTCGATGGTGGCACCCCGCTTCGAGCTGCAGCCAGTGATGATCTTCATCCCATCCCACACTTCCTTCATGCTGTTATTTTGCAACTTCTGCTCCAGCTTTCTCCTGTACTGCTCCTTTGCTGCTCTGAGCTGGACTTGGAGTTCCTTCTGCACACGCTTGAGCTCATGCTGATCACCGCCTTTAAAAGCCCTTTTCTTCTGGTTCAAAAGGCCCTTGATGTCACTTTTAATCCATGGCTTGTTGTTAGCATAGCAGCGTACTGTTCTTACTGGAACTACAATGTCAATGCAGACGTTGATGTAGTCAACAACTTCCTCAATGTTCTCACTATATGATCCCTGTAGGATATCCCAGTCCATAGTTCCAAAGCAGTCTCTCAAAGCCTGCTCTGCCTCAGGGGACCACTTCCTGAATGAGCATGTGGTTGTAGGTAGCTCCCTCACTCTTGGTTTGTAGTGAGGCTGAAGCAGAACCAGGTTATCATCTGCTTTCCCAAGCGCAGGCAGTGCTTTGCATACAGTAGGTCAATAGTCCTATTTCCCCGGGTGTTACAATCCACATACTGGGAGAAGGCAGGTAATGTTTTGTCCAGCGTCACATGGTTAAAGTCTCCAGAGATTAGCACAAGCTCCTCGGGGTGCTGCTTTTGTAGTTTAGCAACAGCGGAATGGATGACGTCACCCGCTATCTCCACGTCCGCCCGAGGAGGGATGTAAACAATAACAACAATGACATGCAAAGCTTATTTAATCATGAATTGCTTGAGGGTATAACTACTACAGATCAAACAAACTTTAAATAAACTGATCTGTAGCCTCCTTTGCATTATGTTTACCCCCTAGAAAAACTAGAAAGAAAATAACATTTCTTTAATTACATGTAACAGAAACATGTAAATACCAAAACGTCAACAGTAGGAAAGGCAAATCTAGTGTCCACTGTTTTATTGATATAGCCCGATTTTGCATCAGAAGCATGTTTCTTTGCACACTTTTTTGTAATATTTTTTCTGTTTTTGCAAATGAAAGGATGGAATGTCAGTGCCTGATCCACACAACTGATGTGCCCCTTGTGTTATTAAAGGCTACCACAGCACAAGGCTTAGTGACTTTCACATTTCTCTTGACACATATATATGTTGTTGCATTGTGAACAGTGCC
This sequence comes from Erpetoichthys calabaricus, assembly GCF_900747795.2. Classification (NCBI taxonomy): domain Eukaryota; kingdom Metazoa; phylum Chordata; class Cladistia; order Polypteriformes; family Polypteridae; genus Erpetoichthys; species Erpetoichthys calabaricus. The sequence goes on along the minus strand of NC_041398.2, from coordinate 77,599,195 downwards.
TCTGGGTCAAATTTCTTGCCTTTCTACTTGATTACAACCATTTTCTCTTTGTGTCACACACCTACTTGCACCATTGTAAACCTTCAGACAACCAAATTGATCAAGCACATCAATACAGTTTGGTCCTACAGTGCCATATACACCAGTTTCACTATCCCAGTCGACATCTGATGAACAATTCACATTGCCATCACTATTGCTTAATTCAACTAATAGTAAACACATATAAATATTCATGATTGTTTTGCAGCATAATCTTGTTTTATTTACTACATGAGTTAACACTGTACATTGCATTATAACTGCTATATCCTGAGAGACACTCCAGGTTAACCATATTTATATAGTATTCTGAGTCTGAAAGAGGGCTGGAGTTAACACCATGGAGGTTAGAAACATTATGTAAATTACAATAAAAGCACTTTACCAAGATGTAATTATGTCACACAAATAAAAATGCTGAGAATCAGAGAGCAAATGTATAACAAAAATGCAGCTTTCCTAATATCCTACCTAGATGGTTCTTTTACATTTGTCATGGTTACCAGCTTGATGTAAGTCTCTTCTTGATTTTGTTCTAAGTGGTGACTGCAAGGAGCTTGGCCACTGGCAGATATGAACATTTCCATGTAAGCTCCTACACTGACTGCAACACTACACTCTTCATGTCCCGCAAACAGAAATAGATATTGCTACATTCTAACAGTCTTGGTAAGGTTTTCTATGGCAAAGATAATGTTATGTTCCTCAAATTAGAACCTCCTAAAAAGTTGCCAAAACCAAAAAAAAAGAGTGATAAGATACATCTGGACACAGGGTGGCCACATTTATGAAGTGAACACAGAAACAGGTTGTCTGGCCAGGGCATTTCACAAAAGATTATACAGAACAGATCACGCTGTTTTTAGAAGAAAAGGATTGAGAAAGAAAAAAAATAAGCTGGGGTGGATATAATAGACAGAAGGCATGAATGATACTTAACAGGAATTAAAGGACAACATAAAATTCTGAGGTAACATATGAATTTGTGAATTTCCCCTTGGGATTAATAAAGTATCTATCTATCTATCTATCTATCTATCTATCTATCTATCTATCTATCTATCTATCTATCTATCTATCTATCTATCTATCTATCTATCTATCTATCTATCTATCTATCTATCTATCTATCTATCTAAACATTATGAGCAACACTGGGAAAAATGGAATCTAAAATAGAAAGTGAAATAAGTATGATTGCTGCCCAGTGTGATGCCATGAAATACACATTAGCATGCTTCATTAAAAAAACGGAATAGATGGCAATGGAGACAGATGAAAGGATGACTGTTGTTGAAAAAAAATTTAAATTCTTCAATGCGAAATATCTGAAAGGATTGAATGTTAAAATCTTTTTAAATTCATGTGATAGTTCTTCACTAAAACCTTTGGAGACATAATTAAGGAAAACTATGAAACTGCGATAAAAATGAATATTTTGTATATTGATTATATCTTTATTACTTTGCATCACAGTGGCCATTGTAATTAAAGAAATCATATATAAATATTTATTTATGTTTATACCAATTTGAAATATAGCATTTCTCCATAAAATCTTAAAAAAATGATAACCTTGCAGCTCCATTCTTAACGTAAAACTAGAATAATTGAGAAAAATTTCAGTATGGCTGCTGCCCCCGAAAGAGCAGAGAAATAGCCTTAACTTATGTTGTACATTATATTGCAATATTGTGTAATGTACACAATAATACAAGATAGATAGATAGATAGATAGATAGATAGATAGATAGATAGATAGATAGATAGATAGATAGATAGATAGATAGATAGATAGAGTGCATCCGGAAAGTATTCGCAGCGCATCACTTTTTCCACATTTTGTTATGTTACAGCCTTATTCCAAAATGGATTAAATTCATTTTTTTCTTCAGAATTCTACACACAACACCCCATAATGACAATGTGAAAAAAGTTTACTTGAGGTTTTTGTAAATTTATTAAAAATAAAAAAACTGAGAAATCACATGTACATAAGTATTCACAGCCTTTGCTCAATATTTTGTCGATGCACCTTTGGCAGAAATTACAGCCTCAAGTCTATTTGAATATGATGCCACAAGCTTGGCACACCTATCCTTGGCCAGTTTCGCTCATTCCTCTTTGCAGCACCTCTCAAGCACCATCAGGTTGGATGGGAAGCGTCGGTGCACAGCCATTTTAAGATCCCTCCAGAGATGTTCAATCGGATTCAAGTCTGGGCTCTGGCTGGGCCACTCAAGGACATTCACAGAGTTGTCCTGAAGCCACTCCTTTGATATCTTGGCTGTGTGCTTAGTGTCGTTGTCCTGCTGAAAGATGAACTGTCACCCCAGTCTGAGGTCAAGAGCGCTCTGGAGCAGGTTTTCATCCAGGATGTCTCTGTACATTGCTGCAGTCATCTTTCCCTTTATCCTGACTAGTCTCCCAGTTCCTGCCACTGAAAAACATCCCACAGCATGATGCTGCCCACCACCATGCTTCACTGTAGGGATGGTGCCAGGTTTCACCCAAATGTGACGCCTGGCATTCACACCAAAGAGTTCAATCTTTGTCTCATCAGACCAGAGAATTTTGTTTCTCATGGTCTGAGAGTCCTTCAGGTGCCCTTTTGGCAAACTCCAGGTGGGCTTGCCATGTGCCTTTTACTAAGGAGTGGCTTCAATCTGGCCACTCTAACATACAGGCCTGATTGGTGGATTGCTGCAGAGATGGTTGTCCTTCTGGAAGATTCTCCTCTCTCCACAGAGGACCTCTGGAGCTCTGACAGAGTGACCATTGGGTTCTTGGTCACCTCCCTGACTAAGGCCCTTCTCCCCCGATCACTCAGTTTAGATGGCCGGCCAGCTCTAGGAAGAGTCCTGGTGGTTTCGAACTTCTTCCACTTATGGATGATGGAGGCCACTGTGCTCATTGGGACCTTCAAAGCAGCAGAAATTTTTCTGTAACCTTCCCCAGATTTGTGCCTCGAGACAATCCTGTCTCGGAGGTCTACAGACAATTCCTTTGACTTCATGCTTGGTTTGTGCTCTGACATGAACTGTTAACTGTGGGACCTTATATAGACAGGTGTGTGCCTTTCCAAATCATGTCCAGTCAACTGAATTTACCACAGGTGGACTCCAATTAAGCTGCAGAAACATCTCAAGGATGATCAGGGGAAACAGGATGCACCTGAGCTCAATTTTGAGCTGCATTGCAAAGGCTGTGAATACTTATGTACACGTGCTTTCTCAATTTTTTTATTTTTAATAAATTTGCAAAAACCTCAAGTAAACTTTTTTCACGTTGTCATTATGGGGTGTTGTGTGTAGAATTCTGAGGAAAAAAATGAATTTAATCCATTTTGGAATAAGGCTGTAACATAACAAAATGTGGAAAAAGTGATGCACTGTGAATGCACTGTAGATAGATAGATAGATAGATAGATAGATAGATAGATAGATAGATAGATAGATAGATAGATAGATAGATAGATAGATAGATAGATAGATAGATAGATAGATAGATAGATAGATAGATAGATAGATAGATAGATAGATAGATAGATAGATAGATAGATACTTTATTAATCCCAAGGGGAAATTCACATTCACAATCCCTACTCTTTTAGAAATAAGTGTAGTATGACTGATCATAGCCGCCTTTTATACAAGCTTCAAAATTTAGAACGACTGTCAGACACATTTAAAGGGTTATTTCCTATTGTACCTTTAGAAGGTTAGTTCCCACAGTACCTTTATGACATTTCAGTTTGAGCTGAATTTTCAACACAGCAATCTCTCATTTTTGTTTTCAGTTCTGAGTTTATTTCTGTGACCAGTTTTATTTTTTATCCATGTTACAATTAATAGATGTCTGATGGAAACATTGTACAAATTGTCATATGCTGATGGGAATCATCTGTAGTTATAAATAAAGCCAATGTTTGCTTTTCTGTTACTTTATACAAATTACTAAATGCAGTAGAAATATTTGTTGCCCCTACAAAAATTCATTCCACATCAAAGGCTAATAACAAACTGTGACAACAATTCAATAATCAATAACCCAACAGTCAACACATGTCAAGTAAAATGGAATCAAAATTAAAACTATGTTTATATACACTAACTCTCCACCCATTTGGAAAATGAGCATTTTTAACAACCTTTCTGGATACTGTCAAACATGAATGTAAACATGTAACACCTCTTCTAAGGTTCATTTGTAAAGAGCCAAAATGGATGTGTGTTTTGGGTCTATAAGATATATTGTCACCAAATTAACTTCAGAAAACCAGAGAAGTGTAATCAATCAGTATTTACTTGATACATATAAGTTCTCTGCTCATCTCTGATAGAGGCATCTGGTACTGCATCCCAGAAGGTAACAGAATGCATTAAATGAAAGTGATCGTCTAGAATTCTGTCTGCAAGACAGGTGATTTGCTACTCCAATTAAAATGTTACTCAGTCCACAAATACACCAGTGATCTTGCTGCCAGTCCAAATTACTTGATCTAGCCCTTTTATGCTTTTCACGTATAAAGTGCCTCTGCAAACAAAAAGATAAAATGGCTTGGAGGGTGTCTTATGAAAGAGGGTCGGAATTTATTTATTTGCATACAAATTAATCATCTTTTTTTTGTTATTGTATTGGCTGTGCTCTTGAGTACCAGGCACACAGAACCTCTGTCATAAGCTGATAGATAACGAACAAAAATAAAATATGAAATCCATCCATCCATTCATTTTCTAACCCGCTGAATCCGAACACAGGGTCACTGCAAACTTGTTGAAAAGTTTTCATGCAAATATGGTTTGAAGCCATCTTCATGATGCAGCTTCTTTAATCTTTGAGTCATTGTCACCCCTGCTATGGTGGTTTGTTATCCAGCTGCTGATGATCTTGCTGCCAGTGCCTGCGGCTACTGAGTTGGGAACACAGCTGTGTGTTTTGTAATTATTGTGTTACTGTAGCAAAATTTACACCAGTTTTTGTACTCAGTATTGGGACGGTGCTTTGCCTTGTGCATAAAAATGTACAGAGATCTTAAAAATTAGTTATATAAGTATGATAGATGTAGCATTCTCAAAATTAATCCCTGACAAAAAGTGGAAAAAGTTAGGTCCATTATATTCACCAACAAAACAGTAACAATAAAGTGTTGATTTTATAGTGATAACTAAGTGAAGGAAAAGAGCTGCAAACTGGCATCACAATTATAAAACTTTCTTATGTAGACACATAGAATTGTTTGGACTGTTTGCCTAAATATAATTAGCAGCAGGGAAAGTATTGCATTTAAAATGTTACTGACAGAAATAGGACATTTTTTAAATAAAGTGTATGGTAATTTTTTTTAAACAGCATTGTGTGTAAATAGCATGTGACTTATATTGGCAGAATAAAATTTGCAAAACACAGCGTTTTACAGATTTGTGGTGGGAGATGATAAATGTATGATTGCATAGCTTGGATTAATTTGAGACTACTCTGTAATGTCTATAACTGCAACTAGTTTCAAGTAGTAATCCAAAATATACTGTTTGTATAATTTGAAATGGGCATTGATGTGGTTGTGCTAGTCATTACTCCATGATGTTTCAGTCATCGCCCACTAACATCACTTACTGAATACTTGATTGCTCAAAACTTAAGCTTCATCTTTTACATTGGGAGAATAATTTTCCGATGGGTATCTGTTTCAATATCTTGCTTAAACAAAGTGTCACTTCCTTTTTTTATTGTTATTATTAGACAGCACTGTATGTAAGCTTACAGAGTGTTATGTCTAATATAAGATTGCTCGCTGAGTAATCACCCACTATATCTGATTGTACTAAAACTCAACAGTGTACTAAAAAATAATTTTAATAACTGTTAATAACAGAAAATGTAGCCTCCACAATGCAATATTGTTACACATCTGCCTTGCAGTTGAAATAATGGTAATTCCTCCTACCTCACAGTTCAATGGGACATGATCACTGCCAACATGGAGGTTGCGCATTCCCTTCTCGATGTCAGTTTGTGACTTTAATTGGAAATTCTAAACTGGTTGTGTATGAGTTAAGGTGGTTGTATATCTCTCTTCTGACTAGAGTCCCATCAAGAGTCGTTACCTGCCCTGATCTGAATATCTTCTCTTCACTTATCCATAAATTTTAATATTTTTTGTTTGTTGGGACTGTCATGACAAATATGAATTTTGGCATGAAAATTCTCAGGGGCCATACAATACTCACACAAGAAAATTTGATTATGCAATCATTCTGTGGAGATAAAATGTTGAAATTAATGATACATACTAAACTAGTAAACTTAGTGTGAGGGAATAAGGGCGAGACACTGTGTTCCTACATTACCAATGAACATGGCTTATCAAAAAAATATATATTTACAATTATTTAGCTTATTTTCAGAAATCTGCTTACCCCATTGGCAATTTTTTTGCTAAATAAAAGCAAAACAACTCCCATTTAAAGATTTTTTCATCTAGTTTTTGCATATGCATTTTTTGCAGTGTGTAAGTACACCAGAAATGGTAATCGGTATTCATGCAGTATAAAAAAACAGTGAACACACTACTCAATCCATCAAGTATAAAACAAGAAACTCATCAGATGTTTGTTGTACAGCATGAAACTGAAAGATCATTGAAACAACACATCTGTGCACGCATTTTCTTCTCCACATTAGGAGTTATTTTTCTAAATCAGGATTTCATACCCAAGTCACATTTCCAGGAAGGGCCTGTCCTATGTTTGCTTTATTTCCATGAAAAGAAAATATCTACAGTTTGTTTATTGACTTATTAAATTCAGCTAAAGATGGAGTTTGGCAGATCAAAATATGTTCTGCAGCCACATTCTGATTAGCCTGATGTCTTATGCTTAAAGCTTTCTTGGTATAAGATATGCTTTCTTTATGTCATAACTTATCCCTGCGGTGCACTTCATAGCCCTGACTGGGAAAAGCTCAAATAGGTGGTGCTTATTTTCCTGTAGAGATTAAGGTAAATGAGTGCCTTAGCCTTCAGGTGCCATTTCAAAGCTAAAAGTTCAAGATGCATATGCATCCATATATAAGATTTTGCCAAGAGCACTGTGTTGTCAACAGAGCCATCCCTACCAACCAGGAGACAGGCTAGCTGCACCAAGTGCAATTCCTGGAGTACATTAAACAATATTTTTCTATTTAAGAAATTGCATTAGGCATATGATGCAAAACTAGAAAGAATTGATTAGGATGACAAAATTGCGTCTATTGTAAACATCTATAAATACAAAATAAAAGGCTGACAGACTAATGCACTTACTCACTCATCAACAAGCTCAAGTAAGACGTGGTTAGCAAGCAATACAAAGCTTGAGTTTGAGTGCTAGCTGCTGTAGGTGTGTGCATCGGTGTTGTGGAGAGGCGACTACAGTAAATTTACAAAGACCAAACAACCCCAGAATTAAAAATGTTCAATTCATTGCATGGGCCATGTAAATCTTCAGCCTGTAAATGTCATTGTTGTTTGTAATTAATTAAAAGAAAGCACAATTTAGTGTTGGAGCTATATTGTTAGGCTATGACTTTAAAGGTAAAGCCGAATTAATAAAATAAAATAAAAAAGAAATTACAAAAAAATAAAACAAAAGCTTAAACATACAAATGATGAAACAAAAACCTACATCTGAAGGTGAGTTTAGTTCAGTTGGCTTGCTACCATTGCATTATACATATGTAGCATGCATTGCAAGGTTTGCCGAACTTTGCATAAGAATTTCCACTGATTTCAAATTTGTAAGTTTATTTGGGGTTTATTTCACTTCTTATTGGTTGAAATTTTTAGTTTCTCAGATTTTCTGACATGTAACTGTGGTTTCCATACACTAGGCCTGTTTCAGATTACATATTGCTTTTGATTTAAATCCAGCAAAAGTCTGTAACAATATAAAATTATAGTTCAAACCGTAAGATTCAAATCTGCATGAATCTACCATTTTTATGGGATGTCTACAAGGTAAGTTATACTTAAACCCAAAATTCCCATTATTCTTACTTTACCTGTTTCATATCAAAACAATACAGTTTCCTGTAAAATGGTGTTTTGCAGTGACCACCAACAAAAGCTAAGGTCAATCAATAATAAAAGCAGAAATTGACCTACAGCAGCTTAGCCCCTGGTAAGAAATATAGCAAAAAATATTGTATAGAGAAAAGCATTTAGTTAATTACGATGCATCCAATTAGCTGACTATAATTATAAATTTCCTTCATGAAGCAGAGTAGCACAGGTAGTTTTGACAGTACATTAAATTTTTACTTATTTTGCACAGGAACACCGTTAAAGCATAGATACCACTGGTCCTGACACCATTAAAGGGTTTGTTATTTAACTCCATAACATAACATTCTCAAAAGTCCAATGTTCAAAAATCAAATCTATCCATTCAGCTGTGTAAGATTTATAGCCCCGTTTTTACCCTTTTCTTTGTAAAACCTTAACAGAACTGCAACATCAAAGCTACTAACTTACAGACATGATCAAATTCTGTTAGAAAAGTTTCAATCTGCCAGTCATTTGTACTCAGTCCATTTACAGCCAAGAGTAGACCTGACTGTAAATCTTTTAGACTGTTAGAGAAAATCTCAGCACGTAGAGAAGCAATCTTTTACCTAGTAAACAGAACGGATATGAAAAGTGGGAGGGCTAACAGAATCCAAAGTTCAAAGAGCAACCAGAAAAGGTTTGTCTTTCATCCAGGAGGCTGTAGATGGTACCTTGTAAAACAGACTCACAGACAGTGTTTCAAAGAATTCGGAAGATGCCATCAGCTGCTTATTTTCACACATTGCTTAGAATGGCTATGATATGCCACAGCTGTTGCATTCCAATTACACAAAATCCCAGCTGTTTGTTCAAAAACATGTGCAAAACCTAGCTTAAATGAGCTTCAAATTTGAACAATTTACAGTACATCAGAATATAATTGCAAAACTCTTTCCATGGTTTATCATTTTAACTTATTTTTGTAGCATCAGCAATAGCAGCTTTGTTAATATCTAATAAATATTATGTGTCATACATGTGTGCTTAGGGAACAGCCTAAAGGCCTAGGTGAGTATAATTCTCCACCGAGACATGAGGGGGTGCTGTGAAGTACTGCAGAAAAGAAGATTGACTTGCCTCCAACCATGATGTCACATCCAGGGTCAGACCACCTGGATCTGCCTCTTCCTCCCAGAAACCTCCAAAAGAGGAAGCACCGCCATCTTGGGCAAACTGACTGATTATTCACAACATCTCAACTTTGTACCTTTTATTTCATGTCTTTTACATGCATATAATGTTTGGAGGCTGCCTATGGTGCCCCAGACCCTTTTTCTTTTTGTCTTCTTACACATGAAGTACTGTTGTTTATTTGTAATAACACTCCTATGACAGGAAGGGACATGCTTAAGACAATCTGTGTGCTGCCTATCAGTGCACGATTGTCACTATGGTGAACATGTATTTTATTCTAGATTCACCCACTTCTCACTCTCAGAATTCTTTATCTCCTATAGCATATGGAGTTGATCTTTGAGAATGTTCAAATCTTGTCATCTTCAATCCTTCAGTCCAGTCTCTGTCTGGCCTCAAACTGTCCTCCCTTCTTCATTCAGGCCACTAATAAACAGAGTCAGTCATTAAAAATCAAATAATGATCCCCAAGTAAGCGTACTGTAGTTATAAATCAATAGAGCAACAATGACTTGTTTACTGTTCAGAACTTTTGAAATTTTTTTATTAAGAATTATTAAGGAAGCATTTTTATGTAATCAGAGCCCTTCAATATGATACAGTACTCTTACAGTTGACTGTTTGTGCCATCATGACTCTGCGTGACCTAAGGTTCTCTAGTTCCCTCTTGTACCTACAAACATCTAGTGTGGACTTTTTAACATTTATCTTTTTTGGAGACTTTGATTTCTTTAGCCTACAGTGATAAAATTGACAACAGTGATGCAATCACACAGCTTGTAACAGCCTTATACTGAGTCATATCACTATACTTGACATTTTTGTCTGCATACTACAATAATAGTCATATACCAGAGTTAACAAAAAGCCATTCCTGTGTAGTCTCCCTTGTGGTTAGAGATAATCTCATGTTGGAAGGTCAATTTTTGGCCCAGTATGAGGACCAGAGTGCTCTGGACTAGATTTTCATTAAGGATATCTTTATACTTTGCTGTGCATAGCTTTCCCTCAACCTTGTCTAATCTCTCAGTTCCTGCTGCTGAAAAACATCCCCAAAGAATGGTGATATCTCAATCACGCAATTAACCGTTGGACTAGTATTGCGCAGAGGCTAAACAGTTCAATCTTGGTTTCATCAGACCACAAAATTTTGTTTCTCATAGTCAGAGAATCCCTTAGGCACCTTTTTTGCAACTCCAAACAGGCTTTTGTGTATCACCTGGCCACTCTTCCAAAAAGTCCTGATTAGCTGAGAGTTTCAGTGTTGGTTGTCAATCTGGAAGATTTTCCCATCTCCACACTGGTTCTCTGGAGTTCAACTAGAGTGACCATCAGGTACTTGGTCAACCTTTCTTAATAAAGCCCTTCTCCATTGATTGCTTAGTTTGGTTGGTCAGCCAGCTCTACAAAGAGACATGGCTGTTCCAAACTTCTTCTGTTTAAGAATTATGCAGGCCACTGTACGCATGGGATCTTTGAATGCTGCAGAAATTTTTATATCCTTTTGCATATCTGTGCCCCAACTCTGCTTGCAATTCCTTTGGCCTCATTGCTTGGTTTTTGCTCTAATACACATTGTCAACTGTGGAAATGTATTAATACATGTGTGTGCCTTTCCTAATTATACCATATCATACCGAACAATTTTCTAAGCCCACTTAATCCTGAGCAGGGTCGCAGGGGGGTGGTGACTATCCCAGCAATTATAGGGGCAAGGCAGGAACAATCCCTGCAGAGAGAGCCATTCTATTGTAGGGTAAACACACTCAAACACACACACACACACACACACACACGGGCCAATTTAGCATCACCAGTCCACCTAACCTGCATGTCTTTGGGTTGTGGAAGGAAACAGGAGCACCTGGAGGAAAACCTTTCCTAATCATACACAATCAACTGAATTAAGCACAAGTGGACTCCAAACAAAGTGTAGAAACATCTCAACCATGATCAATAGAATGGGATGCACCTCAGCCATATTTCAAGTTTTATCAAGGTGATATTTCCGTTTTTTACTGTTAAGAAACTGTCATAATTTCCTATAATCCTATTCAGTATTCAGTTTTGGCGGATGAGGGAAAATTAATTTAAACATAAGGCTGAAACAAAAAAATTTTAAAAAATGAAGGGGTCTGAAAACTTTCTGAAGACACTGTAATATGAGCAGGAACTGGCGTGTTACCAAAATGATGTAAGTGCACACAAAACTGGAGCATTTTTGCTATGTTTTAGTGGCCCTCCAGAATTTTGAAATTCAACACGTGCTTTAAAAAGAAATTTTGTAATGTCAATTAAATGGCTTGCATGCCTCTACTCTCATTGTTTGCATTCCCTTGGCATATATTTTACTTTCTACTTGTGTCCTGTCCACTCAAAATTAGTCTTGCAACTTGTGAAAAAATTAGCATTTTCAATAAAATATAATTGTAAATTATTTGCACAATAACAACAACAATTTGTTCTTACTGTAGACAAATATGTATTCATTGATTTCATTCCATTTTTAGTCAAAAGTCAAAGTTTCTGTCCTATAGCACTAAGTTTTAACTTCTCCAAGGTAAGTCTCTAGATTACACATTTTGCACACTTTAATATTTTGTACTATTCCTATTCAACAATATTACGGATAATTACAGAAAATAAGGTGTACATGCAGCATACTATGGACTTAAAATCATTAGGTTCATGAATTATTTTCTGCATTTAAATATATATGTGACCCTGACCAAACCATTTAATCTATCTGGAATTAAATTGAAAAGTAACTGCAAAGTGACATTCCCCAGTTTAGCCACTAAGGGATGGAAGTCTTTTAACTGTCACTTGAGTGTGTCTTTCAGTGGGACCCTTTAAAAGGAAAACATTTGTGGGCTCCTTAATGTTTTATTAATTGCAATGTTATAACGTTTTTGACTATCACTACATTAACCATTATTCTGGTGAGGAGTCTGTGGTGTGCTTACGTTTAAAGTTTATCTGGAAATATAAGCTTACAATTTTTAGGGTGACTTTGATGAGAAAATTCTTTACAAACCCACATTTCTGGAACAAAGGTCTGCAGTGTTCTATCCAATAAAAGTTTGTACTTTGTTTCTTGCATGGAAAGTTTATATTTTTATTGGAAATTCTGTACGAGTGTTTGACCATGTAAACATGACCAAAGAAATTGTACAAAAGAGCTGTCTAAGGATTAATATTATGGATCTTATTATAGATACAGTATGCTTAATATACTTGAAATCATATGTTGGCTATTGTCGTCTATGCTCGACAACATTACAAAGATTTATTTATTACCAAACTAACTGCTGTCATCTGCTATTCTGAAATGGTTTAAGAATCAAACATCTGATATGCACATGTTCCATTTATAAAAGTCTTAAATTTACAGGAAGCATATCTAATCATAAAGGTCATTCATTCACAAAGCTCACTGTTCATTTAACAGTTTACTAATTGTGTGTCTAAAAACGTTTTTTTTTGGCTCAGTCCACCCTAACTGCAAGTTGAGCAGTGGACACTGCTTTTAGTCTGCCACAAGGATGACATTTGTTAACTATTTAGAAAATCAGAATTAAAAAGGGATGCAGTAGTGATCCAGAGTTTCTTAAACATTTTTTGTCACAAACCAATCTTACCCCTCTTAGTGTCTTTGACACCCATTCCTTGACAGTCACCATAATGGAGATGGGGTCTTCAGTTTCACCGCTGATAAGAACATCAGTGCAATGTCGATTGTTTAATCGATGCATGGCAAAACATCGCTAACCATACTTGACCCTTTCACATTAAATACAACAGTGACTCACAACCAATTGGCAGCAATTCACATCCCATAGTTTAAGAAACTGCTCTAGCACATGGACTGTGAGATTTCTGAAGCTTCCAAGAAACTTCTAAGAAACTCTTCAGCACATTTGTATGTCCAGCACTCACAAAGAACCCAACTGTACAATCCCAACAAAATGTACTATTGATTATTTTTATTTTCAATAACAGCAAAGATTTGTGTCCTGCCGTTAAGCATGTTGTTGTGACAGTGGTATAGCAATTCATGTTCTGCCTTAATCCAAGAATACATACACCATATAATGCATTTACAGTAGTTGCTTCATATGAGTGCCCATCAACTTACAGTATATTTATGTTTTCTTTAATAGCTTAATATATAAACATTTGAGGAACTGCAATGTATGCATTAAATACACTAAGAGCATGTTCCAAATGACTTATGGATTTCAATTTCAGACTTACTACAGACGTCATTTTTCTTGGTTTAGATTGTGTATACAGTACCTTTACTGTTTAAGTGATGGATTGGTGATTATGTTTGTTACTTCCAGTTTCAAAAGTCACTCTACAGGAATTTATTAATCACTTCACAAAATTGAATCTCTACCTTTCTCTGTCTCTTACTTTCTCAAAACTTCCATTAATGTATTTACCCAGCTCTACCTTTCTTGACATAAGTCTAACCATTGTCAAAAGTTTTGAACTTTAGAGTATATTCTTTTAATATTTTTGGTTTGTGGTTGGGGCATTGGTTAACAAACAGACCTTGAAATATTAAGAAAATAATCAGGAACTTAAACCATTTTCTAACCATCTTACTCTGACTCCTTTCTATGCCTCCAATAACACAGTCATCATATCTGCTTTTCTGAACATTATATTATCATTCTTTATTGTTGTGCTTTGTGTCTATTCAATATACTTATGTTTCTTTTGAAATGTGTTCTCCAGCTTGCAGAGGAACAAGTTGTAGATCCTTTCAGGAAACATGTCAGTGTCAGAAACCTATTAATATTCTTGTTGTTTTCGATTTCTTTAATTTTTTAAACTCTATTTATTGAAACTACTGTTCTTACATTTTATTATTATTTTCTTAACATCATCACACTGCCAATTTGTTTGCTTGTCATTGTTACCACCATATTGCTTATAATCATGAAACCCATTGTTGTGATGTCATCATGTTGTAACTTTAAAAAATGGCAGTGCGCTTCTCAAGGCATCCTAACTTTGGATAAAAATCAATGAAAAACATTATGATAGACAGGTTCTAGAGCACTTTAAAAATAAAAAATATGGCTTAGTTTGGGTTCAACAAGGTTTTGTATCATAAATTATGATTTTTCACAATGGCTTTGGATTGGATTTCCCCTCTTAATTATTGTTTTTCAACCTTTACCTGTTTACTGAAAACTCTGAATATCCCTGAAAAAACTAACATGATTTCCTGCATTTATACAATACTTTACTAGTCCATTTGCACCTGTCATTGACTGAAACTAACTCAACAGTCTGAGCCATCAAGAGCCAGTTAGCACATTCAGTTGCCATATTCATTGAAACACTCAGTTTGTATTTCACTAGAGGGATTCAAATACACCAATCAAAGGGAAACGGACAAAACTAAACTTAATTCTGATAGCCCTTCTGAGCTGAATGGACATTTTTTCTGTCACCCTTTAACCTCCAAAATGTTCATATTTCCACCCATTCATGCTTTACACCTTTAAATCTTTAGATCAGTTTACTTCTCCTTTCCTACTGATATCTTACTTCTGTTTATTTTGGTTAACTCCATAGACATTCCAAACAAAGACTCAACAATTTTTATATTATGATTCTACCTTTATTTTTTACATTTTTTTAAAGGTGAAATTAACTTTCAACATGTTTCCCTATTGCATATACATTGTTTACTGATTTACTGTACATACTAGGATCTGAGCAATGTCTATGAGTTATAAAGAGACATGTACAGTATATGCCATTGCAGTTGACATATACTGTACAGAGGAGCAGCTTCAGCGACAGACTGCTGTCACTTTCCTGCTCCACTGACAGACTGAGGAGATCGTTCCTCCCCCACACTATGCGACTCTTTAATTCCACCTGGGGTGGGGGGTGGGGTAAATGTTAACATTATTCAAAGTTATTGTGTGTTTGTATGCCTGCATTGTTATCACTCTTTAATTTAATATTTTCTTTATCAGTATGCTGCTGCTGGAGTATGTGAATTTCCCCTTGGGATTAATAAAGTAGCTATCTATCTATCTATCTATCTATCTATCTATCTATCTATCTATCTATCTATCTATCTATCTATCTATCTATCTATCTATCTATCTATCTATCTATCTATCTATCTATCTACACAACTGGTAGTTCTGCATCCACAGTTCATTTAGACCCAGTGCTTGAAGTGGCGCCTGTACTGCAGTACCTACGGCATGCAAAGCTTAATGGGGACCAACCCCTTATGACAGAATGTAATTCTATCACGCCACTCAAAGTTTGACTTAACAGTTCATCAGGAGACCTACCTAGAGTACTGGCCCTAGTTTTAGCATACCGATATATCAGCGGTATCACAGTTTCAAGGGGGGGGCGATGCTCTCTGCTCTTTGATCAATGGTAGTGTATCGCTGTAAACAGAGTACCACCAGTTAATTTGATTACACTTCAAATACTGGTTAGACCCTAGTTTAGTTTACACGCTGGCCTGCTTTATGTGTTGAATTTCCAGATTTCCACCTGTATTTATTATGGTTTCCTTTAAAAATATGTGTTTCCTTCTACACTTTAAATTGTGATGTAAAAGTGATTAATGACTTTAATTTGGTCCAACATATTAATGTGCCCTGTGATAAAATGGAGCCATATACAGGACTTGTTCCTACCTTGAACCCAATATCATGGAGCATAGACTTTAGCTACAACTCAACAGTTTGTACCAGGAAATAATACATATAAAGAAACTGTAACACTTTACTTTGGGTACTGTAAAAACAGATCTATTACTCATTTACTCTTAAGTAACATGCCTTAAACAAAGGCTTCTTTGGGTCTTCATAGCACTTACAAAGAATCAGTAGAGTATATATTCATCGCTGTAATGTGATCTACTAACAAAATTTCACTTTGGAGTAGTCTAAGGTGACTTAGCTGAGACACATTTCTCTTGATATTACATATTAGTATTAGTCCTGTGAATCCTTCATACTGTATTAACAAGTAATTTTGCCATCATGTTAATATGCCACACTGCTGATACTTTATAAGTGCTATGAAAACCAGAAGAATCCCCTGTTGTTACATAAGAGTAAATGAGTATTAGATGCATTTTTGCAGTACCTTAACTGAAGTGTTACCAAACAATTAAAGAATGATGCCTACCTCTTTTATTTAAATTTATTACAAGTAAATTCTACATTATACAGTATATTTCTGGCTTGAAAGAAAATGGGAAGGGGAGAGATTTTAGTTTGGCTGATGATACAGTCCTATCATCAACAAACATCTAGGCAGAAATACTAAATACTAATACCACTTTTCAGGCTGTCCAATCCACTGACAATTGCATTGATATGATACACTTCTTTTTAACTTATAACATATGTCAGCTGGATACCGTATGTTGCCTTTGCCTGAAGCATAAGGCAGTATTTAAGTCTTCTCCTATCACAAATGAACAGATTCCCCATCTAGAAGTTTATAACTTACCAGATGGGAGCTGTGATACAGCCTCATTGATTCTAACTTTTATAAACTTACACTGTAGTAATTTGGTGTGGGAGCAGAGTCAGTGGAGATTACAGGAACTTCAATGGTCTGGACGAGCAAGATTTTTCTACTAACTGTGGACAAGGTGTGTGCCTTTAAATTATGAGTTTGCTGGTTCAGGTATCACATGTGATTTCCTATGACCCTGAGCAGAACACTTAACCAGTGGTTACAAAAAAATGAAAGCAATTGCAGGACAGGTCTATATTTTTAAAGTTTTCAGATGACTTTCACTGTAGAAAGATTTTATATTAAATACTGAAAGGTTTAGTATTTTTCCCTATACATTAATTGGGCCATCTTCTATGTACTCTACAAACCTGGCTTTGCTGACATTCATCATGTATTCTTCCCATGTAAGCACAAGCACTCACACTTTTACATACTGTATGAATGCATTAACAGGGAAGAACACAGATCATCTTGTAGAATTTATTTCAATAACGCAGAGTCCCAATTCTGTTTTGAAGTTGGTGTGATATTAAATAGAAAAACAAAAAAAACAGAACAACAGTCCTAGTCTGCTGTCTTACACCCTGATTACTTAGCATCCAGAATCACTTTTAGTTGTGTCACCACTCATTCTTGATTTTCCCCACTGCTTCAAAGGGCTTATTGAAGATTTCTTGTATAACAGCTAACGCACTTAGAAGTAGGCCCAGCCCCCTGAATTATAGCTTTCTACAGTACATCATTTCCTTTTCACATCCCGACTCCCTTGGTCTAATGTGATTACTCTCATAATTCTGTTCTGGCTATAAACAACAAACAGCTTAACCTAATTCTATTGTGACAAAGAATAATTCAAATCAATAGATTTTATTTGAAATTAAATTAGCAGTGCTAGAGCTAAGATGAGCAAACCTTACAGGAGATAATTCAGTGATACCTTAAATAGATGAAAACTAAACTAAGTAAAGATGATGGCATGGTGTTAATAATATTTCAAATGATGTGATGTTCAAAAAAACTTCATGCATAAATTGAACTAAATTAAAAGGATAATGTATCAATTCTGCTTATGTTTAGGATTTTCTTCTGTTCAACCATATTTAATCTGTATTGCCTGAAGCATTGTCATTATTTGATTATGTGACTGGGTCACAGAAGGTTCACAGAAGTTAGCTTAGCAGTACTTAAGAAAACAATACAGGCTGAGAAGAAGAAAATGTTGAGTAGCCTTGAAAATAAAGTTATTATACAAACGTACACAAAAAATGATTTGAACAGAATCTGAAGACATAGGGTGAAAAAGATATGGCACTCTGGATAAATCTCCCCTAGCTCTCTTTTGCTTTATAGCCTGTCGAAATAAGTATTAGCTCCCAATTATCAATCACACCAAAGACAGACTGGCTAAAGAGCTCAGAGAAAGCTGTCATATTCATCTCACAAACCCCATGCTAGTTACTGTTCAAAATGAATTTAAATGTAAATGAAATACACATTTTTAATGTAGTTTTGGCTTTGTCCCCAGGGCTACTACAAGTCAAACAGTCTTTCACCCTGCCTTAGCATTTTAACCATACATGTGTTGTTCAGAATTATTTTTCAGCAGACATCTTTTGTAAGATTAATTATAAAACATGGACGGCTGTATTTAAAGCTGTATCAGTTTAAAATGTATATTTTTGTATGTAGTTTTTTTTTTTGGACAAATGGCAGCAGATTAGCTCCTGTAAAAGTAGTGGATGAGGGTAAACCCTTTCTTTAATTAAGAGTTATCTCCAACTGCCTAGACAGCTCTATAGCAAGAGAATAGCACTACAAGTATTTTCTACACTTTCCCACCTTAAACTGTGTTGTGTTCTTATCAAAAGCTTCTTTGTGACATGTTGATACAATTTGATTTCTCTGTGACACTCTGATGTCTCTTTCTTTGACACGTTTCACTCTGCTGAAGGCTGCAGCTAAAGAAAGATAAAAGAGAATTATTTCCTTGGTACTGAGAACTGGAGAGTAAGACCCATAGACACTTTAACTTGCTGACAACCTGACCGCTTTTGACAAGGTGTTCAGAATAGAGAAATTTTACAAGACTAATTTCAATGGCCCTGGTGAAGCTATCTGTGACCTTGGCTCCTCCACCTGACCAGCTAAAACCATGTGTTCCCAAACAATCCTGTCTATAGATCCATACAAAAAGGTTTAATCGAATTCTGGAGCAACATCAATGGGCAAGACAAAGACCACCGCTGGAGGGTCGCCACACTTACAGGGTCCCTCACTCACACTGGAAACAATTTAAAGTTACTGATTACCTAACCCAGATGTCCAGGTACGCCGACATGGCTTGGAAAATGTTTCTGTGAATTAGCTTTCATAATGGTGTAACACTATTGGAAGGATCGGTGGTGACAATTGTGTTGGGCTACAGAAGGCAGAAGGAATGCATAATGACTTGAACCATATAGGCTGTGTTAGGCAAATCCTCTCCTTGCTTCTAATACAGCACTGCCTGCCACAGGATAAAAGCGGCCTCTGACCTCAGCCAGATTGTGAGTTTTTCCACAGCAGTCCTTTTAAAGAAAGCATTTTGAAATTCATGAGAATTTACTTACATGCAATGATATACCTAGAAAAACTAAAGAGTCTTAGGATCTTGTCCAATGAATGAGACCCTGCATGTTGAGTGAGCTTTCAAAACTGCTAAAGCTTGAAAATTGATTCTACAGAAGTTTGTGCAGTTAAGGTAAGTACATGCTATTTACTATATTTGTTTTACATGATGTTAAAATGATATTTTGTTGCATTTGTCTTGCAGTGTTATAAAATAAGATTCAATCATGATTTTCATTTGGCTTGAAATTAAAATAAAATCTGGTAATGTTTTCCATTTGGGTTAAAATTTTATAAAATGCATGTTGACCATGTTCTGTTAGTAACAGTGTTGTTAAAAGGCTAAAGTGTTCTGAGGCTGAGGCTGCATCCACTAATATATTTCTTGAAACCTTAGCAGTCAAAATATGTATTGTTCTTAACTACTGATTGAAAAAGACCACACTTATAATAAGGAATACATAAAAATGCAAATATAATGAATATGCTGTTTATTATAGTCCTTGGTTAATCTGGAAAATGATGAATATGAGATTTGAATTTATTTCATTTTGGGTGTTTCATTTTCAGGTAATTATTCCTAAAAACATAAAAAGCCTGTAATATGTTTCTATATAAAATGTCCTCACAGGTGGCGCAGTGGTAGTGCTGCTGCTTTGCAGTAAGGAGGCTGTGGAAGATTGTGGGTTCGCTTCCCGGTTCCTCCCTGTGTGGATAGCACTTTAAGTACTGAGAAAAGCGCTATATAAATGTAATGAATTATTATTATTATAAATGAATGTAATCAGAAGCAGAACTAAGCAGAAGCAAAACTAAGCCAATGAATCATGCAACCTTTCTCCATGAATATCATGAAGTACATTCTTTTCATTAGGCTCACCGTAACCATTAACAAGACTAGCAGGCCATAATTATTCATAATTCATAATTGTATTCATAATTATTTTAAAACAATGTTTATTTAATTAAGCAGAACATAAAAAATGTGTTATTAACTTGTTGTTTATTCTGCAATAATGGACTGATAACCCATCCAGGGTACAATTCTTATGATCCTGAAGTTTTATTAAGCAAATTGGAAAATGGATGGATATTTGTATATTGTGAAAAATAATAAATAGAAGAGCTTGACTGCAGATCTTTAATAATAGAGGCCATTTAATTCTTGGTTAGTACCGGTGTATTTCACCCCTTTTGTTTTCAAAATGAATTTCTTTACAGATCAGAACTTCAGTAGTATAAAAACATGTGGCCCTCAATTTATACTATAAAAATATTACCCATTATTAAGCTTATTATATTATTAAATGAAGCATGACCAGTAGCTAGCTGCAATAAGTCTATGACTAACAAGATTAAAGGCTAGCTGAAAAGTCTGACAAGTGGGAGATACCAGAAACAGCCACTTGTTACTGTTCTGACATTACCTCTTGAAATATTGTTTATTTTAACAAGCCAAATTTCCATATAACAGGCCTATTCACACATTTAATTACAAAGTACAGTCATTAGTGACAGCTGATTTTGTCTGTGATCAGCCATGCACACCTAACATTATACATTATAAATTTATTTTAAATTGGAAACACAGAATGGGGAGATTTTTTTCTGTTTCTTTTCAAGTATGTTACTGCATATTTTTAACATTAAGTAGGATTCTTGTCTGATTAAGGTCATCATTTTTCTAAGGCTAACCAACACAATAATCACTAGTGAATATATTAACTTTATATAGGCCTGGTGCTATCGAAAGTTGACATTACAGATTTTCTGAAAAATACTGTCAACTATTAGTAAATCCTGTATTTTTTTAAAAAAGTTTAGGACAGAAGCATTCACTTGCTTACATACTGTATAGAAAACAGATAAAAATGTACTATCTCCCTCTGTATGTATATATATATATATATATCTATATATATATATATATCTATATATATATATATATATATATATATATATATATATATATATATATATATTGTAATGAGACAAAAGGAACAAAGAAAAAGGTATGAGGGAGCCCTCCCATATATTATGAGGAACACAACAAGCAGAGTAATCATAAATGACTGAGTCAAAAAAACTGTGATTTGGGAGGAGATTGGAGTGCTCAAAACTTATAGGTGCAGGACAGGAAGAGGCAGGTTCATAACCGGAAGTGAGGTCTGCAGGAGGACGTGGTTTGACAGCAGAAGTTCTATTTGGGCTTTCCTTATGGTGGTCTGTGAAAGAGGGAGAAAAGGCATTAGTACCATTCATCAGCCCCTGACTCTACATCACACTCTCAGTTAAGCCCTTAGACTTTCTCCCATTCGCGCATGTGTAATTATATATATATACAGTATATATTGTGACGGATGGCCTCAGCCATTACCCGGCCAGGACACCAATGGAATGGAAGGACCAGGGGAGAGAATATCGCTGAGGCAATACCTCCCCTGGGACACTAGAGGGTAGCCTTCCTGGGTGGCTGTGGCACCACAGATTCCCGCAGGATACTCTGGGAGTTGGAATTTTTGTGCAGCCCTGTTGGATTCCATGGGGGCCACCAGGGGGAGCTGCAAAGCCATTCATTGGATTTCCACTACACCTGGGAATGATTCCAGGTAATCCCCTCCTCCTCCTATTCCTAATGAACCACCTGAAGCATCCCCAGGTGTTGAATAAAAGGAGCGGCCTCACTCCATTCAGGGAGCCAGAGTCGGAAGGAGGTGGACAAAGCTTGCCGGGAGAGAAGTGAAGACAGAGGAAGAAGAAGAAGAAAAGGAAAAGTGCTGTCTTTAGGTATTGGCACTTTGGACTATATTGTGCTGTGGGGATTGAGGAAAAGCACTTCCCAGCTGTGAATAAAACGTGTATTGTGTAGCAAACTCGTGCCTCTGCCTTTCTGTGTCGGGTTAGGGTGGCTGTACAAGCCAAGGTGGTCACAATATATATATATATATATATATTTAGTGAAAAAGACAAAAAACAAAGGTAAAGAGTTGGGGAGTCCACCCCATATAATGTGGTAGCAATGCACAACAGCAAAAGTAATCATACTAGACTGAGTCAACAGTGACTGCCTGATAAGTGGAGGGTTTGTTGTTTTATATGTTTTTGGAAGGAAGAGGTGGGACAGGAGGGGAAGTGAGGTTGGAAGGAGGGCATGGTCTGATCCTGGAAATAGGCAGAATTTTAGCCAGTCTTTCCTCCTGAAGGTCTGTGAAAGAGGGAGAGAAGTTATTAGTATGATTCATCAACCCCTGTCTCTGTTGCTTGCCCTTTGCAAATCTCTTAGACTGCCTCCCATGCGCACATGTGTGACAATTTACACCGGGTGTTACAGACTGTGAAGGACAGCCGGGTCCCATGCCCGGCAGGGACGCCCCTGCTGCATCTATTCCGGGGGAGCCACCATGGGCAGCTCAGTACCTCCCCCGGGACGCTTGGTGGCAGCCTCCCTGGTGGACGATGATTCCCCAACCTGGCGCAAGGCTCCATGGGACATGGAGTCCTCCAGAGCCAGGTTGGGGGCTTGGATGGCCGCCAGGGGGAGCTGCGTGGACTTACCAGCCCGGCTGGTCAATTCCTCAGCCCCACCCGGAAATGCAATTAGACCCAGGTGACCAAGCACCTGGACTACATCTGGGTGGGGTATAAAAAAGGCCAGCCACCACCACTTGAAAGAGCCAGAGTCGGGAGGAAGAGGACTAAGCCTGAGGAGGAGTGGTGGTGCTGAGGTGGAAAGAAGTGTGAGTTGTTGTGTTGAAGTGCTTTTGGGACTGTGTTGGGCCTGTGGGACACGGGGAAGGCGTGCCCCACGGCTGAAGATAAAATAAAAGTACATTTGTTTAAGTACGTGCCTCTGCGTGAGTCTGTGCCGGGTCGGGCGCTATATAGCGCCTTTTACAAGACTCAAATCAAATGTATGCTTTTTTTTATTATATTGTAGAAATAATAATAAAAATAGCAGCTCATTACTCAAAAAGTGGAGCGTCCGGTCTCAAACCCAGGACCTTTAGTTATAAGGCAGCAGTTCTTACCTCTGCACCATTTAGGAATACGTGCTAGCTTCCTGTCAAATGACATTTGAACTTGAGTTTTTAACTCATTGACAGCCACATGTAAATCGAATGCTTTTTTTTTCTTTGGTTATATTCTTGAATAAAAGCACACATGTTAATTTGATATTTGGGCTAAAGCCTTCACACATTATACACTTCTCGTCATTATTAGTATAACATGGAAAATGTTTCTGCTTTAGGTATGTGTTCAGCATTTCTTGCATTTCCTTTCATCCTACACTTACCCAGATCTTTGTAGACATGGAACACACATGAAATGCATGTATTCCAAATAACGATATACTGTATTATTTGCCCTGTTCAACTCCAGGCACATCACACACAGATAAGGAGCCTTGGCTTGAGCTGGGAGAAGTTTTTGCCCAAGTTGAGCTCCATCAAGGGACAGCAGGCAGCTTGCTGCATGTGCTGATCAACGCATTTACAAAACAAAAGACACTGATGGAGAGGTGTGAAGGGATTTAAGGTGGGCCGGGATTACACATTTTTTCTTAGGCTTCAGAAATTCTAGTGTTAAGTTGGTCTTGGAACAATGAAAGAGATGCTGCTGCTGCACAAATAAATCAGAGGAGGATATAAGACTCATTTAGGTCAAGGAAACAGTGTTACAAGGGTTAAACGTTATAATGACACAGCCTAGAAATAGGAGAAGAATACAAGAAAACGGAAATGTTACGTAAGTTCAAGGAACATGTTAGTGATGTTCAGCTGTTAGTCAGGGAGAATGAAAATGAGACAGATTTCTCCTGGCTATTGGAAAAAATATTTCATGACCCTCTGAATAAATGTAGAATCACTTGCTACCATCTCCAGGGAAAAGTATCACTATACCACAACCTGCAGGTAGTATGAAAAACATCTCTAATTGGGTCACTGTGGTTCGAGAAAGGATCGCCGTTTGTGTGATTGAAACAAAACACTCACTGACAAAATGTGGCAATTTTCCAAGGTACCCCACCCTTGGAAAAGTTCAAGGGAACAGCTTATTGATCAACCATTGTAAATATGAATGTGTACTCCAATAAACAGGATGAAATGTGGCCTCTCTGCAACCCTGAATAGGGTTAAGTAGGTTTAAAAACTTACGTTTTTCACTCTAGATCTATTTCAATGTGTTTTTAATGCTGTCTCCTGTGCTTTGGGATGTAGTTTTGCCTTAAATCTGAAGTACAATATTTCAATAGCATCCAGAAAATCATCAGTGACCTAATATTCAGAATTAAAATAGGGCATTCTGCTATATATACAGTCAATATAGCAGAACAGATTGGTGAATAAGGTGTTCTTATTCAAGATAATTTTCTCACATTGCAATTGTTCTCAAATTTATGAGGTTACAAATTTTCTATGTAAAATAATAATAAAAAATAATAAGAAAATAAATATATAGATAGAGGGGAAGGATTGTATTTATTAAAAGCAGAAGCATAATGTTGTGATGTGAGATTTTACATATAATTTGATGAATATTTTTGTATGTCTTTATTTGATTTTTAGGCAAAGCAATGTAATTTAGTGTTACTTTGGTGAGAGGCATTCGTGTTTGCCCTCCTTTTACGGCTGAGCCTCTTTGAATTTTACGACAGGATTTGGGGGATGTGTGTTTTAAACCAGTTTGGCAAGTGTTTCTTTGCTAAAGTCATTTCTACCCCCGCAAACGGGCTAAGGTGTACTTTAACATAGGGTTTGGGGGCAGGTGTTAAGATGTTCTATTTCCCCCATTGGTCTGAAGTATGGCTGTTTGGAATTGGCTTGGTTAAGAAGCCTTTAAGTACCATGATGTCCTATTGGCTCTCGGGATTGGACAGAACATCTATAAATGTATGTGTTTAAC
Organism: Erpetoichthys calabaricus; assembly: GCF_900747795.2. NCBI lineage: Eukaryota > Metazoa > Chordata > Cladistia > Polypteriformes > Polypteridae > Erpetoichthys > Erpetoichthys calabaricus. The sequence goes on along the minus strand of NC_041398.2, from coordinate 77,573,895 downwards.
CTCAGTATCTCTCTCTTACTAACCAACATCTGAAAGAAGCATCTCTCTTGCTAACCTGTGATGATGAAGAGAACACAATGAACAGCACAGCTCAGCAGCCATTTTGAACAGACATGTGGCTGAAAGCTGAGCATCAATGATGCCTTAACTAGAGATATTTAAGTAACCAGAAGACTGTGTGCCACCTGAACTACATGTCATCATTTAATCAGGTTGTTTGGTTGCCAATATTCAAATGTACTTTGCATTTTGTTATTATTTATGAATATTATCAATAATACTAATACATTGTTTAAACTGTAACTTAACTTCTGCTTGTCTTTTACTACATCCAATTGCCTAAGGTTATAGATATAGAAGGGAAGGTGGGGATAAGTTATATACAATAATACCTTATAAACAGTGGTATGTCTGTGAGATTAGGCATTCTAAGGCTACATATTAATAATACAATAGGGGAAAGTAGAGCAATATATATTACTCTACCAAGACAAAACACATAATATAGTACATTGTTATACTAATACTGTAGATCACAATATGAAAAAAATCAAAAAATGTAAATTTGTTTTACATCTTGGGCATTCTTCTAACATATTTTAAATTAACATTTTAAACCAATTATAACTGGTATTCTTCATATATAAAGTATTATAAAGGAAAGCCTTACTTTTTTATTTTCCCAATAGATAGGCCTGCCCATCTTATTTCCCTACCTCTTCAGATAAAAAAAAACTCTTAAAACCTTAGAAAGTGCTCCACTGAAAAAATAAGTGCATTAAGAACTGCAGGGGCTCCTTCTGCTCCATTAAGAACAATTGCTGAATATCAGTTCATGTCAGGACCAACAGCCTCACAATTTACTTTTGTAAATGTAGTTATGCAAACTAATGTGCCCCATTCATATTTATCTCTTTTCCCTACTCTAAGAACCATCGTGGATTTTTCTACAGGTACTCTGATTTTCTTCCAAAGCTGCAAAGATGTGCATTTTAGGTTGTCATTTCTGAATTAGCCTGCTGTGTGTGTGTGAGTGGGCCCTGAGATAGACTGGAATTGGTTCCTTTTTTGCACCTGATGCTTCTTGGATTAGGCTCAAGCCCTCCTCTTATATTAGATTAAGTGGGATTGACAATATAATTACGTTAATTTTTTTCCTATGAGGTTCCATTTTTATGTAGTTTTCCACTCTAGTTTTATCTAATTAGATAGACAACCAAATACATAGATAGCTGGACAGACAGATTGTATATCTGAGTCTGTCAGTTAATCAGCACTCATTGTTCAAAAACAGATCTTCAAAAGTCCCCAAAATCCATATAATTGTCCCATCACAAAGTTTTATGTGTCATATAGTATGATTAGTACAAGTGATTCTTCTACAAAAACCAGCATATTAAAAAACACCGGTAGTGTAGTGCTTCACAGAGTGTATAAACACACTGGATGGCATTGTATTTTTTGCTGAAATCTGCATTAATTTGCTGGTATCCAGAAGACATTACATAAAAGTAGCTATTCAGACTTGTCCTTTGCAATCCAGGCTGCTTTCCTTTGTGTCTGTATGTCAAGTTGTGTAGCTCTGAGTATTACAATGAATAGATCCTTTTTCTTTTGCTTAGCCAACTTTTGTTGCCAAGAAAAAGGCTTCCCAACACCATCACCTCAAACAAATAACATACCAGTAATGTAAGGTGTGGACAGTAGGGGCAATCTTAAACTATTCCTGATCATAAAAAAGCACAAAGGAGATCAATGCTATAATGATAAATTAATAACTCAAAGAGGGGAAAACATAAGGAAGTACAAAAATATCTCATAAATTAGCAGTTGCTGTCTTATAATTAGCCATATCAGACATTCCTTGTGTATTTGAGTGGTGTTGCTGTTAGTTTGTTATAATATTTCTTTAGCTTCCACAACAAGGTAAATAATGTGTGTGGTATCTATCTATCTATCTATCTATCTATCTATCTATCTATCTATCTATCTATCTATCTATCTATCTATCTATCTAAAACAAGTTCATAACTGTCCCAATTGGACTGACTAACATTGGTTTTGAGCCCCTGTCTCTCTAGTGCAGGGGTGTCAAACTCCGGGCCTGGAGGGCCGCAGTGGCTACAGGTTTTCATTCTATCCCTTTTCCTAATCAGTGAGTAGTTTTCACTGCTAATTAATTCCTTTTCCCTTCATTTCAATAGCCCTTTAACACTAGAATTACCAGAGCCTACGAAAAAACTCGTATATCCGGCCCACCTTAAATCGCTTCTTAAATCCGTTCACACCTCTCCGCCAGCATCCTTTGTCCTCTAAATGTGCTGATAAAAGACAAGCTGCCAGCAGCCGGCTATTCCATCCCCCCACCGACTTAGAACGTGAGCGAACTTTTCCCAGCTCACGACTTGATTGTTTACCTGGGAGTGAAGTGGAGTTTTACAGTGGAAATGATAGATCGTTATTTGGAAGACACGCATGAAATGCGTGTTCCGTTTCTAAAGTAATCTGTGTAAACACATTGTTAAAACAGAAACTTTTTCATATTTTAGTAATAAATGTTACAAAATGTAGTAGGCATAAACTATAGAATATATAAAGCCTGCGTTCCAAAGATCAAATAAACACTTTTACAAAAGCTTCAAGAATGATTCAACAGCTACTGTGGTGTAGTGTGCTAAGGTTTGCCTCTTAGCACAGAGCAGCTTTTCCTTGCCTCACAGACCTGAGTTCGATTCCCCGCTGGGGATGAAGTGTTGCTTTTTTTTCTTTTCTTTTACACCTCAAACGGACATAAAATTTATACATTGGTATGCACTGTCAGTTACTGAGATCGTTATATTTTCATGTGGGATGCTCCTTTTCAAATATTTTTTTAACAATTGAGACTGCAATTAACAGGAACAACTGTCCTTATAACTTATTTTTAAGATCCATAACACACAGACAGACAGAGCACTGCGTAATAGAGAGACAGACAGGCAGAGAAGTCACTAGATATAGAAATAAACAGGGAAGCAACGTGTACTGAAAGAAAAAAAGAACAACATGTGCGTTGTCCCTGCTGCACTGAATAAGAGAGAGTCAGATGGGGGGAGGGGTGATGTTAGCGTGCCTGCGCTTATTCAGTGCAGCAGGGACAACGCACATGTTGTTCTTTTTTTCTTTCAGTACACGTGGCTTCCCTGTTTATTTCTATATCTAGTGACTTCTCTGCCTGTCTGTCTCTCTATTACGCAGTGCTCTGTCTGTCTGTGTGTTATGGATCTTAAAAATAAGTTATAAGGACAGTTGTTCCTGTTAATTGCAGTCTCAATTGTTAAAAAAATATTTGAAAAGGAGCATCCCACATGAAAATATAACGATCTCAGTAACTGACAGTGCATACCAATGTATAAATTTTATGTCCGTTTGAGGTTTAAAAGAAAAGAAAAAAAAGCAACACTTCATCCCCAGCGGGGAATCGAACTCAGGTCTGTGAGGCAAGGAAAAGCTGCTCTGCACTAAGAGGCAAATCTTAGTGCGCTACACCACAGAAGCTGTTGAGTCATCCTTGAAGCTTTTGTGAAAGTGTTTATTTGATCTTTGGAATTTGGGCTTTATATATTCTATAGTTTATGCCTACTACATTTTGTAACATTTATTACTAAAATATGAAAAAGTTTCTGTTTTAACAATGTGTTTACACAGATTACTTTAGAATAATGATCTCTTATTTCCACTGTAAAACTCCACTTCACTCCCACATAATCAATCAAGGCGTGAGCTGGGAAAACTTCGCTCACGTTCTAAGTCGGTGGGGGAATGGAATAGGCGGCTGCTGGCAGCTTGTCTTTTATCAGCACATTTAGAGGACAAAGGATGCTGGCGGAGAGGTGTGAACGGATTTAAGAAGCGATTTAAGGTGGGCCGGATATACGAGTTTTTTCGTAGGCTCTGGTAATTCTAGTGTTAAGGATTCAGTCCTCTGAATTGATTTGTTTCTTCATTAAATGGCAGCCAAACAGAAATGAGATGTGAAACAAGCCAACAAATGAACAAATGGCATTTCAAACTTCAACCAGTTTCATTCCAACCAGTCTCTTAATGAGAAGCTGATTCTTGCTGTTAATTAAGCCCGTTATTTAATTCAATGGCTTGTTGCTGCTCTTATTCTGCCACAGCAGACATTTGCAAATCCGTTGATTTTTCTGTTTTTTCTGTCATATGCTGGCTTGTTTAATGTCTCATTATTGTTTGGCTACTAATTAAGGAAAAACAGACAGTTAAGGGGCCTGAGTCAAGTTAATTAAAACTAAAGCAAAAGAAGTTAATTAGCAGTAAAAAACGGCTCACTAATGAAAAAGATGGTTAGAATCAAAACATGCAGCCACTGAGGCCCTTTAGGACCGGAGTTCGACACCTGTGCTCTAGTGGGTTGGCTAGTAAATGTCTAACCTAAGAAGCCAAGTAAACCTTTATTTATCACACCGTAGATACTTTTTGTTTCTCTGGTCTCTCTTCCTTCTCACAGTTGAACTCTTGCCTCCATTGACCTCTGACATCCAATTTCAAAGCCCTTACAAGCCCTAGAAAAGACCTGCTTCCTGGTATATTCCAAATACAGCTTTTGGGATTAGGACCAAACTGTGGATCACAAAGGCTCTCACCCTAAAACTCCCTTTAATAGTCCCAGGTGTCTCTGCTGTCCTAGGCCCCAGCTCACATTTAGAGGGTTAGGTAAACATCAGGCTGGCTGCCAATTTCAATGAGTAAAAGGGGCCATGTATAGCACAATTGTCTACCTTGTTGCTTCATATCTGCAGGACACTAAACTATGTGCAGCCCCAGTCCTAAATGGGTCACACTATACAAAGAATATGAATAGTTTCCATTTGATACTTCTGACACTGTAATTCTGAAGAGATCTCAGAGATATATTAATGATCTGGTGCCTTCTAAAAAATGCTGAATCTACAGTGGTGTGAAAAACTATTTGCCCCCTTCCTGATTTCTTATTCTTTTGCATGTTTGTCACACAAAATGTTTCTGATCATCAAACACATTTAACCATTAGTCAAATATAACACAAGTAAACACAAAATGCAGTTTGTAAATGGTGGTTTTTATTATTTAGGGAGAAAAAAAAATCCAAACCTACATGGCCCTGTGTGAAAAAGTAATTGCCCCCTGAACCTAATAGCTGGTTGGGCCACCCTTAGCAGCAATAACTGCAATCAAGCGTTTGCGATAACTTGCAATGAGTCTTTTACAGCGCTCTGGAGGAATTTTGGCCCACTCATCTTTGCAAAATTGTTGTAATTCAGCTTTATTTGAGGGTTTTCTAGCATGAACCGCCTTTTTAAGGTCATGCCATAGTATCTCAATTGGATTCAGGTCAGGACTTTGACTAGGCCACTCCAAAGTCTTCATTTTGTTTTTCTTCAGCCATTCAGAGGTGGATTTGCTGGTGTGTTTTGGGTCATTGTCCTGTTGCAGCACCCAAGATCGCTTCAGCTTGAGTTGACGAACAGATGGCCGGACATTCTCCTTCAGGATTTTTTGGTAGACAGTAGAATTCATGGTTCCATCTATCACAGCAAGCCTTCCAGGTCCTGAAGCAGCAAAACAACCCCAGACCATCACACTACCACCACCATATTTTACTGTTGGTATGATGTTCTTTTTCTGAAATGCTGTGTTCCTTTTACGCCAGATGTAACGGGACATTTGCCTTCCAAAAAGTTCAACTTTTGTCTCATCAGTCCACAAGGTATTTTCCCAAAAGTCTTGGCAATCATTGAGATGTTTCTTAGCAAAATTGAGACGAGCCCTAATGTTCTTTTTGCTTAACAGTGGTTTGCGTCTTGGACATCTGCCATGCAGGCCGTTTTTGCCCAGTCTCTTTCTTATGGTGGAGTCGTGAACACTGACCTTAATTGAGGCAAGTGAGGCCTGCAGTTCTTTAGACATTGTCCTGGGGTCTTTTGTGGCCTCTCGGATGAGTCGTCTCTGCACTCTTGGGGTAATTTTGGTCGGCCGGACACTCCTGGGAAGGTTCACCACTGTTCCATGTTTTTGCCATTTGTGGATAATGGCTCTCACTGTGGTTCGCTGGAGTCCCAAAGCTTTAGAAATGGCTTTATAACCTTTACCAGACTGATAGATCTCAATTACTTCTGTTCTCATTTGTTCCTGAATTTCTTTGGATCTTGGCATGATGTCTAGCTTTTGAGGTGCTTTTGGTCTACTTCTCTGTGTCAGGCAGCTCCTATTTAAGTGATTTATTGATTGAAACAGGTGTGGCAGTAATCAGGCCTGGGGGTGGCTACGGAAATTGAACTCAGGTGTGATACACCACAGTTAGGTTATTTTTTAACAAGGGGGCAATTACTTTTTCACACAGGGCCATGTAGGTTTGGATTTTTTTTCTCCCTAAATAATAAAAACCATCATTTAAAAACTGCATTTGGTGTTTACTTGTGTTATATTTGACTAATGGTTAAATGTGTTTGATGATCAGAAACATTTTGTGTGACAAACATGCAAAAGAATAAGAAATCAGGAAGGGGGCAAATAGTTTTTCACACCACTGTACATTGCTGACACATTCCATGGATATACTATTTTTGTTAAAGGTCAACATGCTTTTCAGTACAGTTCATATAAAATATACTGTATGTCATGACATCTAGCAGTTTCTAATGCATTCAGCAACATTCGGTAAACCTTTTTTTACAAATCTTTAAAATTATTAAAATTTAGTTGTAGGTCAGGTGCACTGTCATATTTTTGAATGACATATACACAGTGATATAAAGTTAATCTAGGAAAGTCCAAAATCCTGAAAGCTCAAATAAAAAATCAGTCTCTTCTTTTATTTTGGTACTGAAGCAGCCACAAGCTTCTCACACTGCTGGTCATAAAGCTGTTTTACATCAATAAAAAGATTTGTTGTTAGTGTCTGAAACTGTGCTCAATTGGTTTGCTTTCGACTTTTTCGAACCAGGATCAATGTATTGCTATAAGGAGCTGCAGGTTGCACACCATCCCCTTTCAACTATCAAGGCCTTGCATGTTAAATCACCATCTTATCTGTCAGCTTTGACTGTATATGCCCAGCAGAACTTCTCGCTCTGCTGATGCACATCTCTTATCTGTTCTGTCCTATAGGTACAAGATATCTGGGCTAGTGCTTTAAGCTACAGTGCTTCAAAATTCTGGCATTCTCTCTTTTATTATTAGAAACCTAAAGTCACTACATTTATTTCATAATGTTTTTGGTCTTAGTTTGCTTCTGGTTCATTTTTTTATGTACTGTACATGTTTACTGCAATTGATCTACAATGTTTTAGAAACCTCCTGTAGAAATAAGCCTTGAAATAAAATCTTTTCTAGAATGAACTAAATAGTAAGATGGCATCTTTTACGCAACAGGCATTATCGTATATTCTTATACACTGATTAAGTAAACAACACAAATAACAAAACAATAGAAGGAGGTATACAATTTAGTTACATAATAGTAGATATCTGTTTTTATTTCACTTTAAACATTTAATTTCTATTCCTCAACTAAATTTTATATTCTTTGACTGCTTCTAGGATTACCAAAATCTAATGATCCATGTTGCTTTCTTACCTTGCAAAAACAGTATGTCAAAAACATTTCATAATGTACTCAACTCAGTGTTAGATTCCATCTCAAATAAAGGAAGGTTTTTTGATAAATGTTTCAACATTCCAATTCATGTTAAAGTTTATTTCATGTGTATATAGTACAATTAAAATCTTACTTGCATATCTGCTCAGTTGACAATAATACACATACAAACAAAAAGATGTATACATAACATGCAAGATGAGCATACAATTTTATGCAATATATATATTTGTTTATATGTATGTACATATTGCAACCAGATAAAACCAGTCAAGGTATGCCAGGTGAAATGCTAGGGTACCAGCAGGGCTAATATGTTTAAATGGAACAATGAAATTAATGGAAAGGAACATGCTCACGACACAAGATAAAATTGGCTTTACACAGACTGTTGATAAGTCGTACAAAATCAATAATGGGGGCTCTGTCCTAGCGGAAGGCTTGGTCAAAATGTGACACCACCTTCAGGGCTCTGCTGGTTGCTATGGTGTCCAGGCTGGAAGGAGGTGGGCACCTCAGAGTGCTGTGGGTGGGGTTAGGCATCCTTCTTGGGGCAGATTTTCAGGGGATGAGAAGATACTGTTAGTGACAGAGCTCCCTCTCATCCTGGAGTGGTACTGCTTACCTCATTAGAGCCCGGAAGGTGGTCCCCAGACGCACAGATGTGACATGTATATATATAATATATATATATATATTTATATGTGTGTGTGAATGTGTGTGTTTTTGTGCTGTTATCATCTTTAGTGTTAGAACCAAAAACTAAACAGCAGCCAAACACTACTGTGCAAAGGCTCATAAAGTCAGGAGAACACCCCTTGCTTTGATTTTATTTGACCATAGATTTATGAAGTAAGAGTGAAAAGAAGTAAATAAGACAAAATTGCCTATTGGCAATAAACAAAATAAATTTAATATGTACAGTGGATTCAGAAAGTATTCAAATCCCTTCACACTTTATTGTGCTGTAAATTTAATTTTAAATGGATACATTTGCTATATTTGCCCGTCAATTTACACTCAATAACCCATAATGACAAAGTGAAAACAAGTTTTTGGAAAGGCTTGCAAATTAAAATGAAAAAATTGAAATCTCTCATTTATGTAAGTATTCAGACCATTTGTTGTGACACTCCAAATTGTGGTCAGGTGCATCCTGTTTTAATTATCCTTTAGATGTGTCTAGAACGTGATTGGATCCACCTGTGCCAAACCAAATTGATTGGACATAGTTTAGAAAGGCGCACACACCTGTGTACCGTATATGATATGTATGTTATGGCTATATAATTGCGTTCTAAAATTCACACTACATATCAGATAAAAAAACAAAGCCTTGAGGTCCAAGGAACCAGTTGTAGATTATCAGTGATAAAAGTGTGGTCAGGCATAGATCAGGGCAAGGGTTTAAAAACATTTGAGAAGCTTTGTGTATTTCCAGGAACACGGTGATTGTGAAATGAAAGAAGTTATGACTCTTCCTAGAGTTGGCAATCAAGCCAAGCTGAATAACTGGGCAAAGGGCTTTTGTCAGAGAGGTAAAAAAGAACCCAATGTTCACTCTAACAGAGCTTCAGAAGGCCAGTGCTGTGATGTGAAAGCATTTCAGAAAAAAAAAAAACATTTTAGCAAAAGCAACTCCATCAATCAGGCATTTATGGTAGATTGGCTAACTCTGGATATACTTCAAGAGCTTAAGGAAAAACGATTCACTGGTTTGATGAGACAAAAATGGAACTCTTCACACAGACCTCCAAGCACTTTGTCTGGAGAAGAACAGGCATTGCTCATTGCCTGCTTAGTATTATCTTTACAATGAAGGAAGGTGGTGGCAGCATCATGTTATGGGGATGCTCCTCAGAAGGAGTCTGGTCAAAATTGAGAGAAGGATGAATGCAGCCAAATACAAAGCTATCCTTGAAGAAAACTTGCTTCAGAGTGTACACGACCTTAGACTGTGATAATAGTTCACCTTTCAGCATGACAAAGACCTAAACATAAGCTCTCTTAAAAATAAAGGTGCCAGAGTGCTTCTTCAGAGCAATGCTATAGGGGACCCATAGTTGATTCCCAGAAAACCCATCCACATGACGGTTCCAGAAAGAACCAAAACTAAAAAGCTCCATAGCACGCTCTTTACAATAAATAACCATGACTGGACGGCAACGGATTTGTGAAATACCAATGGGTCATGATTTAAAAGGACTCTTGCCACATATGATAACACAAGCAAAGTCCAGGTTTTCTTAGTCTGTTAGCACATTGCTAGGTAGCCTACCATACATTAAAAATTTCAGTTTTTATCCCACATATTAAGAAGATTTTCAAAGCACAGAGAATCAACTTCATATGCAAAAAACTCTGTACAGAATGAAATGGTTCTTGGTCAAGCAGTAGTTCTAAGATAAACTACAAAATGTGGTAAATAAACATATATAGTAATGCCATTAAAGCAACATTCTGTGGCAAGTAGCTTTGGGACAAGAATATGACTGTCCTTGAGCGGCCTGGCCATAGCCCATATTTTAACCCTACAGAGCAGGTGCGGAGGGACCAGAAAACTGAAGTTTACAGATTCTTACCAACCAGTTTAATGGAGCTCGAGAGGGTCTTCTAAGAAGAATGGGATAAACTGCCAAAATCCTGGTGTACAAAGCTTGTAGAATCATACCCAAGAAGACTCAAAGCCCCTACTGAATTAAGGGTCTGAATACTTACAAGAATGAGTGATTTTAGTTTTTTATTTTTAATAAATTTGCAAACCTTTCTGGAAACATATTTTCACATTGTCATTATGGATTATTGAGTGTAGATTAACGGGTAAAAATAACAAATTTGTTATTTTAAATTTAAGTCTAAAACACAATAAGGTGTGCAGAAACTGAAGGCTTCTGAATTGTTTCTGAACCCATTGTGTTTAAATTTATTTAAATATTTTAAATATCTACGTGCAGGCTTTGCTTTGATGGGATTAACAAAGACACTAAACTTGCAAAGCATGCCGTCTACCCACTGACGTCCATAATTCTGTCTCTGTGTCCATTCAACTATTTTCAAAAATATTCAAGAGGCATTGCTAACTATTCCAATAACAAAGATATTTTGTGGCGAAGAACAATACACAAATACCAGAAGGAGGTCATTAATTATAAATATTTATGAAAACACACTTATAGAAATCAGAAATAAAAATAAACTGTTGTCTGAAAAAGAGGAAAAAAATGAAGAGCAATTTTTAATTTTTTATGTTGCTTTTTTAGCAAACATTTTTGCAGCATTTAAATGGAACTGGTGGACATTGCTCACCAGCAAATATCATGCTTTGTGACTGCATGATAATGGGGTCCTCAAGATTTTATGAACAACCATTTAAGATTCTTAAGTCTTTCTTAAGTTCAAGCTACAATAACTATGTAAAGCAACAATGCAGGTTTTGTTTCTGGCATATTTTAGCTAATTATGTAATGATATTTTTACAATTGCCAATGACTTGCAAGCTGGACAGTATGTTAACATATCATCAGCAAGCTTCTTTCTTTGAGCAGCTATCAGTATGATTCAAAGGTTGCTGCTCAATATGTAATCAAACTTGGTTAATGCTGGGGAAGATGCAATACAATGTGATGTTAAAAGTAAATGAAGATGGGTGTGGTTGGAAGTGTTGGGGATTGGGCTGAAGGGCAATGCCTTGGGACTTGGCTCCACAAACTAAACAGACCCGGTGCTTAGTTCTCCATTGTGTGTTCTAAGAAGCCACATTATAGGGCAAGTAGAATAAAGTACTGTTATTGCCAAAGATCAAATGCACAAGGCAGATTTTCATACCCTCCAGTTTACATCAACATTGCCAGGAGCAACAGCTTCCGCTGTGTCTACGCCAAACTGGGTATAATGGAAAAAAATACCAATTTGCCATATTTACTGCAGAGCATGACCTTTTATTCACAGGAACTTGTGTAAAAAATCTGTCAGAGCACCAACATACACTTTCAGGAAAAAAATGCTTCTCAAATTTTGTAGCCATTTTTAATTGTCGATCTGTTGCAGTTCTTTACTTCATTTATATTGTTGCACTATTGATGGTTTATTTTCATAGCTGTGAAGAATAAATTAAACCCTTTAGAAGTTTTTAATTGTTTACAAATACATTATAAAATGTTGCAATTTTTTTTCCATTTTAAGTTCTTGTGCTAGTTATTTTTTTTTTTTTCTCAAAGCAAAAGGAAGCACTTTAAATATGCTTCTTGGATGTGTTCATTGAAATGTAGGACAAAAGGAAGCACTTGAAATGTTTTTTATGTTTTACATTATTTATATAATACAGACGTTTTGAATAAATTCATTTTCATGTTTTTGCAATAACCACAGAACTCAGGAAATTTACTCCCAATTAGATTTTGCTTTTATTATAATCAGCAGCATTCTGCATATAGTTAGATGACAGATAACAAAAACTTCTGTTTTAACTATACCAGCATCCTAAATATCTTTATTGTACAGGATCTGCACAAGACATAGGGCTGGAAATGACCCACATGGCATGGTGCTATAGCATAAATAAAAATGGCATTTAGATGGATAGAAAGGATTGATATACAGTATACCCAGTGTGCTGGCACCACAAATAAGCTTAATCAGAAGCAGTCTTAAATGAAGCATGGTTACAAATCCAAATAACCTCAGCACTTGATGTTTTCTGTTCCAGGTAGAGGTGAGAAATAGGGAGAGAAATGCAGCTATGTTCTTCTGTGGATGGAAGAAAAAAAAGCTATTATAACACACTGAAAAACAAAACAAAACAAAAAAAAGATTTAGAAAGCCTTTAAATATCCTTGGAAAATAAACAAGTGTATGATCTGCTAGAAATATATATCAAGGGGAAAGCAGAGAAGGTAAATAAAATGTGTAAGAATGTTGTAATATTTAAAGGACCGTAATAATACAAATAATTAAAATTCAAGTTTATTGAGTTTACTGCTATGTACAATATACTGTATACAAGAAACATTCATGTAGTTACCAGCATGAATGTCTGGTAATTAATCTTATAACTTCTGAATAAAAATTCCCTGAATTGCCAAAGGTTCCGTAAAGTTTGTCACAAAGAAAAGTGATTAAACAGACTGTCTGATGCCTTAATATCACCATTTACTTTATCGAGGCAGACTGTATTACAGAAAAGGTAAATGGTATTATTTAAACAGCCATTCTGCATAGTCACTTTTCTCTCTGACCATTTTTACAGGACCTTTGACACTTGCACTAGGCAGCTGTATGCCTGTAATATTCTGTGTCCACTTCAACACCCTCGATTTGTCAATCCTGGGTCGAGCCAGTTAATTAACAGGATGTAATGCATCTTGTAAGTGGAGACTCCACTGTGCATCTGTAGAAACTGATGAACAGCAGCACACATCTTGGCTTTCCATAGACATCTAAGAAGTAAACATCAGATAGATAGATAGATAGATAGATAGATAGATAGATAGATAGATAGATAGATAGATAGATAGATAGATAGATAGATAGATAGATAGATAGATAGATAGATAGATAGATAGATAGATAGATAGATAGATAGATAGATAGATAGATCTATCAGATGTTTACTTCTTAGATGTCTATGGAAAGCCAAGATGTGTGCTGCTGTTCATCAATTTCTATAGAAGCACAGTGGAGTCTCTTGGTCTTTGTCCTCTTGATGAGATGTGAGATGTGTTTTACCTACTTTAGGCTTTTGGTGATGTTAAATTTAAAGATGCTCCATAGTATCCCTTTGAATGTGGATAGAAATATCACCTACTCTCTTTTTCTTGAAATTCATGACAAACTCTTTGCTTTTACTGAAAATTACTAAAGTAAAAATTTACTTTTACAGGAGAGCAATTCTTGTTTTGATATCATTGTAATGCTAACTTATCATTTTTGGTAATCAGTCCTACTATGTCGGTATCATCAGCAAATTTAATGATTAAGGTGGTGGTTTGTCTGGCTATATAGAAGGAGAAGGGGTACAGTGATGACTGAGATGTGGGCTGCTTGTTTGTAGATCAGTGTAGAGAATACAATGCTGCAAATTCACATTTTTCTGGGTTTTGACAATTTAAATAATGCAAACTCTAGTTGCAGAAGGTGATTTTAGATAGTGGCTTGGTGATCTGTTTTCATGGTAAAAACAGTGCTAAACACTGAACTGATAGTCTGTAGACAGTATCCTGGCATAACTGTTTTTATTTTCCATGCGTGCCAGAATGGCATGAACGTTAAGATTTAAAGGCAACTTCTGTGAACGAATTGTAATAATAAGCTGGAGGTCATCCAAGGAAAAAACAAGCACATACTTTTGCAGGCAGGGCTGTGAGTTTCCAGACCAGAAGCATTTATTAATAAAACAAAGTGTGATGAAAATGTATGAATAATGAAAAGCTTTTTAGCAATACAGTTTTAAAGAAATATCATAATTTTTGTAGATATCAAATTATTTCATGCCTCAAAGTGACAAAGTTCAAATTGGATATGGCTGCCCAAATCATTGTCATTTCATACTGTCATTTTATTGTGAGTAAGCTAGATTTTTAAGTACAGTATATGGAGTTCTACATTATATTTTTAGTGAACCTCCACTGTAGAGTCTTCAAACATATTTAGACACAGACCACCTAAAACTACTACTACCTGCCCGTCCAATCATAAACCTTGATATAGAAGAGTTTGCTAAGGGTTTACAGGAGCTGAACTATTTCCTGGTGAATGTACCACTGAACCATGACTCTTGTGCAAACCACATGGTCTAAGATGCAGGTGCTAAACTCCTTGCACTCTGCATTAATTGCATCAAAAAGCAATCAATTATCATTACCAGGACCGTAGAGCCAACAGATTTGGTAAATGTGCTGGCTGTAGCTGTACTGTAGAAGACATCCTCAACATTTAGTTCGGTTATGCTCAGTTGCCTGTAAAGCTACAATAATATATTTCAAGGCCAACAATACAGCAGTTGACAGGCCTGTTTTTGGTCCAAACCAATGACAAATGATCACCTTCAACTAGAGGTCATCAGATAAAAGAAAGTACACACAAACAAGAACAGAGGCAACAGTCCCATAACAGATACTAAGACAACAAACTAGGAAAATTTAGGGCCTTGCATAAAAGAAATGGCTGAAAATGAAAGAGTTTATTATGCAGAAGTGTAGATGTATCACATAATCCATCATAACCTTCTGAGCATTAAAGAAAAAGATGACCATTCACAAATGATATCAACTCTATATGTGATTGACAGGGCAATATAAAGTGCAAACACTCTGATAAATTCAAATTGGAAAATGTTTGCAACTTAAGACATGAGATTAAGTCAAGTAAAGCCAAAACCTATTATGAACATTCAAGTGTATTAGGGTGTGTAAGACTGCAGGTTGGTGCTGTAGGTCATGGACTATAAACATTGTCCTCATTTTACTACAAGAAAGGTCACATAGCATGTAACATTCAGGTGCAGATGTTGCACAACACAATTGGAGAGGGTTTCTTTATGTGCTAGATTTGTGAAGATGATTCTAGGGTACTAGGGACCCAGAGGGATGTACAGTACATAGCCATTCTGGAATATGGAATCAGTGTGAGGTTGTTTTATTTCGAGATCAGTGGTACTGCACCATGTATAGACTTTACATATGTTCATTCAATAGTTTGGTTTGCCTACACTGGAATGCTCAACATCTTTACTTGAAAAAATGTGCAAAATAAGACACCTTTAACATTTATACCAGATTGTCTTTGGGTTCAGATGAAGGCTTCATAGAATTACAATGCCATGAGTATTAAGGATAACAGGAGTATCTTTTTGGGGCTAAAGAAGCAACATGTCCATTTGTTATCAGGGAGAAGGTGTACAGTCAAATCAGCATATTTTTGGTTACACAAATTCTTTTGCTTAAACATTACTGAGCCTTTCACAAAGATAAACACAAATAAATGTAGTATTTACTTTGCTTTATTTCATTTTCATACCACCAGAAAAATTGTTGCAGACTAGTTTTGTACTTATAAGTTGACATAACTTGGAGACGAAACCAGAATTCTGAACTTCAGAAAGGTCCATTGGTTCAGTCAAACCTGTGTCCATTTCCTATCTTAACTGGAAGCTGTTTATCTGGTTTCACATTGTTGGACAATCCTGCAGTCTACAAGCTTGTTATGATCACCAGGTCAACTGACTGTATTCTAGACACCATGCCTTCTTCTTTGGTCAAGGCTGCTTTACATTTCCTTCTTACTTTTATCACCAGTATTATCAATATATCTCTTTATACTGGCTTGGTCCCTTCCAGCCCTTCCTGAAGACGGATTTTGTTACACCTGTACCCAAACAAAACCTGGACTTGACTTGTTGAGGGTCATTTGAAAGACCGTCTTGCCTGTAATGACCTGTTTGAGGAATTTCAGTCTGGTTTTAGGACCAATCACAGTACAGGGACAGAACTTCCTCTCTGTGCCATTATTAGATGGCATAGTTTACAGTTTAATTTTTATGCTGATTCTACACAGATTCATTTACCCACAGGGCCTTAAATAAAAGGTATTACTATTATTATTATTATTATTAACATTATTATTATTATTATTAGAGGCACGGTGGCGCAGTGGTAGCGCTGCTGCCTCACAATAAGGAGACCTGGGTTCGCTTCCCGGATACTCCCTGCGTGGAGTTTGCATGTTCTCCCCGTGTCTGCGTGGGTTTCCTCCCAAAGACATGCAGGTTAGGTGCATTGGTGATCCTAAATTGTTCTTGGTGGGTGTGTGTGCGCCCTGCAGTGGGCTGGTGCCCTGCTCAGGATTTGTTCCTGCCTTGCGCCCTGTGTTGGCTGGGATTGGCTCCAGTAGACCCCTGTGATCCTGTGTTAGGATGGATGGATGGATTATTATTAGAACTGACAGGATAAAACTCAAATGTGCTAAATCAGTTGTAGCTCTCTAACATATTTCAGTTTAGGAATGTAAATCAGTTCAGTTTAGTTTTGTATAGCTTTCTTTACTCAGTGTAGGCTCAGAGTGATATAACAAGTTCACATGTAAAATGCTGTTACCACTTTAAAAATTACTAATTAGATAAGGCATACACATAAAGATCATTTTTTAAATACACACTAAGACAAGGTAGTTCCAAACTGCTTAACACAGAAGGAACTTAACAGTATCTGTCCATTAACATTATCATTGATATGACCAGTTGACAACAGAGGACGGGAAAATAAAAACTTCATTCAGTAGAATCCCTGACAAAAATTAAACTCTGGGGGTCCATGGTCAATTATAACACAAAGTCATAGACAAAGTCAAACACAGTTACAGCCCAGGAGACCTAAGCCAACTAGCCACCAAGCCCCTCTTGAGCATTCTACACCATATGCCTGAATCTTTCCATCTTTTGAATTTAAGGGACTCATCACTTAAAAATGGTTGTCTGTGTTTAAGTCACCAGAGTGACAATCAGAATGATAACCTTGCTTAAATTCAAATAACACTATTCAGAATGTAAATAAAGGAGTTTCCATGGGGCTTTCTTTTCTGTATTTTCTTCATGTATCACACTAAAAAATATTGATATACTTTCCTAATTTTGTGTTCTAATTAAATACTGCTTTTGTATGTGCTTCTAAATGTTTTTTAAATTGATATCATTCAGTATTTGTTTTTTAGGTTGTTTAATTCTATATGATTTGTTTTATATATATACTTTGTTGATCCCCAACAGGAAATTATCGTTTTGCATGACCCTTTGGGAGTCAGAGTGTGGGGTCAGCCATTGTACAGCACCCCTGGAGCAATGTTTCAGGTTAAGGGCCCAATGGAGTAGGATCCCTACTGGCACTAAAGGAATGTGAACCATCAACCTTCTAGATACCAGAGCAGATCCTTAGCCACAAAGCCATCATTGTTTGTACATTTTACATAAAGTTTATGTTACATCTGCATAGCAACTAATGGGTGAAGTGTTACTCAACAGTGAGAAAACACACAGAACTGGAAAGAATGTTCACGTTATCTCATATTAATATATTAATTTTATTGTGGTGCACTTTGTTGTTAAGAACTGGCATTAGCAAAAAGTAGGTGTGGTAGTGGTTCATATTTTTGGACATAAGTGCCTGAATTCTGGTTCATTATCTCTTGGCTTAAAAATGACATTATTCTGGTCCGCAAATTCAGACTGCCTATGGAGTGTGTGCATGTGTATGTGTACAGTCAACTATATAAAATGATTGCTGCATAAGTGACCATGCAAATTGTACCCATGAGTCTAATTACTTGAGATGACAAAACAATGGCAGTTACTTAATTACTTTTTGGCTACATCTGCAGGAATGCCTCACCAGAGTTTAACTTTTACAAGTCATGCCAAATAACAAAGGGATATGAGGGAAAGAAGGCAAAAATAAATAATCCTCATTAAAATTTGCAATTAAAAATGTTTCCATACTGTCCATTCTCATACAGATTTTAGAATTTCAGTGGGGGTCATGTTGAAAAATAAAGTATTCTAGATTAAAACTGTAAAATGGAGACAGCATTTTGTGCATGGTTAGAAATGACTTTTATTCCTATTCTAAGATGGTATCTTGAGTGTTTGTGAAAAAAAGTCCATCCTGTAAAGTGGTATTGCTACCCTTATTGTTATTGTGCACATATGTCCACAACAAGCAAACACTGACACATGTTTACTGGTGTTAAAAAATTGACTATTTTTAATATTGGTCAGGGTAACAGAACATTTCATATTGCTTGTGAAAATGAACGTTTTAAACAAGAGAATCCATGACCTGTAAATTGTTTATGAATATGCCTTTTAAGTTCCATATGTTGTATGGTTGAAATGTCATCTCATTGCACCCTCAGACCTATAAAGGAAGTTGGTACCTATCCTGGCAGTACAGGGTTCAAGGCAAGAAACAAGCAAAAATAAGGTGCCACTTCATTGCAAGGACTGATCACACACACAAACACATACAGTACATTCACACCGGCCAATTTGGAATCACCAATTGATCTAGCTTGTACATTTTGGGTATTTAGGACCCTGCAGCCAAATGGAGAATCCATAAGGGATCCATAAGGTGACAACACTAATCACTATGCCACAATTGAATTAAAATGTTTACTTTATATTATACAATGACTTGCTCCAACGACACAATGAAGAAGTCACTTTAGCTTTGGACTAAGGCATCTTTTCTTTATTTCTTCTGTATCATTCTTGAAAACTCATCTTTATTTGCTTAAGAAAACAACAGAAAAGCAATAAGCAGAGATTTTAACCATATCCCATCATCTGAATAGAAATAAATACTATTCTGAAATAAAATAATCACTGTGATATTTCCTGTCTTTGCTGCTGAATCAGTTAAAATGGCCTTCATTTCTAAAGTATTTAAATATGTCATAACGGCTACCTTGAACACTGGCTGTGTGGCGTCTGCATGTTTTGTCCATATCTGCACAGCTTTTTCTCACCAGTGCTTTGGCTTTCCTCCCACTTACCAAAAATATTCAAGTCAGATTTATTGGGAAGTAATTAGAAATGCTTATGGGACTATGAGAGATTATGATAGTCTTTCACTTGATATTCACTTAATTGTTAACAGGAATCAATCAGAAGTATCCAATTATTAGAAAACTTTCAACTTCATCAGAGTTTTCAAACAATAAATCTGAAAGCCTTAGAAAAAAAACTCTTCATCAGTTTGGATGTGTTTACAAAAATGGTTCTTTCCTTTTAAAGGAAGGTGAGAAAGTAACTTTGCTCAAAAAACAGTAATATTTATGCAGACAACATAAACCAAAAGAGCTAGAAAATAGGAGTCTTCATTGATATACACAATACACACATATATACAGTATACAAAGAGACTGCCCATAAAATTTATGAGGACACCATCACCTTCCACCTTCCTGCACCTGTGTTGCCCTTTGTTATTCCTCTTCAAGAGTCCTCCTTACTCTCAGAGCCATGCAGGTGCAGAGTATGCAGTGGAACTGCAGCTGCAAGAATAGCAGCAGGCTACAGGTCAGCCCTTCTACCCTTTTTTGTGGGTTATTCCTCACTGATTTCCCCCACCGGATCTCACTTCTCACCTCCCTACTATGGTAGCATTCTGCCTCATTGGGGTTTCTTGATATTTTAAACCTTGAGTGAGATGAAGCATTGTGAAATGAAATTAATTTGAAATGAAATGCAAACTGAAAACTCTTATGTGTCTTCAAAGATTATATGTGTTATATTTCTTTTACCTTGAAAAAAAGCATGTGATGCTAGATTACAAAATCGAATCTGACACTTTCACTCTTTATGCATTGAGACTGTTGATTTAAAAGAACAATTAATGTTTCCAAGAACATCATTCTCAAGTTAGACTCATTTCACATTGTCAAATGAATTCAGCCTTAATATGTTTGCTAGCTGGAATTCATGCATCATTCCCTTCTTTTTCAGATGCCTAATGATCTTTCTTTTCTGCTCTGACAGTGGATCGCCTTAAACAACATTTATTTTAACTCATTTTAATTTATGCAGATTAATCATCATCACACTGATTGTCTGTTTAGTTAGCGTCAATGTTGTCCTTTACAATCAGTGTCTGATTCTGAGCCGCAACCTTCCCTTCAGCATGTGGCTCCAGTTGTCCAGGAGGAGGGGCGCAAACCTTTATTAAGCCAGTGTTGTGGAATCTCTCATTGAAGAAATTACCACTTATATAACAATAACATTTACAAATGAGTTTAAAAGAATAATACAATTTGGTAAATATATTTACATGTATATATACATATATATTTATATATAAATAGAAGGATAATCATCACTTAACATGGCAGAGGTTAAAAAGAATTCATTTGACAGTCTGTTGAATAGCTCCAAAAGGGGCTTCAAATGACATATCATTTACAGATAAATGTAAATGCACAATATCACTAGATTCATTTAGATGATTCAATATCTAAAGAGGCCAATTTATTTTTTAAAAATGTATTTTGTCTTCTCAGACCAAGCTAGCTACCATTATATGATTTCACATATAGCTGCTGAATGGCATGGTGACATTGCATTTACTACTTCTAAATCAAATGATTAAATGTCCTAATTCAAACCCACATCTAACAGTCATTCTTGCAGGTTTTCTTATAGGTGCACCAATTTTCCATTGTTATTCCCAAAGAAATATAGATTTCTGTAACTCTAAATGAGCCCCGGTGTGTATATATATATATATATATATATATATATTGTGCATGTGTAGCGAAGTGTAAAATGTTATTTATAATTTTCTTTTTTTAGTTATGAACTTCCCCAAAAAGAGTCGATCCCTGTGAATAGTTAATAGCATACTAACAATATAATTTGCTGTAGTATGGGCGTTAATTAGTGACCTACCTCACAACCTGCATTAACCACGTTTTTTGGCTCCAACACCAGAAGCGGGGTGGATGCTGTGGGGAAGGTTGTCATTTCAGTTCTCCCTAAGTTTTTCCTGAATTTTACTTCATGAGCAGTACGCACATGAGCAGGCAGTACGTACTGAACGATGATTGTATGTTGGTTCGTAGCGTGCATTGTTGCAATATTATTTTCTTGGTGGTTTATTAAATTACGGATTTTGCAAATGTTCTATTTTGTCCCTCTGCTTAAAAAACATTAAAAAAGCGGCGTGATTATGTGGAGTATGCTATGCCGCGGGTTGGTATGCAGCGTGTAAAACAGTTTGTTTGTCGCGAATAATTTGCCTTTTACTTTTACACGAAGACAATTTCCTGTTAGATTGGCCTTTGCGATGACAATTAATAAGGCACAGGGCTAATCTTTCAAAACGATATGCATGTATCTGCCAAAAACAGTTTTCAGTCACGGACAATAATTGTATGTTGCTCTCTCCAGAGTTTCATCTTTTCATTCACTTACTGTTGTATCCTCAAACCCACCCCTTTTAGACAACTGTGTCTTTCCCGGAAGTGTTCAGCCATCAATAAATAATTATGCAGCGTATGCCTGCAGGAACACGTGCAGCAAGCGAGTGAGCCAGAGAGAGAGAGAGAGCGCAATACACACACATACAGGCGCACGAGAGACAGAGAGAGGGCTGGACGCATAAGAATAATAATACTTCATTACATCGATATAGCGGTGTTCTCAGTATTCAAAGCGCTACCCACACAGGGAGGAACCGAACCCACAATCTTCTACAGTCTCCTTACTACAAAGCAGCAGCACTACCACTGCACCACAAGGCAGTTAAGCATCAACAACAAAGACTCACTACACCTTAATGAACAAGTACTGACACTTATCCCTACCGACGAAGTAACTTTCACCAGCGTGGCCTCCATCGTCACAGACGATCCTGCTTTCAGTCACTTTTCAATCACTCACAGTCATATCCTCAAACCCACCCATTTTTGGACAACTGTGTCGTTCAGGAAGTGTTCACCCATCAATACATAATTATGCAGCGTATGCTATGCTGCGGGTTGGCTAGTTGTAAATAGTTCTCTTCTGAAAAATTTGAGTAATTTGTTTGTAAATAGTTTAATATGCAATGTGTTTGTATAAATAAAAAGGGGATGCTGTGGGGCATAGGATAGAAAACGTTTATGTGACATCCTGTTCATTTTTTTCCTAGTGTTTTGAAAACAGTTTCTTGAAGAGAAAAATAAAAGCTTGTTTTTTAACCCTATGTGCCTACGTGACGATCATTTACACAACGTAGAGAAAGGTGGAATGCACTCGTTTACACATGTACTCTGTGATTAACTGGTAGCCTTGCCGGGTTGTTTCCTGACTTGCGCCAGTGTTACTTGCGCCTGGTGTACACATAAGAACGCCAACTTAGTGACAATATGAGGGGGAAGTTTCAAGAACCCCCCAAACAGATAAGTGATTGCAGAAAGGACTGTTAATCAACCACAAATAATTTACATGTTTCCTATGGCTAGACTGGATCTTTAAGTGAAGGTATAGAGATGTTTCAGGCCTCTAGGCAGAGTTTTAACCAGTTGATCCCTCTGGTTCTCCTTACCCCAAAAGTCTTCCAGTGGACTTTCCACAGGGAGTTCAGAAGACACGGCAAAGAGCACTCTGGAGGACTCAAGAAACAAAATCATTCTCCTGTCAGGAGAGAAAGAAAGCACAGTAGGAATGAGCAGGAGAACAAAGGTAAAAAAGTGGTACAGCTACTTGCCCAGAGAGAAGGGGGACTTATTATTTAGTCAGACCCAGAGAAATATTGATTTATTATTAAAACCTGTGTTACTCGTTTTTATTAACCCTATCTGTGTCTTGTTATTGCCTTTTTTTAACTTTAAACCTCTTTCTCCTTCTACAATTTCTGGAGTGCATGGCATATTTTTGGATTTTGTATGAGCTCATGAGCTCCATCTTCAGTCTACAATATGAAAACAAAGACACAGCAAACAAAACAAGTTTTCTGTCAAAAAATGAACTTGAATTAAATTGAGACCTACTTTTCTAATGTGCCTAAATTCAAACTGTAACTATTTATATGTTCTGACATTTTGTTATTATTTATTGCTTTGCAATTCTGATTCCCATAACTTCTGGTAGCTTATTTAACACAGCAAATGAGCACAGAAGCCCTTTATTGTATCACATTGTGTTTTGAATTATTGTTTATCAGAACCACTGCTTTGTTTATTTGACTCATGATTTTTTTCTTGTCCTTAAATTCTAATTAGTATTTGGCCTATTTTCAATCATATTTTATTTCAAAGAAAAGGTACTCATAAGAATCCACTCTTTACTCTGTGCCACAGAAAACTTATTATTTCTCAACCACATACCGCTGTGAATCTAATGCCAGCTAACCTGAACACTGAAGGTCCAAACAAAAGTGCAGGTATTGCTATAGGCAGAAAAACACATAATTAGAAGTGGTAAACAAATAGTTCCTTTGTAGAATTATATCTATAAACAACAGAAAAACAGGCCCATATATTCAGGGTTAGACATTTTCATTGATTTTTTTTTAAATTAGCACCATAGAAATTCACAACAGAATTTAAAGTCTGGCTTCTAAATAAAATGCAGCACCTCCTAGGCTTCCTAATCAGTGATATATTTCTTAGATTTAAATTACAGCTTGTTTGATTCAAACCATTAAACCAAATGATAAAATAAAATTATAGAAAAAATAATGAAAAAACTACTGCCTTTTAGAGCCAAGGCTTGTCTGATCTATAGTTGACAGTATAATAATAAGCGCAACACAGATTGTTTAGGATAGGATTGGGCAAAGGAAACGGCTGTACTTGTACTGTAACTTCTCTGCAATATTTACATGGACAAATATATAGGCTAAGCAGTAACCTTCAGCAGGTTGCTGGAGCTGAAACTGTTGCTATTGGAGAACATTTCAGTCATTGTATTTGTATACTAACCATTCAAGATCATCACAGCCCTCTCTATCCATGTGTCCCATGCTGTCATTGTCTGAGACACACCATTAAAGCTGTCATCTGTTGTAATTCAAATTATAATAATTGCAGCGAGGATAGTACGACTGAGAGAGAGAGAGAGAGAGAGAGAGAGAGAGAGAGAGAGAGAGAGAGAGAGGCTAGCTCTCTGTAATACAACACTGTTACAATAGTAGAAGAAGTGAAAAGCCAACTTACTCAGTTTGAGGGATAACTGGATAAATAACTGCTTACTGACTTGGAGATTTTTGGCTAGCCTTTCCTTGTGAGGACATGATGTAGAGAATGGTATGGTCCTGAGTTACTTCCCACCAGTGACTGCAATTAAGCAAACAATTCTACCTCATTTCCATCAAAACTGGCAAAAGAACTTGACCATTGACAACAGAACTCATCAGTACCGCCAATGTATACAGATTCAAAAGTTGATGGATGGAAAACGTAACTTTTTTAGAAATGTAGCCAGCAACACCGTGAATGTGAAAATATTAATGTTGTAATGTTGCCAAAGTGAAGACAGCACAGTGGTTAGCCCACATGCAACAAGTCCTTTAATTGTAGGTCAAAAAAGCAGGTGCAATGTCAAGGCATTCAAAAACAGCATAAGAACACAAAAACATTTTTTTTAATAAGTAAAAAGGATTATTCTTATTATGAAAAGTTAAAGGTCAGTGACATAGTCTCTGAGGTAACCTGGACAAGATCAAGTTCTTTACGGGTTGTGGAGTAGGTGCAGGTGGTTGCTCTGGCTGGGGTTTCGGCAGAGCTCAATCGGGCAAGCAGTATGTAGACAGTCCAGATCTACTCTGGTCTTTATTCCAACACTGATTGGTGGAGACATCTTACAGAGGTGGCTTATCCCCATGATGCACCAGAGAGATGGAAAGGAGCAGGCCCAAGCTGCTCAAAAACTTATAGTGGTATGAACCAGAAAAATTGCAACTTGTCATCACGGTGAGTATTAAGAAGAACCCACCCCAGGCATGGGCTGTGAAATTTGGACTCTTCACCCTACATGTCTAATCAAATAGTGACTTAATTTTGTGCTCTTGTTTGGAGACTGTATTTCGCTAAGGTGTTGAGGAAAAAACGATCTAGAGGAAGTTGTAGTTCATACCATCTAATATAAGACATGTAGGAGAGCTACCTTTAGTGGAGTGTTGTGTTGCTATTTAGTGGAAGGGGGTAAAGAGAAGGCCCAGCTGAAAACAGGCAGCCCTCAGTCATGTGAGCCCTAATGCCATGTCAGTTGCATTTGCAAGAGTCCCTTTGCTGCCATCAGTAATCTTTTTTTTGAACTTTAGGGTTATTTGCATGTTCTGCAAACTGGTCCAAGATTAAAACATCCTGTATCTCACGAAACTTGCAGAACCCTGCTAAACCCTGACAACCACCTACAAACTGATGAACTGAATCGCCCGGCTGCTGATGGCCCTGACGGAAGAGGATTTATCAGATGACAACACTGGATGTCAGGAGATTTACTGATGCAGAATTTCCAGCTTCAGTTGTGAGGGTTTTAAAGATGTGTTACTTTCTGTTGTCTAGGTAGTGTGTAGGTATGGCTGTTTTACAAGCAACACTCATCTTGTCCACTTAAATATGTTTCAAAAGATTCAGTCCAGCAAGTCCATGGATCTGGAGGCTCGTCTGGCAGTTCAACGAATGCAGAAGGTAGAGGGAACATAAACTCCTTCTTGCCAATAATATATTGCCGAAATGAAGACAGCTTAATGGTTAGCATGCATACAACAGTCCTTTATTTGACAGTACCCTACATTTTCAAAAAAAGAGTGCACACTGTGCTAGGGCACACAAAAAAAGTACGAAACATGGCACTGTTGCGAGGCTGTGCAGATGAATTAAATTTGGCTCTGAGAACTAAAAAGGAACTGAGTGTCAGCGTACAAACATATGACGCCCTCTGATTTAGAAGATGCACTGATAAAGCATTCATATCATAAAATCTGCTACATAAGTTCACTCATGCCACTAGGGGGGTAACCCATTACCTAACCATCCTTTCATATTTATGTTTGAGTTTAAGCCAAAACAGATCTTTATTGAATGCACATCACTCATAACAATATGGATTTTCTTTTCATAGTTGCAAAATGAAACTGGTTGCACTTTTTTTGACTGATAGTGTTATTAATGATTTTGTTTTTTACATACAACAATTAAATATTTTCAGAGGTTCATGCTTCTGATTCCCGGTTCACAGGTATTGGCCTTAAATCCCCTGCAGGTCACTTAATATGTATGATTTGCATGTTCTCCACATGTGTGTTTCTCTGGGTACTCCTGTGTGCGTGTGTGTGTGTGTGTGTGTATGAGTCTACATTTGTCAGTAAGAATATTCTGCAAAATACTACCTCCTTGTTCAGGGTTAGGATTAGAATTACTGCTCAACAACTTTAGATGTCAGGCAGATAGCATTTCTTGCTTACTTGTGTCTATATGTTCGAAAACATACTTCTGAAAAAAGATGATGTAGTTGCATTTATTATATTGCAATATAATATCCATCCATCCATTTTCCAACCCGATGAATCCGAACACAGGGTCACGGGTGTCTGCTGGAGCCAATCCCAGCCAACACAGGGCACAAGGCAGGAACCAATCCTGGGCAGGGTGCCAACCCACCGCAGGACACACACAAACACACCCACACACCAAGCACACTCTAGGGCCAATTTAGAATCGCCAATCCACCTAACCTGCATGTCTTTGGACTGTGGGAGGAAACCCACACAGACACGGGAAGAACATGCAAACTCCACGCAGGGAGGACCTGGGTTCGCTTCCCGGGTCCTCAGGTCTCCCAACTGCGAGGCAGCAGCGCTACCCACTGCACCACCGTGCCACCCACAATATAATATATTTAACAAATATACTTTGAAAAGTTTTGAATATATATATTCCAAAATATACTGTTTAGAAGAAGCATAGTGTCAGGGTGAGTGGCATTGCCACATCACAGATCCAATAATATCCTGGGTTTGAATCCTATACCAGGATATTGTCCATGTAGTGGATACATTTAGCATTTGTCTGTGTTGGCTTTCTATCAGGCATTCTTGGTTTCCTCTTGCATCCCCAAAGATGTGCAGATTAGGTTAACTGGGCATTCTAAACGTGCTCACTGTGCGAGTGTATGAATGTGTGTGTTTGTGGGCCCTTTGATGGACTGGAAATTTGTCAAAGGCTGCTTAATGGCTTGACCCCAAATCTGCCTGAATAGACTTCTACCCCCAATGACCCTGCATTGGTTTAAGTAGTTTGGAAATGTTACATTATTATAATGTATTTTAGGAAATCTTGTTTTTAGTACTTCTTAAAATCATTTCACACCAATTTGTGTTTGCACCATTTTATTAATGAAGGCCAAATCCTGTCTTTCTTTTTATATAATACGCTACCGTGGCTGTTCGTTTTTGTCTGTCCAGGATTTTAAATCACCTGTAGTTCACAAACCGTTTGACCTATTGACCTGAAATTTGGTACACATATACTACGTGACATCTGCTACCCGCTTTCGGGGTGATGATTGACCTCCAAGGTTATTCCTCTTTTTTATTTTTATTTTATTGTAGAATCAGGGCAGCCATGCGGTGCATGTGCACGGTTGCCATTCTCAACCCTACCACCTTTGCCGTCACTTCCCCTACCTCTTCATATCTTAAATCATTCTTGAGGGAGATTGAAGACTTAAGTGCCAGCTTAAGTGGAAAATTTAAGAGAACGAACTAAGTAATTGCAACACAAACACTGACTTAATCAGTTTTAACGTGAAAAGATGGCAACAAAAGAAGAGAAGAAGCGGGTCGTTAGGGTGGAAAAAAGAAGAGCTGCTCAGGAAGCAGTAAGCACATCAATCTCTGAGCAAATGAATGGTAAACATACAGAGAAAGAGGATAAAAACTAGGAATGCTCAAGTCAAGTGTATTCACTGCACGTTATTGTGCAGTGTGCTATTACTGGTATTTAATAATCCACCTTGTTTCTGCTCTCATTCTACAGAGTGGCAATAACTATTCTGTGTGGAATCAACTTTTTAAGGAATCTATAGCAGTGGCATTTCACAAATCAACTTAAACAGGCATAAAGTAGTCAACAGAAGATTTAGCATGCTAGTTCTTTATAAGTTGGTTAGTTTTTAAATATTTTTAAACTGAATTCCCTTAGCATGATTGTGTAGACAATTGCTCCCAAATAGCTAAATTTAATAAACTTCATATACAGAATTAATGCAGTTTATATCACAATATAAGAAACAAAACCTATTAATTAATTCCATTTATATCATTGTGTTCATCACAATGCTTCTGGTTTAGGAATATTTGTTTTCGTGGGTTTAAACTACAGAAATCTTAAAAGGAACAACAATATCATCTCAATTATAGACAGACAAGTGGACTTAATGTAATAAACTGTCTTAAACCAAAAGCATTAGTTAAGAAGGGCATTATGCCCAAATTATTAAAACACAGCCTTACATGTTTAAGATGCAATATACAGTATTGCATATTCTTTGCTATAGAATAAATCTGCTACCTTCTAAATTCATAATCTCTTTATAAACACATTACTCATATCTACAGAACAAAGCAAAACTTAGATATGAATCTCAGAAAGTGTTGTGTACAATATGCAGCTTACCCAGTAAACACACATAAACGTGTATTTAAATAATACAAGATATACATTATATACTGTATGTAAGTCAGAGTGTCCTATCTAATAACTGTACTTTACAACAGCCAGTTAAACAAGGATGATTATTTAGAATGGCAGAATGTTTTCTCAGTGTTTCATTTCATCTGAAGGGATGCCTGATTGTTCCTTGATCTTGACCTTATTTTCTCGAGGCATTCACAAGGTGTAAATTTGCTGCAAAGCTTCACTTGAATGACCTATAAAAGGTTCAGTGATGATCATATTTTCTACTGGGCATGCCAGAGGACATGGAGACAATCTGGTTCATGCCCATTAATCCTGTCATGAATGGTTTATATGTTTACTTAATGAGATGTCCCAGACAAACCGCTTCTCTAAAATTTGTGATCAGCATTTATTAGGGGCTTCATTCAATCGTTCTATTGTTTCATTTATTTATTGTTATTTCATAACTCTTTACTTACATCTTACAGAGATTTTATAGACAATTGACTATATGCAGCATTTTGTTATTCTACAATTTAATTCATGTGTATTTTGAATTAATTGTCATCATTAGTGAACACAAACTTTGCCTAAGAATATTTTTCTTGAAAATGAAAAGAAGCTTACATTTCTACAATATTATCCAAGCACTGTTATTAATAAAAGCATACACATATGTTACCTCTTTTTAAATTATTTAAACACATCAAGCAAGCAAATAAATTAAAAGAGGCACAAATAATTGATATACAAATATTAAAAACAGCCTTTTGTACTAATATGAAAACAGCAGATAGATATTTTTACAAATAAAATAACTCAATTTCATGTCCTTGGGTTATAATGATATATTAATTAACAATGTAAATATGTTTAGTATGGAACATCAAAAAGCACCTCAATGCTGTATCTGCCTTGTAATAAGATTTGACTTAAAATTATCTATCTTTCTGTTTTCACTAGTGAATAATAAATAGAGAGGAATAGTGTAATAGTCTGACTTTTGATTCATCACTTGTAAAAAAAAAATACCTTTTAAAAATAAAAAAGTCACATTTTCTCTAACATGTTCTATTCACAGCCCCAGCAACATCTTATTACTAGAAAGCACTCATAGTGACCAAAAACATCTTGGAGATGTAAACCAGTGTGAATGTCTTTCCTAGAACAAAGAAGCATGTGGTTGATTTATTCTTTAGTTTATGAGTGGCAGAGGCTGATTACACAGATCAGAAATTAAAAACCTTAAAACTATATGGGCTGATTAAAAGAGTGAACTTTCATAATGGTGAACATTAAAGATTGTATGAAGTGCTTTAGGCAATATCTGAAATTCACAGCTGAACAAATAATGACATTTTCTTTATGTCTTAGGTAAAGATTAGACAGGGATTACCCACAATTCTTAAGTGACATGACACATATTGTGTCACTAGGTCACAAACTGATACATATGCTTCTTCAGCAATGACCACCTATATCAACTGTCAAAACACTAGCATTGGATGATATCAGACAAATCATAAAAAAAAAACTTTATTTCATATCATCCATTTCACTTCAAACTACTCTTAAAAAAGTTGAAGATCAAGACAAAGGGCAGCT
Organism: Erpetoichthys calabaricus; assembly: GCF_900747795.2. Taxonomy (NCBI): domain Eukaryota; kingdom Metazoa; phylum Chordata; class Cladistia; order Polypteriformes; family Polypteridae; genus Erpetoichthys; species Erpetoichthys calabaricus. The sequence goes on along the minus strand of NC_041398.2, from coordinate 77,543,501 downwards.
TGGGGTGTTCAACTATAATGTCTCTGTAACCCCTTTTACAGGGTTTACTTTTCATTCTTCATTTTAAACTCTTTGTTTCCTTTTGAGAAAGAAAGAAAACAGAATCACCAATGTTTTGCTCTGTAAGAGCAGGTGATATGCAGTGTTTGTGGCTCAGGCATTTTCCCTGCATTATCTTTATATTTAAGATTGTTCTCTTTATCGTATTGAACACTAGTATTCTATTAGTGATCCTAGTGGCCCATATTTATCTTTGGAAGTATGCTCTGAAGAGAAAATAGGGTAAATTGAAATTAAAGTTAACTATTAAAAATTAAAATCCTTGTATCAATTGGATGTGACGTTCAAACTTAACAATTAGTTGTTATGTCCAGCATGCCTGAACTTACACTATCTTGCATACCCTGACTTTATCATCAGTAAATGAATGACATGAGAATGCTAAATCATAGTGAAGATTTAAAGTGTATGTTAGATCAGTTTAAAACATACTGCATGGCTGTACTGAAAGGAAATAGGAGAAAGAAAAGAAATGTAAAGGAAGGAAAGGAGAAAGATTAGAAAAGACAAAGGAGCAAAAGCTTTAGGCCACTTTTCTAAAATGAACCATGTCTCTGTTGCCATGCAGACATGCGTCTTTAACATAAAGTTTAGTCTTCTGCTGACATGAGAAATGGAGGCCATGTGTGAAATTTGCAGTGTAACACATGGTTTGTACATCTGTTTACATTTTATTGTGTTATAAATCACTGCTTTGGAAACGTTTTGTGATTAAAATAATAAATGTGCTATATGAAATAAAAATTGGCATGCTTGAAAGTAGATTCTTCAAGCTTTCTTTACCACGAAGGCCAAGTAAACCTACTGTACATTCACTCTGAAACATATCAGACACACTACTAAGAACGGAAGGGACATTATTTAAGAAAATAAATGTCAATGGACTTTGTAGAAATTCATAACATGCAAGGAAAATGTTAAACAAACATCTAACACTAGTCTCATTTGTGCAATTTCTCACTTGTCAAACGCTTTTTTTACATTCTATTTCTTCTACCTGCCATTTGCTGAATTTTTTTTAATCCCAACCATAAAGCTTGTCTTTCTATTCTCTAAACCTCACACATGTTTAAATCAGGTAAAATGATGTGTTCCATTTATGGTTTATCTGACAAGAGAGGTCCTAGTGCCGAGTTCATCAGAGCTACTCGCCCCAGTGCCATTGTACCCCGAAACCTAATGCATGTTTAGAAGGATGATCACCCTAGATTGTTGCTGGGCTGCTGAGCTTTTACAGTATTCAAGACGTCACTACTGAATATTTGGCCTACACTCTATTGTGACTTCTATTTTTGAATGACTTCCCAGTTTCAGACTTCCTGCAGCACACTACAATATGCATTAGTTCTAATGGACCTGTGCACCCTGTTAAACAAAATTAGGTGACAAAGAGGAGGTGTCAGGAGATTCATTTAATTATGAATTCACATCAGTGAAAAGATAAGGCAAATCAATTGTACAGCCTAGGTTTTATGCTTCCAGGGATGCAACTCCATCTAACTTGAATACCGGTTCAAAACTGAATCACACCTTCTGTTCTGCATTTTATTTAAATGGTGGAGGTGGAAGAAGGGGAAGAGCTTTCGACACTGCATCATAACGATTTCTCCCGGGTGGTCTTCCTCTGTACTAACAGAGAAATCAGAAAGGCCATTAACACTAATTTTCCACCACTCTCAACACTCGTTATTACTACCTGATTAGAACCTCCAAGAAAATCCCTAAGGTATCATTTTCATTTCTTTTCATGTTTCATTTCTCATGTCCAGCCTCCCCGTGATTTTCTTCTTATCGGTTAGTCCAGATACTGGATATCTGCCTACAGAGATCTGAGACATACCATCCCTTGGGTGGAATTTGTTGACAGTTATTGGAGATCTCCCTTACTTGGTTGGGAATCTTCTCCTAATTTGAAAAGCCCCCCATCCAGTCACCTTGTGTCAGTATTCAGCATACATTAAGCACAACAATCATACACACATATACTGGTGTATTCTTTTGACTCCTACCACCTTTATTGGAAAAAAAAAATCATTGAACAAATTTTTGTGATGGTACAATTATTTTTGTCTTCACTTAAACTTTGTATGTGAAGCACAATAAGCTATAAATTGTGTCAGTATTTCAACTTAAATTAAAAATGAAATAACACCACAGTCATAAATCATTAAGCAAAAAATGCAAAGCAGACAAAATTCAAATGAGCATTTGTCTAAAGAGGATGTTTATATTTCATCTTTACAAAAAAGAACATCCTGTTTTATCTTGGGGAGTCAACTTTTGAAGTACGAGACAAACTTTCTTTTACGTTATTGAAGTGACAAGTACAGAACCTTTGGTCCCCAGTGAGAAATGAAATTAAAAAATATCAAAAAAAAAAAATATATATATATATATATATATATATATATATATATATATATATATATATATATATATATATATATATATATATATATATATATAGCCAGTGTCTTTCTTATTCCACCATATCCAAGAAATTTAAGAAGTTATTTATAATATTTGCTGGATTTTCATTCTTTAATACATATCAGAGACCTCTGCATAATGAATTCACTTCATAGTAGGGTTTACTAGTGAAATTAATTGTACCTAGCATTAAATTCAAGTGAACTGACATGCACTATTTTATGTTTACAAGTTATTCCAACCATTGATCATTAGGTTTTAGTTTGTTCAAGTGGAAACAGCTTAACTCTGAATTCTCAGGTATTCACACTTGTGTTGTTTTATATGACATACATAGCAAGTCTTACAGAAATGCGACACAAAGACATTTTTATTTAACTATTTCTGGTAGTTTAAATTTAGAAGAAACAGGTAATCAGGTAATAGGTTATGGACAAAGAAGATGATGTGGCATTACAGAACCAAACTCAAATTTCAGTATGTCAGTGCGTGCTTGTACAGTTGAAGTTATGGTATTTTTACCGTGTGGTATTTTTAATTGAACTACCAGTTTAATTTGTGTAGGTAAATTAACAGAATAACACAGGTTATCTGTTTTTGCCACAAGGAGATAATGTCATTATAGGTGGCTTTAAGTGGAAAGATGGTACCAGTCTAAGAACCTTCTGCTTATTTTCACATCCTGTAATGGCTCAGGCTTTTTCTGTTGTAAGTTTAATGTGAAGAATTCTTTGAGGTTGCAATATTTAAGGAGCAGAGAATCCAATCACATGATCAAAGTTCATAGATGTCCTGACACAAATGCTGATCCCTGCTGCCTTTTTTAACAGCAGAAAAAGCAGATGAAAGTTTGGAAATGGCAAGTCCCATACTGAACGGAAAATCAACCTGGAATCAACTACTTTACTCTTCCCTACGTCCGTGTACACAGTAAGTAAATTAGTGGTTACCTTAAAATTATTTATTCTCTGTCATTAAATAGTTTTTTTTACCAAGTTACCAAAGCATTTCTTTGGAATGGAAGCAAATGCCAATGGTCTGCGGTCATCAGACTATCAGACTACTTGACCTAAAAACCTTAGAGACTGGGGAAATGATTGACTGCTTACACAGCTCAGGGACCAGTTAAAAAGCAAACGAAAAACTAGGGAGAGCTGCTAGAAACAGGAGTTCAGGAGCCGATCTGATATGCCATCTAATCCAACTGCCTTATTGATTTTTACCAACCTCCATCCCAGGAAGTATTTCTGGCATTTTTACAAAGCACTTTCCTGTGCATTATGGGTACTGAAATCATTGGCTTCAAATTTTGTTAAAAAAAAAAAAGAAATTAATTTAATTTGCTAAAAGTTTGTGGTCCTTGTCCTTTGGAATGGTCACACTTTAAGAATCAAATCTTGTAATTGTTTTCAGATCTTTCTAAACCAGCTTTGGATTTTTACCATTTAACCACCTCTTGATTTTTGTGAATTCTTTTCTGTAACACTCACTTCTCTTCTACCTTACTTTCCTGATGAGCATGTTGTTTATCCAAAAGGAGTGATTTTCATCATTTGCACCATTGTGGAAACCTCTTTAACCAGTCACACTGAATTCTATAATATTTTTCTGAAATGATATCACAATTTCATACTTATAAATATTCTCATGTTCTGGGATTATTTTCAAGACAACAGAATTTAATACATACATCCATCTATTTTCTCAACCTGCTTATCCAGGGCAGGGTCGCGGTGAAGCTGATGCCCTTTCCACCAGGCTTCGTTCATGCTGACATCATGTGATTCCACACACACACACATTGCGGCCAATTTAGCATCGTCAAGCGACGTAAGCTGTATGTCTCTGGACTGCGGAAGGAAATCGGAGCCCCCGAGACAAACCCATACACACATGGAGAAAACATGCAAACACCACGCAGGCTGCACCTAAGACTTAAATTCTCTTGTTATGAGGCACTTGTGTACACATGTTTTTTAAAAGATCAAGCAAAGAAACCTAAAAAAAACACAAAACTTAATGTCATTCAAGAACTCAGTGTTATTCCCATTTCTAACAGAAGGTAGACCTTCCAAGCCTACGTCACTATAACCTTTAGCCACAGGCTCCTGAAGGACACTACAGGGTCATGTTGCTAAATGAGACACAGAAGGGCCTACCACTATCAGCCCTGCTTACAGAGATTGACATTGGAAGGGAAGTGACCACAGAGTCATCCAGTGAATGACTGGTAATTAGTCATGTTAATTGCAGGTGCTCTACTACTTTCTATATCTACACCTGAACTTTCTTTAATTTTTCTCTTGTTTCATTTGTAAGTTGATCGCAGCTTCACAAACAAAAGCAACAAACACAGAACAGGTTAATTTCATGATGAAATAGAGACGCTGCAAATAACATTACCACAATTAGGCAATTTTCCACAAATATGATAAACTGCTTTTTTCCAAAAATATATAAACCCTGGGTCTGACCATTAGTCTTGCTCTTTCAGCAAAAAGCAGGCTAAATGTTTTAATTTTTTAGTTATCTTGCTTGATAATTGTGTATTGGTGGCCCTTTGCTTATAATTTTCCATCAGGAATTTCCCCAAAGAGTTGCCCTGTTAAAATTCAGTACATAAATAGGCATGTTTTTTTTAAAGCAATCCAGAATCAAGATAACATTTTCAAAAGCAATGATTTAAAATTTTCCAAAGCTCAATTAGGAGAGTTGTTTGAAACAAGTCAAAATGACATGCTTTGACTATACTTGGGTCAAATAGATCAGTTTTCATGACAGTGGTCATATAGCCTATCAACTTAGTAAGCATGACACTAAAGCCCATTAGAGACCTAGTAGCACTCTCTTCACAATAGCATGTTTAATTTTCTGTTTTAATGGCCTTCTACTCAAAATGATTGCAGGATGTTCCTACCTGTCATACACCTGCCACAATGCTACCAAAGTCAGTAGATTTAAACACTGGAACTGAGTAGAGCAGCTAAAATAATTCAGCCTTAGGTTTCTGATCCTTTATATAATGCTACAAATAGTGCATCAGACCCACTAAATATCTATTAATAAGAGCAAAATTCATAATAAACATGTAATAGTAGCTTATAAGTTTTAAAAATGCCCTGACCCATTTTTTTTTAACTGACAGGGTGACCCCGGATTCTTTTAGTATGACAGCAATTTCCAAAATGTATACCCAGATATTTGATAATAGAAATTTTAATTTTCAGAACCCGTTTTATCCAATCCTGTCTCTTAAAACTAGGTGCAAGCTACACAGAGAAAAATGATCCCCATTAAGCTACACAGAGAAAAATGATCCCGATTTAGTCCTGATATGAAAAAAACACTATAGCTTTTCTGCATTTGTTGGGCTGTTTTCACACATAAGAGGCCCACTGTACTATATGTGGGATTGCCTAATGAATATTATACATTTTGAAGTAGATTCTAAATGACTAGATTTAAAATTAATCATATAGGGTCAACTACAAAAAATGCAAGTGTACACATCACTATCTCAAGCAATAGTGACTCAAAATATGTCACCCAGTCCTTATAACCACCTTAATAAAAGGACAAGTGTCTGTATGTCGTTCTGGTTGCTATGTCTCTGTCATTCCAACAGATGGAGCATCACAAGCATTGACAGTGCTTTGACGAATACCATACCAACTGGCATATAATAGAGACATTCGCACTATATGCGTCATTCCAACAGATGGCTCATCACAACATGATGCGGCATCTGTTGGAATGATAAATGCAATGCTTTTTATTATTAAATTCATTACAAGATACATTTCTTTAGATCGTGCACTGCAATTGTTAACACTGACGTCTACTTTGATTACATAGATTTCAACGTGTCTTAGATGGGTAGCACAGCTAGTAAAATGTTACTACTCTAAATAGGAGTGTTAAGTCAGGCTGTAGGGTTCTTGTTTTTCTATTTTACTTCAAATTTGTGTTCATACCCTCCTTGGATTTTTTTTTTTTGTTCATAAATGTTCCATTTTTGTTCTGCTTCCTTTGAATTCTCCTGGGCAAGAAAGGCTATCATAGCCACCTTGCCAGTATTGCAAGAGACCTCCTGCAAGGGGCTTTGTAGCTGTCTCTGGATCCATAAAACAACTAAACAGACTCTGAGAAATGATCAAATATGGTTTATCTTAGCACAAAAATGCACATGGGAGTGATGAAACAATAACAACATTAACAAAACCAAAGTGTTTTTGGGCTTCTTTAATATTTAGTGTGATGCACCTTACACTTTACTTACTATGGAGACTCTAGTACTGATGTTAAGAGACCCCGCTGATGAATATTTAACAGAAAAAAAAACAAAACATTTTTACCTTGACGCCATCTTGCTTTTGTGTGAATGCCGCCATTTTACAGTATCATTGTCATGATGCATTGCTAGGGGTCTTGGCTTGGTGGTCACATCTCCAGCATGATAGCTTAAAAGCCAGCTTTTAAACAGCTTTATGGTCCTAGATTGTTGGATAAACTTTGTTGTTTTGTTACTTTAATAAAACTCCCAGTTTTTTATAATTCATTTCTGAATTATAATTTTGACTTTTGCCAGAAATTTAGTTTTAGTAGCCTAAGTAAAAGTTTTCAAGGTTTTGACCCATAACTCGCTCTCTCGTGTTTCTCTCCTGGTTTTCCGTTTTCCTTTTGCAAGAACGATAATAATTCCTGTCTAGTCTGGAGGGACGGCTAGTCCACTTCCCCACTAGAAAAACATTCACCAACACTCCATTTACCTCCCGCTCCTTCCCAAATACTCAAATGTCAATTTAAAGCTCAAGTGCTCTATGAACAGAAAGTTTTTCAATGCCCCAGCTATGAAATAATTCTGGGTCTGCCTAAGAATTACTACTGGGCTGGGCTCAGTCTTATAAAATACTTGGATCTATACAATGTAGTATCTCCAGGCAATCCTTCAAGCTAATGGCCCTTTTAGAAAAAAGAACCCAGCTATTACTAGGGACACTTCCAATATCTCCTCAACGGGTAACTTCCTCAGGATGCATTCCCAACATCCTCCTTTTCAGGATGGCACTATTAGTAATAATCGTGGCATCAAACCTAATATACTATACAGTATATACGCAACTATGATGGACAGAACAGTGAAGCTATTATAGGTCCTATAACTAATAAAAATTTCCACTTTATTGTTAAAGTTTTTTCAGTGCAGTGGTTGTTCACATGTTTTCACTATTTAAAAACTATTTTTGAAATGCATTTAATGGTATTTTTCAAGATCAGCTTTAAAAGCCGAATCTGTCTGTTGCCTCTATTTACTTCTATCCCAGAGTGCACTTTTAATGCTATAAACTGAGAAGTGCTCTCTAGCCTACATCTCTTAAAAGAGGTTCCAGTTTTCAATTAGTGCTGATACTGTAAGTTTGAGTGTTCTTACCATATAAGGTGCTTTCTGCAAATGATGTTACATTATTAACACAAATGTTCTGGTTGCCTGTGAGCAGAGATTTTATTTTTCATCAACAAAAATAAAATTGATTCACATAATCTTAAAAAAATGAGATGTTAACTATGCATATAGTGTTGGTTATCTTATGTGTATTAATGACTTTGACAAATGAGACGCTGGGTAATTTTATATCTTCACTCAGATGAAGGCTACTTAGTATTTCTTACTTGCAGTTTCATGGACCCAGGCTCAGTTCCCAGGATGGGCACTAAGTGGAGTTCCCTGTACTTCAGTTTCCTCTCACTTCTCAAAGAGATGTACTTTAAGTGCTATGTTGTGCATATACAGTAAATTGACTTTGCATGAGTGGTTGTTTCATGCAAAGGACTAGGGTTGCTCCAAGTTCGGTTCCAGCCTTGAGTCATAACATATAATGAAATAAGCTGGCTAATAAAATGGATTGATGGGTGTTTAGTTGGATGGCCCCTTTTAAATCAGAATTTTTTTCAACTTACTTATTTTATATTTTATTGGTTCCTCAAGGGAAAACGTAGGCATTACAGAAGCAAGACAAACAACAACCCCACTCCCTTCTAGAACCCTAAAAGTCTTCACACAGAGAAAGTACACTAAAGGCTGGGCTCAAGTAAAAAAGAAGTCACAGAAAGGTTTTATAAAGGCGTTCTACCTTAGGAATAAAGGAATGCAGGTGGCTCTGTCTGACATATTCCTGTGCTCTTATATTTCTTTATGAGTAGCATAGCATGAAAATTATGTGAAAGACAGCTATCTACAATAGGATACTTAAACAGGAGACGTGATGCTCCATTTAATATTACCCCTTGACTTCCCCTTGCTTAAGCAAAGCAGTAACATTTTCTTTCTACTGCCTAACATTTTAGATGACATTAACATTTTCCAAATCAAGGTGTAATATCTTTGATCCTCTGCTTAAATTTACGAAAGACTGACAAGTGTTCACTCGTCCTTCTCTATGTTCTTTTTTTCTTTTCAGCTCAAAGTCTGTAATAGGAATCGTCTAGTCAAAGTGTAGAATAATTTTGCAGCTGCACATCTACAGTAAACTGTCTGAGATGAAGGATTGAATTTCAAGCTATTTTTAGAGTTGCATTTAATGTTAACTTTCACTGGTGATGTTTTTAGCAAGTATCACTCAAGGAAAATGAGCCTTTTACATCAGTAGGTCTACTTTATAAATCTGTCAAAAGAAAATATATCACTGTTTTGGATCCTACTTTACATTCAGCAAAGTAAAAATGTAACAGTTTATCACAGTGCCCCAAGAACACAAATAAAATATTAGCCAATATAAAACTTTTAATGTGTGATAGACAGCCAGGAACCCTGCCCCGCCGGGATGCCTGGAGGAAGGAGGAACCTGGAGAGCGGCACTTCTTTTCCTTGGGTACCCGGCCGGTCCTTGGTCTCTGGGGGACATGCCGGAGTCAGGTGGAAGAAGGACAGAGCTTGCAAGACAGGAGTTGAGGCGGCCAGAAGAACCAAGGACTGTGAACTGTAAATAGTTATTTGTAAATATTGGCTGTAAATAAATGTGTGTGTTGTGGACACTGCATTGTCGTGTCCATCTGTGGCCAGGCTAGCTTTTACAAATGTTATATATTTACATAATAGTTATGACTATCCATGCATTTCTTGAATTGGTTGGTGTGTATTCAAGCAACAACAGAAAAAAAAGGGAGAAACCAACCATGGAAAGGATGTCAGTCTTTTGTATGGCACATTTTTGCACATACACATACTCACCCAAATTTTAAGTCTATAAACTATAATATTGTGTAAGTTTTTGGACCCAAAAGTCACGAGTAGATAGAAAGAGAACATACTGTACCCAGAAGTTTAAATATTGCTTTATTTAAATTGGTTGTTTAAGATGTTTACAAGATGTACTGTACATGTGTTATTTCCATTATTATCAAGAGTATTCATTTACTATAATCAGTTACCAATTTTTTTGTTTAATTATTATTCCAATTTATATCCTGATTTAAATGTTATTTAATTGAATTTAGAAATATGATCTGATTGTAGAGTAATGGCCTAGTCATGAAATGGTTTGTGTTACTACCTCATAGCATCAGGGCTCTGCATTCAATAAGCAATGTACTCACTGTAGGTGCAGAGTCTCCATGTTGGCTTTCACTGCTTCTCTTGTTTTGTTGGCACTGACTTTAATTTTAGCTTAATTTACTCTAATGTCATTTTTAAATCTAGCTTGTTTTGGATAATTTTCTTTCAAATTCTGGAGCAAATGCCTCCTTAGTCTGGTTCATGAATACTTCAGTCGCAATGTAATGCAAACCAAAACTGTTGTACCAAGGTTCCAGTCACTACAGTCCACATATTAGAACCTTAAAGCCCAAAGAACCAGTGTCTTTTGTCACAAACCCATCCCAGAATGAAATGATTCTTTGTGAAGAAATGACTCTATGAGGAACCACACAACCTAGTGAAGTACCATAAAAGTGTGTGGGACAATATACAGTAAAGGTTTAGGCCTCTGTTAATCCTTTGAGATGCTCACCTATTTATAGTGTTCACCTGCTCCTTTTTGTGTTTCTATCTTGTGGTCTTTTGATGTTTTAATTTAGATCATTATTTTTTGATATTTTTAAATCGTTTCAGGATTACCTTTTAGATAACATTTTTTGGTTTGTTGCTTGAATTGTTTTATGCTTTACTATTACGTTTTTGCATTTTTGTTTATTTCATTTTGGTCTTTTGAATTTGCCTCTTTTAATCTGACTTTAGACTTATCTATGAATTAGGTGTTCTTTGGGATTGTTTTGGATTCTGTATTTCTTGTAGGTTTTTTGTTTTGCTTATCAGTTCATTATTTTATGAATTAAATTTAGGATGCTTTCGATTACGATTTTGATCACAATTAATTGCATGACTAAAGACTTTAATCAAAGTTAACAGTATTGGGACCAGTGTCCTGGCCGACTCGTCACCTTGGATGGTTGCTCTAGACGGCGGCTCTGCTGCTCCATATGCCTATCACGTAACACCAACTGCTGCCTGCTGATGTTCTCTTAACTGTGGGCTGGCTCTCTGTTAAACAGTTAAACTAAGGCAATGAAACATAACTGCCCTTTGAAAACCTCCACCTAAACAGTTTTTCAATGAGAAACAAACACACTTTTAGCCATCCTTTTGTGGGATAAGCTGCGGTTTTGCTCTATTATCGCGTAACATACTTCTCACACACTCTTTAGAACATTTAAAAGCAAGCCAAGCACCTGCTAGCCAATTGCCCAATCTTCTGTCCTCTCTTCCCAGACCACATCTGCCCCAGCTGCTCCTTTCGAGACATAGAACCTGCGCTACAAAGAAGACTTCATGTTCTTTTAAGCTGAAGGGAGGAGTCAGAGTGTGTCTTTTGCCAGTTGCTACCTGTGCGCTTGTATGCTGAAGATAAATTCCTGTTGTATAAACTGTTAATGCCTGTTTTCCCCGTTAAAATTGATATTCCTTGGAAACCCTGTCTCCTTTCCAACTCTACAACCCAAGCTTGACAATATTAAGCACAATTTATTATATTTCCTTCAAGCATATTAAAATGTTTCTGTAAAGCAGAAATAACTCAGTGATTCATTTGAGTTACAAGGAATCAAAAGATTTCACACTGTCATCTGTTCTTTATCTGTTTGGACATGGGTAGCACCTGAACCTCCTACCTACCTTTGGCCAACTAAAAAAAACCCGACAGCAAGTGTATGGATTTCCTGGAACCGGGCCCACTCACTGACATTATATTTCCAACTACACATTGGCCACCTGTTTTGGACATGTACCAAAATAACATCATTCGGGACAGAAATCTTTCAATGCCTATCAGACGACCTTGGTGTCACAATCATTTCTAACCCATTAACAGCTGTTTTTGGTCTGCTCCCAGAGGGGCTTAAAATGGTGAAGGACAAATTGATTGTAATTGCTTATACCACACTACTTGCATGCAGTATTATCTTAGTCAGTGGGTAACTGATATTTGATACTATTTGAAATTGGGAAAAATAAATTCTTACTTAGAGGATCTGTTGAAAGCTTTATTTTTTTTTAAATTATGGAAAGATCTAGTTAATAAAATTTTAGAATACACTTTTTAAAAAATTTTGTGTCTGTTTCAAAATGCTAAAATCATTCACTTTTCTCAGGTCCCAGCTATATCGTACAGAAATTCCTTGTGGAAATGCCAAGAGACAACGAGTGTACCGGAAGCCAAACCATGAACACTGAATCTGTGAGGCAGTAGTAATAAACACTTCTTCACTGTGCTGTCCACAAGTATTAGTAAATCTCAGTTTTTCATATTTATTAGGCAGCAACTTAGTTCTTTCTAGGAAATACTCCTTAAAAGACCTGTAATTGTATGTTCTTGTTTCAGCCACCTGCATTATTTATGATCTGCAAGGATTTTTCTCTTATTGCACTCTACTGTCTTCCATATTATCTGAAGAATAGTTCTGAAAATCAGTGACCCATCCTTTCTGTCTGGCTTTTTATAAAAATGTCACAGTATGACAATTTGTCTTTCTTTGTTCAGAGGCCTCTTGGTTTCCATTTCACTGTCAGGTTCTTTCACCTTTCACACATTTACTATTTATTCTTATGAATCTCATATCATTGAAATTACTGTCTAAAATCTGATCAGTTAAAGGCCACATTTTACGTGAATGTTCAGGACAAATATTATCTACTCCTCACCCTTCATGTAATATAGGTTTACAAAATATATTTCTGAAAACTATTAAAGAAAATGTTATAGTTTTAATGTCTTAGGATGCAATTTATTTTGGAAGCAGTCAATTAACTACAATAATTTTGTCTTTTGGGCATGTATAAAGAGATAATAAAGGTTATATGAGGATTTCAGCAGAAGTTACACATTTACACAAATTTATTAAAATCTCTGTTTAAGGAGGCATATCACTTTCCCTAATTCTGCAGAATGTAATCCTCTGAAGTATACATTATACCCCGTAATCCTCTGAGTTAATAAAGTTTATAAGTCCTACATAAGTGGATGTTCCCACTGTACTGTTACATAGCATTGCCTTCATAAGAATTAATCCTTAGATATGAAGTCATACTGTAACTGTTGTCATTATAAAAATGTGGATTTGGAAAAGGTAAAAGGATATGAAATTAGGTTATAGAGGAAGAATACTCAGCCTTGGAAAGGTCCATTATTAGTGTCTTCTAGGAACAAGTCTTAGGACCATTGATCTGTCAAATCAACATTAACTTTCCAGATTCGCATATAAATAAACTAGAAATATATGATGTGCAAAAATAGTTGGAGAAGCAAATAATGAGGAGGCAGCATAAGGGATTTGTTTTAAGCTGGAGCTGGTTCCGTAACTATAAAGAAGTGAGGCCCAAACACAGGCTTTATTTGCCAGTAGGCCCTCAGCCTTCCTAGGCTTAATCCCTACTCTAGAGGTTAATTTTTTTGGCCTAGCAGGACTATAGGGAAAAAGCTCTTAATAGTTCCAACAATTTAAGAAAGGCTACCACAAGGAGGAAGAACAGTCAAAGACTTCTAAGCATATAAATGGCAGCAACAATGAATCTTTATAAAAGAAAACATTAATAAAATAAGAAAAATGCAAGAACAAGCTCACAAGAGCAAAAACAACATTTATTTATATATCATGTTTTCATACATATCATGTAGCTCAAAGTTCTTTACAAAATGTAATAAAAAGTTAATATAAGACATAAACAAACAAGGGTAAGCAGTAATATTATACAGTACATAACAAAGAAAAATGTAAGGTCAAATGGCCAGAGGGACAGAAAAAAAAACTCCAGTCAGGCTGGAGAAACAAACAAAATCAGCAGGGGTTCCAAGGCCAAATGGCCGCCCAGCCCCAACTGGGCATTGTACCTGACATAGATGTTCTAATCATTCCTCAAAGTTTCTGACTTCACATAGATGAAATTGATCAAGATGGTCATGTGGGCATCTGGGATACCCGCCATTCAATCCATAAACACAGAGGGCAGCATGGTACCTTGATCAGGTGGTGGTGGTGCAGATTGACAGCAGAGAATAGTATAGATTAGTAGGGAATTGCAGAACCTAGAGGAAAATGACAATTCAATGTCCATATTGTGTAATAGGGATACAACTAAAATGCAGCTATGAAAAAGCCATTATTATCCAAAGGCAGGCCTGAAGCAAAAAAGTCCCAATACCTTAATCCTAAAACAAAATCCTTGGTCAAGAGCAAAATGATCTGAGAAATCTAGAAATATAAACAAAAAGAAGGCAATACTCACAAAGCAACTCCAAAAAAAGTGGATGTAGTTGTTGGTTCCCTGCTGAGTGCTCCTTGATCCTCACCTTATAAAGGCCAAAGGAGGACTCAACAGCTGGTGAGGTTATGGTGGCCCAGGCTGTTTTGGCTCCGCCACAAAATACATTGAACATAAGGATATTTAAAGTACATAATTGCAAAAATAACAGAAATAACTTAAAAATATGACAAAATGATAATACATAATTAACAAAACAACAATATTCCAATTATTTATTAACACTCAACAAAATTAAAATCTACTTCAGCAATCTTCAAAACTTTTCCAACACCTGCAAAATAAAATTTAATGTTGGGAACTAAAAAAATTATTTTGCATTCAGGAAAGTTGCAGCAAGAGCTTTCTGAACATTAGATGTTAGTACTTATTTAAATTCTCACCTTATATGCAGTCTGTCAAAATAATGAAATATATGTAAAACAATATTAGGCTGTATCTTACTCTTTTATTTTTTACTGTGAAGTTATATTTACCAAACCTTTCCCAATACAATAATTTCACATTTATTTATTTTTCTAAAATATCTATCCATGTTCTTAAAACAAATACAGCCAGGCTAAAATTTTATCTGAGGACAATTATATCATTTCTCAGTTCATTATTATCCAATCCACTTAAGAAAGACTTGAGGCAACATATTCTGAGTCAGGTAAATAAATCTGAAGCACTGAACAGAAGTATGTCAGGAGGCGGCAAGACAGAGTGAATGGATTTGCTTTTTGGTTTTGTTTTCAGCTGTTAGCAGTGATGTTCCTGTTTGCATTTGTTGAAATACCACTGATTAATTAAGGTCAGTCTCAGGTTAGTTGAGACATACAAAAAAGCTTATTTGTGGCTAGGTACAGCCGATTGCATGCTGATTGAGCAGGGCTAGCATGAAAGCACTTGGAGAGCATGGAGAGAAAGCAAACAAATGTTCAGAACTACCACTATATCGAAAAGCAGTACCTCTTCTCTTCATTTCCACAAGAACAACTGCTAAAATTAAAAGTTAAAGAATCAGTCAAAAGAAGATTTAACAATATGTTCCTTAAACCAGTTAAGTACAATAGATTTAATATGAGTACTGTTATCTGAAATCCCATGGAGCCGGACTATATATGTGAAAATGTACAAAATGAAGAAATACAGGATCAGACATCTTAGTTAAAGGAAAATATAGTCAGAAATATGAAACTTTTTTTTTTAATCTTTACTCTAATGCTATGAGAATTCTTAGATCTATGATATTGTAGGAATTAAAGAGTCACTGCTAAATTAAAGTGATTAATTAAAGAGAAAAATGATATCAGTGATAGACATGGAGTGCCACAAGAGGAACAAAGAAATGCATACAAAGCAGGAATAGAGGTGATGTAGTGTTCCATTTCAAAAAGTATAGTTAGGCTCAAAGGATGAAAAATGAAGAAGGTGAACATGTCAGAATCATTGTTGTGGAGAAATAATAAGGAAAAGATTAGTGATTGGGCAGGCTAAAAATTCTAAAATCTCAGACAACATTATACTATTTATTCACTTTCATCTGCCCTGTGTTGGCTGGGATTGGCTCCAGCAGACCCCCGTGACCCTGTGTTTGGATTCAGCGGGTTGGAAAATGGATGGATGGATTTGGAAACGGAACCCTTAGAAATACTATTGGGTGAACCATAATGCTGCTCAAAGTAGTGTTTTCTCACCATGTTGGCCTTAAACCTACCATGAGAAAATGTGTCTCTAGATCTCATATTTTCGAGCTGAAAAAAAGAATAGGACGTTATTGACCTTTTAAAAAAAAGAATTATAGCATGAGCATGGTTAAATCCGAAATAGTGCTGTGTGGTTAAAGATTATAAATCCAAATCTGTGATATATGGGTCCGATTGTATATCTGTTTGAAATGTTTTTATTTAATTTTAAAAATATTTTCTTGATTGGCATAACACATCTTTTATTATACCCATTTCTGGGAATAAAAAAAAATATTTAAAAACTAAAAATTACTTTTTGAACACTGCACACCAGAAAAAAAACACACAGACTGTGAAATTTAACAAAAATAATGCAACCACAATCAATAGATCATGGCATGTCACAAAAATACAGATTTATTAATAGTGTAATGCCTAATAAAAATATTCTACGAGAATACTTAAAATAGCAAAACATTCCAAACTAGAGGAATATCATAAACTGCAGCAAGGATCTGAAAAAGTACTTTAATGGTTTAAAAATAGAGAGACTGAAAAAAAGAATTCTAATCGAAGCTGAGCCAAAAACATTTCTAGTACTACTCCAAAAAAAGCAGTGTAAGAGAATGAAAATGATGTTGAGGTGCAGAAAGAACTCTGTTGAACAGGAGTAGCAAATAGCAAATGAGAAAAATAATTGCCTGATTTAAGCTTTTATTTAAAAAAAAATGAAATGATTCAGGCAGAAATAAAAACAAGCTTCTGTACAACAGAAGATTCAGAGGTGATTCAAGCCCTTGATCCAGTGAAGACTTATAAAACCCTCTAGGCCTAAACTGACTTAGTACTGAAAATTATTAAAAACATTTAGAAAAATTCTGGAAACTTCAGGTATTAGACAGATAGATAGATAGATAGATAGATAGATAGATAGATAGATAGATAGATAGATAGATAGATAGATAGATAGATAGATAGATAGATAGATAGATAGATAGATAGATAGATAGATAGATAGTGTGGCGGACGGCCAGGACCCATGCTCCCCGGAACACTTGGTGGCAGCCCCCCCGGGATGCATTGGGGCCTGTTTTATGGAACACTGGAGCGCATCCTGGTTGGGCTCCGTGGCCATCGCCACTGGGAGCTGCAAGGCTTCTTGAGCCCGTGTGGGTGGCAACGCAGCCACACCCGGAAGTGCAGCCTAATTTAGGTTATTTACCACCTGAAGCACTTTTGGGTGGGCTATAAAGGGAGCCTGCAGCCACTACTCATTGGGAGGAGGAGGACGAAGCTGCCCTGGGAGGAGTGGAGGAAAGAAGAGTATGATTTGGGGTGTGATTTACTTTTGGTTATTTTGGGACTGTGTTAGGGCCGGTGGGACATGGGGAAGACGTGTCCAACGACTGATGAAAAAATAAAACTTTTTGTTAATTTTGCCTGTGCCTCTGGTGTCAGTCTGTGTAGGGTCGGTGCCAATATAGCGCCTTATCACAAGAACTTTATTTGTCCCCAGGGAGAAATTTTGCTTTTTACAGAAGCTCTTTAAAAAAATAAATACATAAATAGGTAGATAAGTAAGTAAATAAGTAAATATACACACACACTTTGCTCGAACACACTCTGGAAAGACTATAAAGCAAGAAAATTCAAAAGAAAGGAAGGTTCTCTCTTGGCTGTTACAGTGACAGTGAGGCATTATGCAGACACATCACACAATTCTGGTGAATAATTGATTGGCTGGAAGTCCTTAGTGTTAGTTTTCCAGTGAGACGATGTGCAGTATTGTTCATAATGGTACTCAGTTTCGATTGAATTCTCTCCTTCAATCTTACCTCCAGGGGGTCCTCTCTTCCATTCTCTTTTAATGTCATTTTCTTGCTACCAAAGCTCCACAAGTATTTTTTTTAAAATAGTCGCTGATGCTATAGGCATAAGTTGAGTGTTGATCACAAGCTAACTACTCCTTACTTTTTTCCTTTTTCTTTCATGCTTTACTTCTAAGTCATTATATGAATCATTAATAAAACATATTTTTTGAATGTATTGTGGTCCCCTGTGAATTTTCTTTGTGGACTTGTAATGCACATGAGAATGCAACCGATAAAGTGAGTAACAGTTCTTAAAAGGGTGCAAAAATCAGTTAATTTATTTTGAAAATGCAGTGCAATGCAGATGCAATGGTTCAGGCCAATATTTGATCTTGGACTAGGCATTCATCACAGGACACACTCACTTACTCACACAATTAAACTCATTAATTCTGTTTTGAATGAACGGAGATTAGAATATGTCCAGTGCTTCAAGGCATTGCCACACAGAGGGCACACTATTTTACTGCTCTGCTCATCCAGAATAACAGAAAGCAGTCCCAAATGTACAAAAGTAGATTTAATAACTCCAATCTGGAATGAAGAAAGAGAGAACATAATGTATTAAATAAATTGAGAAAAACAAACAAAAAAACACTGCAACCTCATTGAGCATCTGTGTACAGGATTGCTCCTCTTGTTAGAGTGGCTTGCTGACATTCCAACATCCAATTAAAAGGATAAGTTTGGTGGTCTTTCAATTCTAACTTATTTCTTCACAATCATGATATGTATTAGTTTGCCACATGAAACTGCATTCTAAAGTGAAGCATGTTTTCTAAATTTTAAAAAATAACTAGTCTGCTCTAGCATTTTGTAATGAAACCAGTGAGTACCAGGTTCCTTTGGAAAGAAAAGTCTTATAACTTAATTATTTGTCCACTTTGAAGGTTTTGTTTTACACTTTCTGAGGTGAACCCACACCCCTGGGACTGAAAGGGTGCTGCAGAGGAAGATAAATGGATTAAATGGCAAAGTAATATAGCTGGTGTCCTTTTAGAATGACTGAAATTTACAAGAGTACATAGCTTTTTGTTTTTTTGCGTTCTTAAACCATCATAGATATGCTGTTTGCAAAATCTGTGTAATCACAAGAGGCGGATTGGTACTCAAATTTTTGCTGGAAAAAATGATACATTTGGTAAGTTTTAAGACTTATCTTTGTTGGAAGACTGGTACCTGTAAGTACCATTAGTTGGTCTAGTTATTTTTTAAAATTAATAAAAAAAAGTTTCACCTAAAAATGAAATTTCATGTTGCAAACTAATTTATATCACAATTGTAATGAATTAATAAAATACCAAACTTATCATTTTACATTAAGGACTCCCAAAACTCACTAATGTTCTTTCTTTCTTTCTTTCTTTCTTTCTTTCTTTCTTTCTTTCTTTCTTTCTTTCTTTCTTTCTTTCTTTCTTTCTTTCTTTCTTTCTTTCAAAACAGTCTGCCTTCTTCCTCCCTTCCTTCCCCTATGTAGCATACCTCCCAATTCCAATATTAAGCCTGACTCTGTCTTGACAGGGTTAGGTTAGACAGGAATCAACCCTGCAGTGAACACCTGGACTATGTCAAGGAACGCATGAATACTGTCGGTTACACACTCACACTCATTACCACCAGACCAAATCAGAGTTGCAAATAAACTACCTTGCACATCTTTGAGAATGAGAGAAAACTGGAGTACTGTACCAAGAAAAAAATTTGCAAAGTGGCCCAATTTTGGCCAGGTAGAACAAAGAACCAAGGTCACTAGACCTGTGAGGAAACAATTCTAATCAATTTAATTTTTGAATTAAAAAAAAAATCAATTTTAGTTAGGTGTTTTCCTCATTCACAAAGTCCTGAGGACATACATAAATATTCTTCAAAGAGCTACCTCAGACTGACCTTCAGTTCCCTTTGGAAATTAAATAATGCTTTATAAATAAAGAATTTCACAGACACATTTTTCTCTTCCTCACTGCCCTGTGTGCATTCAATGCTGCATTTGTCATCAGCATCTCTATTCCCTCAGAAGCTTGGATTTCTCCATCTGATCTCACAAACTTCTACAGCATCTGCTCAGCTCAAGATTTAAAGTACTACAGATGGTGATGACGGCAACACAGAGTATTACTGGGACACAACTGCCTTCTGTTCAGGACATACAGTTTATTCCAAACACTACCTTAGGAAGGCAAACCATTTTATTAAAAACCTCAGCCATCCTTCACAGCTGCTTTTCTCACTCCTTTCTTCAGACAAACAGAACACTGCCATTGGCACTGATCAATTTAGAATGAGTTTCTAATCACATGTCATAAGGTTACTGAACAGCCAATAATAACTACAAGCAAAGTATTCTTCTGTCAGAACTTTATTTTAAACATTTAAGATTAATATAATTCTGCATTTTAAGGGATTAAGATAATTTAATAATGTATTTGATTTAGCTAAGCAATGTCAATCGAAATGTCTTTATTGTCAAACCATACTTTCATAATATTGCAGCATACATTGGCACAAAATAACATTCCTCTCTTTGAGTCATTACTGAAACCACAGCTAGATACTCTTAGTGCTGTTGAACTGGATAAACCTCTGACACTCTCAGAATTACTAGACACTATAAACTCACATCACAACGTGAAAGCAGCCTGCCCTGATGGCTACACAGTGGAGTGTTATTAAAAAAAATTTCAAATAAGTTAGCTCCACTATTATTAGCAACATTTGTAGAAGCTAAAGTCAACAAAAGACTACCTTAAACTTTTTACCAAGCATGATTTCCATCTTTCCTAAGAAAAATAAGGACTTACTACAATGTGCATCATACAGACCAATCTCACTCCTGAATAATGACGTTAAGAGACTCTAGCTAGAAGGATTGAGAAAGTGCTTCCTTGTTTAATGTCAAAAGACCAAACCGGATTTATTAAAGGCAGACACTTAACTTCTAATCTTTGACATTTGTTTAATATAATATATTCACCCATTACAGCATAACACACCAGAGATCTTATTATCTTTGAATGCAGAAAAAGCATTTGACATGGTTGAATGAGACTACCTATTCACTACATTGCACAAATTTGGGTTCGGCCAAACTCAAATCAAATATAAGTTTTTATTATGTAATAGTAATAATAATAGCACTTCAGTACTCAAAACAAGGAGAAACCCGGGTTTGAACCCACAAGTTTTTGATTAGGAAGTAGCAGTTCTTACCTCTGCACCAGGCAAACAGATGTTTTGATTCTGTGTCGATTGATATTTGGACTTGGGTTTTTACTCATTGAAGGCAACATGTAAATTGAATGATTTTTTCTTTGGTTATATTCTTGAATAAAGGTGCGCTTGTTTTGTTATACCTTGTATGAAAGTGTTTATTTGATATTTGGACTTCAGTCTTCACACATTATACACTTCACATCGGCATTTGTCAAGTTTCTGTTTTAGTTATGTGTTCAACATTTTTTGTCTCACATTATCTGTCATCCTACACTTACCCAGATCGTTGTAGACATGGAACACACATGAAAGGTATGTATTCCAAATAACAATATATTATTTACCCTATACAATTCCAGACATCTCACACCCAGATGAACAGACTTTAACTGGGTGAACTTCAGCTGTGTCAGTGGGGGATGGAATTGCAGGCTGCTTGTGCTGATTGACACATTTGCAAAACAAAGACGCTGATGAAGAAGTACGAAGGAATTTGAGGTGACTCCACATTACAACTTTTTTCGTAGGCTTTAGCGATTCTAGTGTTAAGACAGAGAAACTCTTATCTATTGCACCTCTGCATGACAACCATTCATTTCCACCCTCTCAAACATACACAGTATTTAATGCTTGGAAAATGTCTGGGATTAAAACATTTAGAGACATAAAGTAAATCGATAATGTTTTTTCATCCTACGAGCAATTAAGCTTCAAATTTAAGTTCTCATCAACACAATTTTTCCACTACTTTCAAGCTAGAAACTTTGCTAAACTGAATCTGCCAATTTTCCTCACCTTCCACGTATTTCTATTCCAGAAGAAATATTGATCAGTCTTTAAGTCTCAGCTAGCATCTCCACAATGTATAGAAACATTTTAAAGTCCCTTCCTTTCAAAGATAGCGGGGCACAATCAAAAGGAAAAGAAGTGGAAGGCAGCCATGCACCGTATACACTCTAGATCCATATGTGTAAAACACTCAATTATTCAACTTAAAATCTTCTATCGAGCACATTTATGTCGATTACAACTATCCAAAATATTTCCAGGGCAAGATTCAACCTGTAAACATTGCAGTCTAGCTCCAGCCTTACTGGGATACATGTTTTGGGTGTGCACCATATTAACAATGTTTTGGACAAAAATCTTTGAATGCCTTTCAGACACCCATTGTGTTATAATGACTCCTAACAAATTAATAGCTGTGTTTGGTGTACTCCCAGATGGTCTTAAAGTGGAGAAGGACAACCAAATCGTAATTGCCTTTACCTCACTGCTAGCTTGTAGATTTACCTTGCTTAATAATCCCAACCCACCACTTTCAAGTCAGTGGGTAACTGATGTCCTATACTCTTTTGAAATTGGAAACAAATCAAATTCTCACTCAGAGGATCTGTTCAAAACATTTTAAAAATATGTCAGGATCTAATCAATAACATTTGTGAATAATCATCTGTATTGGGGAAAAGGATACTCTTCCTTTCTTGCTTCTTCAAAGACTTGCTTGGCTGCCTGGCTCTCCTCGCTTTCTTTTGGGTGTAGGTTCAGTTTTGTTTTGTTAAGTTTGATTTGATTGTATAGATTGTTATTTGCTTTTAATTAAAATTATAAAAATAAAATATAAAAAATAACATTCCCCAGGACCGTGGTGCAACATATACAGTACGTAAACCCAGGACAAGTGTAGGACAGGTAAAGAATTATACTATATTATATATAAACTAAACTATATTACACTATGATATAATAGAAAACAACAGTAGTGACAAGTTTAGCAAATGTACTGCATATTAATTCACTACTGGGGTACATATGAGGGCAGGGGGGTAGCAAAGAGTTCAGATTGTGGACAGTCAAGGGGTAGAAGTTGTTGCAGAACCTGGCAGAACTGGTTTGCATGCTGTAGTACCTTCTGCCAGATGGAAATGGGACAAAGAGACTGTGGGAGGGGTGGGAACAGTCCTTCATAATTCTATTTACTTTGTAGATGCAATGCTGAATAAAGATGTCTTTAATGGAGTGTAGAGAGGTCCCAATAATCTTTTCTGTTGTGTGTATTATCCATTACAGAACCTTATGTTCAGAGACATTGTAGTTCCCAAACCACACAGTGATACAGCTGGTCAGAACACTCTTGATAATGCCCCTGTAGAATGTGGTGAAAATGAGGGATGTAGGCTTGGAGACTCTACTGTGTCTTCTTGGCTATGGAGGTGGTGTTAATTGACCAAGTAACATCTGCTGCCAGGTGCACACCAAGGAATGTGTTGCTCTTGACCAACTGCACTGCAGAGCCCTCGATGTGCAGTGGATTGTGAATAGCAAAAGTCTTCTTGAAGTCAAAAATCATTTATTTCATGTTGTCCACATTAAGAAACAGATTGCGGTACTTGCACTAGTCCAGCAACTGGTGTATCTCCATTCTGTAAGCTGTAAAGGATGTAAAAAGACTCCTTTCTTTCCAGTATACAGTACTAAGAACATAAAGTCTGATATTTTACATATTGTACGCGTTTATATATACAGTATTTTATAGTATTTTTTATGTGTATGTGTGTCTTTTACTGGTATTATATTACTGACACTATTTTTGTTTACTCCTATTGGCCTAAGACAGCTTTATAGACTCCTCCTACAAGTGCTGTATGTAAGGTGTGTCTAACTAACTGGGACACGAGTCCGCACAGAATGAATGGATGAAGAGCAATCTCTTTGTATATGAGAATAAACAGTATAATCAATAATTTAAAAATACAGCATTTCAGGCTTGTCAAAGTGGAATTCAGGCAGAAGCTAGTTCATGGCATGTGGGTAATGAATTTGCCAAATGTAGGATTGGTTGAGTTTGGCTTGCAAAGGTCACAAACCCCATTGGAAAAGAAGAAACTGGTAGCATCCATTTATACTTTGAATCTATTTAGGTGCCAGCCACTGAGACCGAGACTAGCAGCGGGACACATCAAACCATCAGAGTGAAAGCAGCCCAGGATGTGTGGGTATAGGTGACTATAGGTGATCAGATGTCTACATTATAGCTTAGAGCAACAGAAACTAGAGGAGATGCTAAAAGCAATGTGTCGCAGGTATGGATAGTACAGTCTGAGAAAAAAACTGCTATGTCTCAGTCAGAGAGAAACAAGGGCTTATGTGGAAGGAAATATTTAAAACCTCAAGCAGAAAACAAAAAGCCATGTTGTAAAAAGCTATTTTAAGCTGAGGATGGAATGGCCTCACCCATTTAAATATACCCACAACATTCAGTTACCTGCTAGTGGTGGCGAGATGGCATTTTTCCTTTTTATTTATAACCTTTACCTCCTATTCCTGGAGAGTGAGGAGGCACAACTTGAAAGTTTGCAAAAGGCAGCTGGTATTAAATGACAATGTAATACAGTTTAAGGTAGACTTAATATTGGTAACTTGTTTATGAATGATAATTTGTTTTTCTATTTATGGTGCACCTTTTGACCTTGTACTATGTTATATTGTATGCTCATTCTCTGTTTCTATTAGATAAAATAATAGAGAGATATTTATTTGTCCCCAGGGGGAAATTTTATGAGTGGGACATTATTTCTAGACAATGAATGGGTAGAGCATAATATGTTCCAGGATAAGCTTCTCAATCTGCTTCAAGAAAAGAATATTTTAGTCTGAAAATTTCAATGGCAGCTACTTCCAATTGAGCAGAATCAAATAATCTAGTGATAAAATATTTTGGGTTGAAATGTATTAAGTATACAATTGAATTATATCTACAGTATGTGTTCTTGGATTAGTACTTAAAGGCAAATTCCAACTGGACTCTTCTTATTTGCCTTTGCACTAAGCCAATGCCTTCCACTCGTGTATATACTGTAGCCAAGCAAAATTTAAGCAATATTACAGTATTTGTGTTTCATTTTTTTAAAGTAATATTTAATAGGCAGGTAGAAAACTAAGTAGGGCATTGCCCAGTAATCAGACTCCAGCATTCCATTTTGAATTAAATTGTTGCTTACATCCTGCTACTCTGGCAGCCAATTAGTTTGGTATTTCTTTGCGAATGTGATCCTCTTTGGTGGCTCATTGTTAGCCTCTACAAAGGAGCTGTTGGTGGCAAAATGAGATAGAGAATGCTTTAGTGCCCTGTTGGGTAGCATTAAGCAAAGTCCTGTCTTGTGCTTGTAATGACTGTGGGAGGTTATGAGTGCCAACTTAAGGGGAGGTCCGCAGCTTATTAAAAAGTTTGGACTTTTCAGTGACTTTGTGCAGCTGCTGAATGAAAGGTGAGCAAAGAGGCAGAGTTAAACATTTGAAGGCTAATTAAAATGACAGTTTTGGAATCTTCAATATGCTTTTTTTTTTCCTTCATTTCACCTACCAGAGCTCCTTAAATGCAAATCCCAGACAGCATTAACATTCTAATATAGTCTGTCTTGTGTGATTAAAAAATGGCCCGGGTTCTAAAACAAGTGTTACATCTGCATTGAAAATGATTGAGGGGGGAGAAATAAGTAAAAAAAATCATTTGAGATGTAAAGGAAAAGCTAAGTTCTAGGGCTAATTCCTTGGTGGGGAACTGTAACTGTTTTTAGTGGCAATGAAATATTCATGATAGTGAATTTGTCCTTTAAACAAAAGCTACGGTATCCTCTGCAGAGATGTCATGAAAAATGTTCCCAGTTTGCACATTTGGCCTTCATCATTTAAGTGTAAAAGGAATTGTAATATTTCTAGTATTCTATTACTCTTCCTTTTCCCCAGAATTTAATAGGGAAATATGAGAACTTTTGACAGCATCTGCTGCCCATTCATATTAAAATTAATTTACAACCTAGTAAGAGATCTCAAAAACATACTGATAAATTAGATCTGCCACACAGCAATGTAAAAGATACATTCCTAATTACAGCAACACAAACAAATGACATTTGTAACTGTAACAGCAAATCAGAAAACTGTCACAATTTCAGTATAAACACATTGCTTATACGAAGCAAGAGTATTAATTGCAAAACTGTTCAAGGACACAAAGCTTTAAAGAGAGGGTAATGTTATTAGTAGTTACCAAGGCATGTTTTATTTTTCAATTGATGATTTACAAGCATATGATATTTCAATAATATTGATATATTGTGATATGCTTTTTTCATATTATCTTTATTAATTCAAAAGTATCAGTACAATGTAAGCGTTATGTGTGCAGAAATTAGTCTTAGTTAAAAATTCAGTTCAGTATTCTACTGCCAAATTTGAATCCTCCTTCTCCACCAAGAAAGAAAGTTAGACCTGCCAAAAATGTCCAGAAAAGGTGTAATACTTAAATAAATAAACATTAAATAATCTTCATGTTATCCAATATTGGCTAAGTTTGGACTCCTCTAACTGATCAGAGTAAGGTGGCAAGCTAGAATTGTGAATGGTATCTCATTAGACTGTTCATCCAGCATGTTATGATTATATTAGATAAACTTTATTAATACCATGGGGAAATTCAAATGTATACAGCTGTAGAAATGTATAAAACAAGAATACAGGCTCATAGGACAGATAATACATCCAATCAATCAATCAGTCAATCAATCAATAAAAATAAACTTAGCAAGTATATCAGGAAGCACTGAATTGTCTGATAGCAATAGGCAGAAAGGACCCCGAGAAATGCTTCTTAGCACACTGTCGTGAAATGAGACTGTGGCTAAAAATGCTCCAACAGAGTACCTCCTGGAGGGGATTTTTCATAGTGGCATCCAATTTTGCCATTGTTCTCTTTTCTACAACAGCTTCCAGTGTGTAGAACACCACATTAACTACTATTCTCTTTTAGAACAGTTCCAGCAGCTTCCTGCACGCATCAAAATTCCCCTTAGCATATACAGTCTGCTCTGGCCCTTCTTGTACAGCACCACTGTGTTTTCAAACCAGTCCAGTTTGTTGTTCATGTGATCCCCCAGGCACTAGTAGCTCTGTACCATTTCCACATTCTTCCCCCCCTGAATGGTCTCAGAGGCTTCTTAGCCTTTCCAGTTCTTTTGTCTTACTGATGTTGAGTTTCAGGTTGTTGTCCCTCCACCTCAAGAAGAAGCCTTGTATGATTTTCCTACACTCAGACTCATCTCCATTATTAATGCATTCTGTTGTCTAATTTTTATCTTGTTGTCCAGAGAGTCTGCTGCAATTAAAATTATGATTATTACAATTTTTGGGGTTGTGTATACTTTCTGTGGTTTGATTTTCAAGTAGTGCAAAATTATTTGCATCTTTTCTAACATAATCTTGGTTTTCATAGGACCTGCCCATTTTTGCATTACTGCGGAATTTAGTATGGTAATGTGCAAAACATGAGATCACTGTCACAATGACGTTAAAGATCAACCCCATGTCAATATATTTAGCAAGTACATTTTGTGTTTGGTTTCCTGATATACAGACTATTCTGTTTTAAACTGGTTATGAATTAGGGTTTTGTTTTTGGTTCACTTGAACTTAGGGTTATGAACTTGGCTTATTAATTGACTCATGTTTCTTCTTCTGAACCTTTTTCATTCCATTTGTTCCATATAACATTAACCCAAACAGGAATATTAGATTACAGGAATTTACTTCAAATACCCCCATCCTTCTAATTAAGTCAAAAAAGTTATGCAGAAAAGGTTAAGCAGAGGGTGTAATGAGAACATATACCTGAAGGAGTTGGACACTTCTAGTAGAGTCTGATCCTAGATAGATCATGGACACTGCAAGACAGAAGGGTTTACACAATACGCAATTTTGAACTAAATTAAACCATGTCTTGCACTGATTGAGGAGGAATTTATTCACTGTATTACAGACTTCCATTTGTTATCTCAAAATCTAATTACAGATTATCTGGGGTTATATTAGTATAAAAAACACTTCTTTTGGCTGCAAATTGACCTTTGTCCCACCTATCATTGTTTGTTGCCCTCCATCATAAAATGGCAGGGGTCAAAAGAAATAAAACAAGAAGCTAAGAGAGAGGCACTTCCTCTGGCATTATGGATTCTACCTTTCTCAAACCCTCTGTCAATTTCTTTCACTGATTTCTGTGACTTTTTTGTGATTATTTATGTGCTTCGATCTCCTTTTGGATTTCGCTTTTTTGGAAACTTCTGCATATTTATCTTTCCTTTTCTGCAAATGGCCATCTGCCTTTTTCAGATTATTTTTGGATAACAGCATTGATTGAAAGGCAGTTGCCCTTCCACATTAAAGGAATACTCCGCTCAAAATGGATCATTTTATATCTGTTACTTACTCCATGAACAAGAAGAATTTTTAAAATCATGTTTAGGAAACATGGAGATAACAAAATTCCTGACACAATAGGCTTCAGTGGGCTCCAAGGCTGAACAGCAGTAAACACTACAAAATCATCCATGAAAAAAATCTTAATTTATTCATGTTGCATAGTCCATATGTCACATATCTAGTCGTATGCTCACAATGTCCCGAATGTGTATTTTCAAGGAA
This sequence comes from Erpetoichthys calabaricus, assembly GCF_900747795.2. Taxonomy (NCBI): domain Eukaryota; kingdom Metazoa; phylum Chordata; class Cladistia; order Polypteriformes; family Polypteridae; genus Erpetoichthys; species Erpetoichthys calabaricus. The sequence goes on along the minus strand of NC_041398.2, from coordinate 77,514,975 downwards.
ATATACAGGAATATATTAGAAAGGTATAAAAGTACATGTAAGACATTACTTTATTGTAGCTGATCCTCCCAAGTATTATTAGACTAAGATGACACTATCTTGCGAGACCTTATTTGACACTTTCTAGAAGATTGAGAAAATTGAATATGCACAGATTTTGTTACATTATAGAACCCAAATATTTACACTGATGCAGGATAGTGAAAGGGATTTATTTAAAATTTGTACTCACAGTATGTTTAGAGGTATTCAAAGAAAATCACGTATTTTGCCGAAGTTGATATTAAACTCAGAGCTTATAGTTTACACTTAATACTTGTTCAACAATAAAAAAGTATCAAGTCAGTATAGACACTTGGTTTGGGAAACTGTAAATGATGGTACAATGTCTCTATTGGGCAAGGAAATACTTAGTCATGTGCTATATTGCAATAGCAAACAAAATCAGGGAAAAGGCATCATTGTCAAGTGCCACATCCTTGAAGAAAAAGTCCAAGTTTAAAGTACACATTTTTTCTTGTTTGTGGACATATCAAGATTTGGTCATCATTTAAAAAGTATCTTTATATAAAGGATATGTAATTGGGAAAAAAATGAAAATTTCACAGTGCAATAATTTTCTCGATGAAAAATGAAGATAAAAATGGCATTTCTGTCTTTTGTAAAGGAAAGTACACCCTTGGCTTAAATAGCTTTCATTTCTCCCTTTGGCACAAACAACTTTAAATAGACATTTCCTAGAATGTCACTGACACTGACTGGGAGAAATATTTTTCCACTTCTTCATGAGGAATTTTTTCAGCTGTGTGAGCACAGTGTGTCTTGCTTGAACAGTCCATTTCAAATCCCCACACATTACGTTGATGGATATAGATCTTGGCTATGACTTTAACCATTCCTGAACCCTCCATTTCTTTCTTTTTACCCATTCTATTGCTATGTTTAGGGCTATTGTCTTGTTGCAAGCTCAATTGTTAGTTGAGCTTCAGTCTTCTGACAGATAATCACACATTATCCTCAAGCACCCTATGGTACACTGAAGAATTCATAGTGGATTCCATGATAGTGAGCAACCTCAAACCTTAACAATTCCACCTCCATGTCAGTAGGTGTCAGGTTCTTCTGGTCAAATGCTGTCTTTGGTTTTGCCAGAAATGTCTTCTGGTGCTATGGCCAATTAACTCTTACTGTATATTTGCCTTGTCTGTACAGAGTACAATTTTTCCAAAAGTCCTGTGCCCATATTTATCAAGCATCTCAGAGTAGGAAAACAGTCCAAGCAGGCTCAAACCTCAAATGTTTTCCTACTCTAAGGAGTACGAGTAATAGCATTTTATCAGTTTTCGGAATTTAGGAAAATACTCGTAACTTCACCAGGATTTAGAAGAGCTCATGAGCTGAGTGGTATGCAGTAATGCTATTATGATGATTATAACTAGATCTGTACCAAGTTCATTTAAAGTTGCTAAAAAACATACTATATTGGCACGAAACATATAATTTTCTATTTAATGTGATAAAAACCCATTTCTTTTGTATTACATATCAATATACATATGCCTGCATGGATTTTCAAACTGGATTCTAATGTTGCTGTTGTATTTTTTGGTTCTCGTTCGCTCCACGGATGAAGAATTGACTAACATTAATAAACTGACCTTTCCCTGAAAAAAATGAAGTAACCAACTATCACCCTCTCTTCTCTCAATTCAAGCTTTTCCTGTCTTTCCTTCTCTGGGAGCAGGTATTTGGCTATAAATTTAAGCAAAGCAAAATGCATCTCACATTGGTTTATGGGTAATAGAAACTGATAAAAAATTATGTTCCAATATTTTTGAAGGCCCCTGTCAGTCACATAACCTAACATTACCTTGTTACAGTGGCCCTGCCTGTGCTCTTCCCATTCAAATTTTGTGAGAGACGCACTGATCAGGTTGCCTTCCCTCAACTACAGAACACTCCTGGTAAACTAGCTAAGCGGATGAATCTGACACATCTCCTACTGTGAATACAAGAATCCGATAGCTTGCTTGCAAGATGCACAAGATTAAAGAAAAAATAGTGGCTGCAGTTTGGCACTTTGAGGAAACTGTTGCAAATGTTTGGAGCTAATTGATGATGCTTATTTACATTGATGATGTGTATAGCCATTGGCTCAGCCCTAGTGCAGACCTAACAATTGACTGGCCTAGAAGTAGCTGCAATCATAAAAACATTAAAAATCTGCTACTTTTTTCCAGTTGAAGTTTCCAGCTGATAGCCTAAAAAAGACACTAGGAGAAAGTAGTAAGGGATACAACAATAATTTCTTTGTAGTATTAGGTAGACATTCTTCAACAGACAGCCATTAGTGCTCACAATTTATCAGTGTACCGGGGATGTGAGGAACTTTTAGAAGTTGTCTAGTCTTGACTGGAACAAACAGGTCTATGAAATGTATCTGAGTAAATCTACATTATTAGCACTGCCAGGGTGTGATATGGTGGGTCAACGGTTTAGAAAAGAGGGCAGTTTTAATAAATAATTAATTAATTGGCTGGCTCACTCATTGTGGGTGTGTTTGCTCATGCAGCTGCAGGGGGTTGGTGGAGTAATTGGGGCAAGGCGCACCTGTATGTCAGGGTACAGTTTGTCTCAATTGCTTCATCAGCTTCCTGCAGTGTATGATTGTGATGCTGAGGCATATGAGAAAGAGCTGGCACAAGAAAAGGGGGAGGAGAATCACAGAATCGGAAAGGCAGTAAAATAAAAGACCCGAGATAAAAGAGCCGAGGGTGAAACACAGGAGAGTGAGAAGGGCAGGGGTGCAAAGGAACAAGTTTGACAGAAAGGAAGCAGGTGGACAGGAATGGAGCCCCAGGGAAAGAAGCGTGTGAGCAGCGGTTGCTCCTGCCGAGCTTGGGAGATGGAGCAACAACAAAACTCCAAAGGACTGCACCGTAAGGCCTGAGATGGCAGCAGGAGTCGAAGGGGAGAAGGTTCAGTGGCACCCCATGGAACAATAGGGGATTGGCAGTAAAGGACACGAGTTGGTCTGCAAGGGTTTCTGTGACTGTTGGTCGATGTCTCTCCAGGCTGCAAGATCGAAAAAGGATAAGCCGGGGAGACATTATTTTTAAAGGGAAGCACTGGGATTTTTAAAGAAGAGAATCTTGAATGTTTTGTTTGATTGTTTTAATAAAAGCACTGGAGCACTTTTACACCTACTCCTTGTTGTATGCTAGGCTCATCCCTCAGATACGTTATCGGTGGTAGCTGGTTTGAGAGACTCCTGAGAACAACTGGGATTGTGTTGCTGACCTGCGCTATCGCATCGGGTAATGGGATATTGAATCATCCTACCTTGCAGTTTGCAGTCTAACGCCTTAGCCACTAGTTCACACTGTGACTGCTATACAGGACCCTACTTAGAAGATGCGACTACAAAATATCAACACAAGTCCACAAACTGTGTTAGAGGCATTATAGATAATGTAAGGTAATCTGAGAAACTATTATGGAGAGAAATCTGAGAGAGTTGTTGTGTAATTATACATAGTTATAGAAAATATAGACTCAGTGCTCAGATTTATATTGTTCTGGTGTCTGGTCTTTATGTTATTTTTCTGGCATTTGTTTTGATATTTAAACGAGATAAAAGAGTTTCATGTTGTTTTTGCACTCTTCATGCTCTCTTTTTCCCTGTGATTACAGTTCTTTGAGTTTAAAGTTTTCTGTATACTTGTTCTGACTAAAATTGTCCTTTTTGTCTATCACTGAGCTCCTCATTTTCACTTGTGTCTTTAAATTAGTGAAGCGCTTGTCAGAGCCAGAGTAAAAATCAGAAACAACATGCAAGCTATACAGCAGCATAATAATCATAATGAGTAGAGAGACCTTGATTTTTTACTTGCTTCCTTCATTAATTTTGTCCAGCTGGACACATTCCTTCATCTAGCTGGGTGACCACCAGTCTAAATGTTTGTGCGACAGCTTTGCTTTTTGTGTTTTACAGATGGCCCTCTAGACTCTCCCTAGATATCAGTAACCAACACCCTCTTTATCCTATCCAGCTATAATACCAATTAAAAATATCTTACAGGCTGTTAAACTCATTCTAAATGAGTCATGTCCCTTCTTTTATATTTCCATATAACTTTGCTGTTGCAAATCAGTTTTAATGGTACAGTATGTACTTTGGCATATATGGATGTATTTAATATATTATTTTTATAGATTCTCTAAGCAACCTCTTCTCATTGCTTGGATTCATATTTATTTGTATGAGTACATTTAAAATGAAAAAAAAATCTTTTTTGATGACTCACATGAAACTGAACTTTCTTTTCATACAAAAAAAAGAAAAACATTCTGAAATAGAAAGTCCTAGTTCAAAACGGCAATGCGTGGTTTAACAATACTGAATGCTTTCAATACTTTAATCAAGTAATTAATTGTTTAAATGTTTCAACATACATTTTATATGCATGCCCTTAGTGAATACAGAAAAAATACAATATTAATTTTGATAATTGTAATTTAAAAATGAGTCAAAATGTAGACACATGACTAATAACAGTATTTAATGGGAACTTCTTAATGTACTGTAACAGTTAGGAAATGCGTTAGCCAAACAAGGGTAATGCATACTTTATGAAGTATTAATTTAACATTTTTATAATTTAATACAAAATGTAGTTAATTAGTACTTAGATTATTATTTAATATTCATCATACAGTGAACTGACAAACTACAATTCCAGCTGTCATATATAACAACATGTGAATTTTCAGTTACTTAGGAAAAGTCAGTTGAGACGTGTCTTGTACAGATTGCCAAGATAAAGACTGATCAAAGTATATATAAAGTGGACATGGCTTGACGACAAATAACAAGTTCAAGAAAAGGAGATTGAGATAACAAAGCACCAGGGTAGAAATGCATAGTTGAGCACCAATGAACCAAGCCAAGGCAGAATCCATTTAAAGTTTACAAAATGGCTAGAGTGACACATAAGATGACTGCTTACAAAACCTACATAAAACATTGCCATAATAACAATCTTGGATGATATCCCAAATGTAAAGAGTCAATCAAGAGTATTTCTTGTGTGTATCTTATTTTGTTTTGGTACTTTTTCTATTTTTTTTTCTTTCCTCTACTTCCTCTATGGCAACTTCACTAGGGTCTTTACAGCTTTACAATTGTCAGATAACTTGTTCAATTTTGAGCTTCTTAAAATGATTACACATTGGTTAGTAAAGCATTATACTTGCTGTGGGCACTGCTGTCATTGCATGCGATGTTTTATAGCTCTCTGTTGTCTGTTATTATATCCCTATAGCTATGCTATGCCATGTGTGTTATAAAAACTATATTAATTTGTTCATAGCACTAGTATTATAGTGCCAACTATAATAGCGAGGAGAATGTAAATAGTAAGGTGGAAAGATTTAATACTAAAGTGAGGGCTGCTGTTGACATAGTTGCACCTGAAAAGACAGTTAAAAAATCTTCTAGCATTGTTATACCTTGGAAGACCCAAAGAGTGTCTGATTTAAAGAGAACATGCCGTAGAGCTGAGCGTAAATGGAGGAAGACTAAACTAACTATTGACTATGAGATATTAAAAGTTAAAATAACAGAATACAATAACACAGTCCGTCTTGAGAGGCGCTGCTATTTCTCTAAGATTATAAATAACAATGCTAGTAATCCCAGAGTCTTATTTTCGACAATTGATCATCTGTTAAACCCAGGTAACTCAAAGGAATGCCTCCTAAGTACTTCCAGTAAAACCTGTGAGGCTATCGCTGTATTTTTCAATCAAAAAATTAATGATATTAGAAATAACATAGTATATCTCCCCAACACTAAGGATCCCCCGAAACCCCAGTACTCCATAATAAATAAATTAGAGTCTTTCACTAGGATAGATTTACCTGATTTACATAAAATAATTTCTCAAATGAAACCATCCACCTGTGCCCTTGACCCAATACCAACAAATTTTTTCAAAGAAGTATCGGGTGTGCTTATTGATAATGTTCTTGACATAGTAAATTCGTCATTAGATACGGGGGTCTTCCCAGACTGTCTTAAGACTGCGGTAATTAAACCCCTACTTAAGAAAAATAATCTCGACCCCTCTGCTCTTGAAAATTATAGACCCATCTCTAACCTGCCTTTCTTAAGTAAAATTCTAGAGAAGGCAGTCATTATGCAGTTAAATGAGCACCTCAATAAACATGCTATTCTTGATAAATTTCAGTCAGGTTTTTAGAACAAATCACAGCACAGAAACTGCACTCGTTAAAGTAGTAAATGACTTGCGGGTAAATGCAGACAGAGGCCATTTATCTGTTCTCATCCTCTTAGATTTGAGTGCCGCATTTGACACTATTGATCATAATATTCTTAAGAATCGCCTTAGTCAATGGGTGGGGCCTCTCTGGCAGTGTCTTAAACTGGTTTGAATCCTACCTGGCAGGGAGAAAATTCTTTGTTAGTTGTGGTAATTATAACTCAAAGACACATGATATTCTATATGGTGTTCCACAAGGCTCTATCCTGGGTCCGCTGCTCTTCTCAATCTACATGCTTCCATTAGGTCAGATTATCTCGGGACATAACGTGAGCTACCACAGCTATGCTGATGACACACAGCTGTATTTATCAATAGCACCTGATGACCCCAAAATCTCTTGATTCGCTAACACAATGTCTAACCTGTATCTCAGAATGGATGAATAGTAACTTTCTCAAATTAAATAAAGAAAAAAACCGAAATCTTAGTGATTGGCAATAATGGATACAATGAGGCTATTAGAAATAAACTGGATGCATTAGGATTAAAAGTCAAATCGGAGGTAAAAAAGCTTAGGGGTAACCGTTGATTGTAATCTGAATTTTAAATCGCATATTAATAAAATCACTAGGACAGCATTTTTTCACCTAAGGAACATAGCAAAAGTTAGACCTCTTATATCATCGAAAGATGCAGAGAAATTAGTTCATGCGTTTGTCTTTAGTCGGCTAGATTACTGTAATGCACTCCTCTCAGGACTACCCAAAAAAAGACATCAATCGTTTGCAGTTAGTGCAGAATGCAGCTGCTAGAATCCTTACCAGGAAAAGAAAATCTGAACACATTTCTCCAGTTTTGATGTCACTACACTGGTTACCTGTGTCATTCAGAATTGACTTTAAAATTCTGCTTATGGTTTATAAAGCTTTAAATAATCTCGCCCCGTCTTATATATCGGAATGTCTGACACCTTATATTCCAAATCGCAACCTCAGATCCTCAACTGAGTGTCTCCTTAGAATTCCAAGAGCAAAACTTAAAAGAAGTGGTGAGGCGGGCCTTCTGCTGTTATGCACCTAAAATCTGGAATAGCCTGCCAGTAGGAATTCGCCAGGCTAATACAGTGGAGCACTTTAAAAAACTACTGAAAACACATTACTTTAACATGGCCTTCTCATAACTTCACTGTAATTTAATCCTGACACTCTGTATATCCAATTCATTATAATAACTATTCATTCAAAATTTGTACTAACCCCTACTCTCTCTTCTGTTTCCTTTTCCGGTGTCCTATTGGTGGTGGCTTGTGCCACCACCATCTACCCAAAGCACCATGATGTTCCAACAATGATGGATGGATTAAAAGCCAGAAGTCTGTATAACCATCAGCATAAAGTGACTCCGTGAGAACCCTAACTACAAAGAGGACTATTTCATTTATGTTAGGTAGAATGCCCAAAGGGGACTGGGCAGTCTCGTGGCCTGGAACCCCTACAGATTTTATTTTTTTCTCCAGCCTTCTGGAGTTTTTTTTTGTTTTTTCTGTCCACCCTGGCCATCGGACCTTACTCCTTTTTATGTTAACTAAGGTTGTCTTATTTGAATTTCTTATTTGTCTTTTATTCTTCTTTTCTTCATTATGTAAAGCACTTTGAGCTACTTTTTGTATGAAAATGTGCTATATAAATAAATGTTGTTGTTGTTGTTGTTGTTGTTGTAGTGTAGCAGGTACTATTTTGCCATTGTCTAGATGTAATGTGCATCCCCCCAGTTCACTCAATGTGTTCTGCAATGGGATGGCATATAAATGCCAATACTTAACTGTTTTTATTTTTTTTTTATCTTTCATGAAATTTTAGAGTTATTGTCTAGAGTAAGCTGCCTCTGAAGAGGTGACCTTTAAGACTGCCTTACCAGCCACTGTAACTATTTTGACAGGGACAGTTTTAGTGCTAAACATCATTTGGAATGATAATGTAGCCATACTTTACACATTTTAAAGGACCTCAGAACTTATGAAATTATAATCACAGGACTGAGTGAAGAGTTGTGACTGACATCTGATTATTGAGGCCTTAAAAACACTCCAGACCAAATATTCAAAACTCACAACAGGCGTGAAATCTTCCCAATAGTGCAAGATCTGACGATTTAAAAACCTGTTATACTCAAGCTATCAAAGTTACATTTTTCACTTTCTCACTGGCTCTCTGACCATAGCATTTGTTATTATGCTGGACAGTCTGTTTCTCATTCTTACTGCTTTATAGAATCTTTTATAAATACTATAACTTTTCTTTTGTTTTTAATTTCTTTTGTTAAGATTTTTATGTTCTTTTTTTTGCTTTTACTATTGTAAAGCATTTTCAGCATCTATGAAAATATGCTATATAAATAAATGCTGTTTTGTTTTGTTAATAGCCTGGTTATTTGTTAGACAGATGCTGCCACTGCAGTATACAAGACATTGCACTGTTTACTTCCATGTTTACTCCACTGAGTTTTGTAAAACATTGATAACACATTTTACAAACAGAAGATTCTTGGTCATAAAATGAAATAACACAATACTCTCAAACCCACTAAATCCAATTCAGGGCTGCAAAGAAGATTATTGGTCATAAAGCCTTAATTTGCACAATTCATAAGCAATTAAAAAGGCCACTGAGGTAAAAGAACTGTCTTCATTTATATGTACTATCAGTCAAAAGTTTTTCCAGTTTTTCTTCAAATTTAATCAGTTGGAATGCAATGAATGACCTAAAATGGTGAAGGGGTAAGCAGTAAACTGTCAGAGGTTTAATTTTAAAATTTAGGTTAGCAAAAACTAAAAAAAAAAAAGAAATTTCAGAATATTATAAATGGGGTTTCTTCAGGGAGCAAATAATTGGTTACTACCTACAGATGTTTTGTAGCAAGTAAAGTAAATTAAGCCATTCAAGTTGAAGCAAACAATTTGGACAGATTTCCCAACTTCTGTTTATTACTTAAAAACCCTGCCTGTCTTAAAGCAGAGTTGGAATAGACTGCGTTACTGCACCATCTGAAGTACTACTTTGACATCATTACACTGTACAAAGTTGTAAATTCCAGTGATAATGGCAAGAAAATGGCAAATGAACATAATAAATGGAGGCCTTTCATTTAGGGAAATTGCAAAAAAAATAATCAAAGTGTCTTTGAGTACAGCATCCTACACAATCTAAAAGTATTTGGAAACTGGAAGAAACTCTGATAGGAAGAGATCTGACAGACAATCAGAAGACAAGTTTGGGAGGTCACCAGCTTCCATGATAGGCATCTCACAGCACAACAGATTCAAGCACAGCTTAACAGTGGTCGAAAAAAGCAAGTCTCAGATTCTACTGTGAGGAGGAGACTTTGTACGAAAGGTTTGACAGGGCGAGTGGTAGTAAGAAAGCCATTCCTTAAAGAACAAAATAGGACCTTGAAATACCAGCAGTGGACTACTACAGAATTTGAAATGTTTATTTGTTCTACACCTTGATTTCATGAAACATTAAGACATTAAAATGCATGCATTTCCATACAAACTGTAAAAAATGAGGTGCTCTAAACTTTTGACCAGTAGTGTATTAGGAGTATTCTAAAATGATCTTAATAACTTATTAAAAAGTCTGCCTAATTCATAGCTCCAGGTAATTTGCATTAATGACAGTTTTACTAATCATCTCTGTTGAAATATATTTCCTGAATCAAGTAGTTTACATATTTTCAAAACAAAAAAATAGAATTACAAAGTTTTTCTTTTCTTCATTGTTGAAGCTTCTTTTCTTCTTTACAGTTAGTGACCCCACACATAGCTTGCACTGATAAATGTCTGAAAAGGCTTTAAAATAAAATCTGGCAGTTTTAAATTCTTTTTCCTAAGACTTGAACTGTCCTTTCTGCTTATTTCATCAGGACTGTTTTTCACACTGTAAGGTATATTAAATATAACCTCATGAAATTTTGTGAGGAGGTTTTGACAGTCATTCATAGTGCCTTCAGTTTCTGGTGAAAATGCATCTTGAATGACTGATATTAGGTTATTACTGCACAGTCCTAACAGGTGACATTCCATTTCAACAACAACAGGTTATTTCTTGTATAACTCAAAATCACACAAGCAATGCCCCTCAGCCTTGACTCCCTAAGGATACAAGAAACAAAAAAAAAAAAAAACTTGCAGAAAAAAAAAATAAAAGTTGGAAGAAATCTTGGGAAGAGGAAATTCAGACAGAGACTCCCTCTTCCTTCCAGATAGGTTGGGCATGCAATAGGCGTCAAAAAATGGGGTAAATCCAATACACAAGACATAATACAAGTAATACTCTTCACAGAGCTAGATGGCCAATCTGTCATGACCACAATTCAGTAGTACAAACTACAAGGCAAAATGCAAGAATAGACTATACAGTCTTCTTCTTTTGGCTGCTCCCGTTAGGGGTTGCCACAGCGGATCATCTTCTTCCATATCTTCCTGTTCTCTGCATCTTGCTCTGTTACACCCACCACCTGCATGTCTTCTCTCACCACATCCATAAACGACTAAATACAAAACTATCACATATGAGGATACATGCAGTATTTGTTCAAATACATAAAAAACAAAGTAGAAACTGATTAACATATATGAAGAACAACAATATGTGTTCATCAGTTAATTGTAGAACCATGGCCAGATTGTAGAAATGGAGTCAGACAAGCCAGACACAGTCAGAGTCCTGGAGACCTCAACTAAGTAGTATCCTTAGGCCATTCTACAGCTGAGTCAGTGCTGGGCTGGCCAATCTTATGAAAGGACCCTTCAGTGCTCCTTTATCTGAGATGACTTTTCCATAGCCCTTTTTCCCATTTCACCGGCTTTTTCAGCTTTACTGACAGGTGTGACAACGGATACATCATCCAATGCCATCCAACTGGTGTTCCCTGTGCCATGACATTGGAGCTGCTGGCAAATTTCTGTGAACATATTTTTACTTCCCAATAATATTTACACTGAATTTCATATTTTGACACTGGATGGTGAAGAGATACATGACTGTGGCTTCCCATCTTCCTCAAAACAAGGCTTAAATTGCATTGGGCCTACAGTATTATTATTGGAACCTAAAACACTTCCACCCGTTTTAAGATTGTTGTCTTGGATGATTCTAGACACTTCCTCTTTGTCGCTCAAAAAATACCACCAATGTTCATTAACATCAAATAACCTTGATAGTTGTGTATTTTGAATATTAAAATAACTTTCTTTTGCTTGTATATATTGCCTATAGTGTTAGAATTTGTTGACACAAACCCCTAAAAACTTTCTAGAATCTGCTTCTTGTAGGTCAGCATCATAAATCTTGTATTGCCATTAATGTTACTTTTTTCTGCATGTGCACTACTCAGTATTAAACTAGATATGACTACTGGTTTGACGTACTTGGTTGTTTAAGCCTTTCGCCTCCTCAGTAGTAATGGGTTGCATGCAGAGACTGGCATCCTGGCCAGGACTGAACAGAGATCTTTACCTGGTTTGGAGGCCAGTATAATGGAAAGACTGAGGAAGACAATTTATTTGGGACATTTTCTTCCCTAATATGTTAAGCGGCAGACTTGGACTAGTATCCCTACATGGACACTTGCAGGGCAAGCTGGAACCTGTAGTCCCACGAGGCATCCTAGATGGGTTCCGTAGGGGACGCCAAGAAAAAAGATGAAGGGATTAACAATCCCTATTTTTGTAGGAATTACAATTCACCCGGACGTACCTCCATCAGGCTATGCTCTAGCATCAGAAGTACTCAGGGTCTAAGATAAAAGAGAACCCCAGAGGGCTGTGCCATAGTACAAGTCCCGTGGAGTCCTGCAGGAATCTGTGGAGCCACTGCAACCCAGGGGGGCTGCCATCTAGCGCTCTGGGTAAGGCAGTGTCCAGTGTATGTCTGCTTTCCCAGTCCTTCCAATATATGGGCCTCATTGCCGGGAAAGGGCCACGGCTGTCCGTCACAATATATATATTGTAAAAAGTATAGTAATGCTGATTGATGATCTCACTGTATGCAAGCTGTTTTCTTTTAATTGGTACTCTTGTCTCCTGCCCATTATCGATGTTCAGTCCAATCCAGTTTTGCAATTTACCACTGATGCTAGTGGCTTCCACATAGCTTCTGGGTTAATGTTTTTGAAAGTCTAAGGAGACTCATAAGTGTTCTTTAGCCAAATAGTCCATTTGACTCTTTAAAAAAGTCCCACTCATTTCTGGATTTTTCGTTTTAAATCCATGCCATCTGACATTTAATATTAGTTTTCTATTTGACTGATGAACTTTTTTGAGTAAGGAAAGTTATTTAACTCAGTTATCATTTCTTGTTGTTGCTCTTCTCTTCCAGTGCAATTGTGGTTTCCCAGTTAATCTCTGGAACATTAATTCTTGGCAGTTTTTTGTTCATGAAGAATATCAAAGGACATGACTTTCCTAAAGCGTTACTGCTTTTATTATTATCAATGATAATTGCATGACGTTTAATGGACATATCAGACTCCACCGGCACACTTATGTTTAATGAAGTAATAAGCTGATAGGATTTTAATTATCTTCTAAGTAAGGTATTTTCTGAATTACATGAATTTATATGAAATACTGTATCCTTAATCGCAACTGAATAATATGAAAGACAAAAGATCAAAAACAATGGAACTGACAGAGTGCAAACAAAAACAAAAGAGAAAGCTGGGATATAATGGAACCCACTCAACAGCACCACTAACTAGCAGTAATTCAACTGCAATCAGTTTTTAGACATTTCTACTAAATATGAATAAGACACTCCAATAAGAAAGAAATTAAAGTAGAGAAAATGAGCATCCACAAAATAGTATCACTGGTTTGATTACCACAGAAAAGTGCAATTAATTTAAACACATTCCATACGTGAAACCCAACTCAATTGACACCATCATTTTTTGTCAGATGAGCAGTTTGAAATTGGTTCAGCCTGGTAATCTGATTCCAGCACATTCTGCAGGTTTAAAGCTGCTACAGTTACAGCTGCCATGACAACCCTGTAATGTTCATTTAGCAGCAAGATGCAGTACAATGTGGAGCTGTCCAGTGTTCCGGGCAGGAAACAGCTGGTGATGCTGAGAGAGAAACCTGACACAATGTATAGTGATTATACTGACACAGAAGGCAGGATGGATAAATGCAGGCTTATCTTCCACACAAACAATCTGACAGCTGTTTGCAAACAATACGCCCACCACAAAAAAGAAGGGATTCTGCCTCAGGAGACAGAATTTGATGCTATGGGATTGATATGAAAATATCCACCTTTATTAAAGTATATCACAATGATAAAGTGCTGATTAAGTGCATTGAAAAGAGTATAACTGAATTTGAGGAATCTTTTCCACTCCTGCAAAACGTGGCATACAACACCTCAGGACCTGTCCGTATCACTGACCGTGTGCTTTTATATTCCACGGCCAAGCACATGACCACCAAAATTCTGATGAATACAGCAAAATCCAACTTTCTACAGCTAACCATGTTCTGACTGAATGAAATGAAATGAGCAACTGAGAAAGATAGTCAAACCAGACAATCAAGGAGATAATATATGTCTTGATAACAAACCACTGTTTTTGTAACTTATTTTTGATTTATTCCTGTTGCTTAGATATTAACATTTTACTCACATACACCCACACATACATGCAAATTACATGCATATATACATGCTGATAGAACAAAAAAAAGCAACACTTGTTTAAATGAAATTTCAGTCTTCACTGCTGAAATAACATGAATCAAATGTGAATAATAGGAAAACAACATCACAACAAAAACATTGGAAAACAATAATAACTGCTAACAATAACAGTCACCATGCAGTTCTTCAGAAGCGAATGAGCTTCTGAATCTGTGTTTACAGAATATTGTCTTGTTTCTGCACAATAGCCTGCCAATGCTGCCAGCCAGGGGGTCATATCTCAGAATTTTGTGAGTCATTTCCTTAGGAAGAACAAGGTGTTTAGAAGGTGCAAGCAGAGGCCCCATGACAGGTCGCCTTACTGAAAGCCTGTACAAACTTGTCTTTGTCAGTGATATGGGCATTTTGTCTGCTGGCAGTTGCAGTAGCAGTAGGGATGGCAGATCCAAAAGAATTGTCTGCAACTTAACATCAGCAAAACCAAGGAACTGGTTATTGATTTTCGCTGCACCAAAGAACCTCTATGTTCGGTCACTATCCAGGGGTATGGACGTAGAGGTGGTGCATTGCTACAAATATCTGGAGGTCCACATCAATGACACACTGGACTGGTCTCATAACATAGATGAATTACATAAGAAAGGGCAGAGCAGGCTATTTTTTTCTGAAGGAGACTGCATTCCTTTAATGTGAGAAGTGACATCCTTCACATTTTCTACAACTTCGTGATGCCCAGTGTGAATTTGTAGTCTGTGGTGTGTTGGGCTGGTAATATCGCTTTAAGAGAGGCCCACTGAAATCAACAAATTAAAATCGTAAGCTCAGTTATGCGATGCACTTTGGACCCCCTGGAGTCAGCAATAGTAGAGAGAATGAAAACAAAACTGAGTACCATTATAAACCAAGCTTCACTCTCTGACACACCAACATGGAGGACTTTCAAACATCAAATTATTCAGCAGAAGTGTGTCAGGAAGTGCTACTGGGGCAAGCAATATGTCTGTATAATACCTCACTGTGACTGTGAGTGCCAAATCAGAAGTGTACTTTTTTTTTTAGCTTTCTTTCTTTTTAGCCATTTTGGTGCATATTTAAGAGGAGTTTGTTATTTACTTATTGAGCTTCTGTAAAAAGCCCAAATAAAGTTCTGTCTGTCTATCTGTCTAGCTGGACCAGAGTGATGTGTCAGTCCTCCTCCGGCATGGGATGACCACATCATGGACAGTCATCTATTTCTGCTGGCTTGTTAATATCTTGTCCAAATGAAGTGCCTTAATCTGTAGTGTCTGGCAATGCTTGGACATAACATGCCTACTCATAGAATGCCAATGGAGACATTCAAGGCATTACGGTATAAACAGAAAACTGACAAAATGTGACCTTTTTTTGCATTGACCTAAGCTTTGAATCCAGGCCTTTTTAAAGATGACCAGATCAGGCACTGATTCCCATGAATCATATTAAATAACAGTGCACTTGAAAACTTTTCTGTGTGTGGCAAGTAGAAATTTCTCAATGCACAAGTTGTTTTGCTGGTCAGAGGTTGAAAAAATATTAAGAACATTTTTGGTAACCCCCAAAAGCTGTAATTACAGTTTTCTCCTTCCAGAAAATGTTGTGTTTTTTCCCAGTAAGTGTGTGTTTGTATAAAACAAGATATGAATGGTAACAGAGTACAATGAACAAACAAATTAATACATTTAAATTCATAAAAAATTGCCATTAATTATGATAGTTAATGAAATATATTTTTTTTACTCTGAGCTGAAGAGTCTTGCTTCTTGTGGCAGAAGGCTTGTGGTTGACTGCATTTTAATTGGAGAAGGGCTGAGGAGCAGGATTATCAGGATTTTTATCCTCTCCTCCTGAAAAAATTTCAAACACTTCTTTAGCAGCTTTGTCAGTTGTTAACTGAAACTGCAAAGCTCCATGTAAAGTGTCTCTTGTGTGTGATTCCTTTAATTTGTCTTTGTTAACTATTTTACTATGCAATACTATGTCATTTTATTTTCATCTTTCCTTTCTCATCATTGACATTCCATTCTCACACTTAATATTTTGTTCATGAAAAAATATATTCTTTCCATTTTTTGGGGGGAGGGGGCCTACTTCGTATTTATAGGCGAAAAAAGTTGGAGCATACAATCACCATTTCCACAAGTGCCTCATGTTTTTTTTTTTTTGTTTTAACTATTTATTAAGTATGGGACCAGAAGACCTGAACATTTATTAAAAGAGTTACCGGAGTGTACAGGAAGGTCAGAGTAAATGTCACTTCTTTTTGAAAAATGTAAGGCATGGAAAAGGAGAAAGAGGAGATGACATATGGTTTTTTTAGCTTGAAAAGTTTGTTATTGGCATTCACAAACACAATATAAAATATTATTAGAATGTTTCCATCACATCACATTTTAGCACAAAACTGAAAAGAAATGTAATTAAAATGTAATGAATTACACAATTTATTCATGTATAAAATATTCTTCTGAATCCATCTCATATGAAACTATTTGCTCAATCTAATGTACAGTACAAGAATGCACTTTCATTTACTTACCTATAACTTTTCTAGTTTTTTTCATTTCTTAGTTTATTAGGATACAAAACTTCATTTGATGGCATGTTGTTTGTACAGTTTTTCTGGTGTGTTCCTATGAATAATCCAGCAGTAGTCTGCCATCATAATGACATCCTACTATCTCTGGTACCTTCCTTCTATGTCCTTGATATCTTGATTGAATCTTTCATCCTGCTCCTCTTCACTCATTGCTCCAAGATTTTCAGGGAAAAATTACAAATGTGAATCCAAAAAGTGATCTGTGAGACTCATGTTGCAACTCAATTCCTTAAACTTAACCAATACATTTCTCACAATTTCTTTATAATTTAGATCTTTATTGTTACCTAAACACTTAGAAATTACTTTTTTGAATGATAACCCACCATCTTGTTCTAGATCAGTGAAATTCTGCAACAGAAATCGGATTTCTGATATCAGGTCTGGCAAAATTCCCTCTTTCAATTTAACTTTGGACAAGCAAGGAGACTTTTGGCACGAATACCTAAAACAGGCTCCATCTTTTGATAGAGCTTTGACAAACTACTTCATTAAACCAAGCTTAATAGCAGTTTATCTGGATCCACCAAGCTAGGTCTGATGATGTTTTTGACACCAAGCTTTAGCTTTTTTCTAACTGCCGGTTTCTTCTGCATCCCTTGCCAGTCCTTGGTGTCCCAATCACAGAGAAATGATGGGAATTTTGTACGCACAGATGGCTGACTCAGTAAGATACACAGAAGTTTCAACTATATTCTGGCCTTATTATTGTACAAACTGTTTTGCTTTAAATATATTTTAATATTAGATTCTAAATATAAAATCAAGGAAATTATCATTAAAATAAAATGTAATATTGACTTTCCATATAATTATGGTGTGAAAACAATTAAAAAACTATAATTGACTAATAAAAAATGTGTTTTGAGAAAAATGTTATGTGGTGGAGAACTATGGTTTTCAATACTGAACTCAGTGTCCAAAAACATAATTTTTATAATATAAAAATCTCATAAAATAACCAAAACATTTTTTTCAATGTGTACCTGTGGAAATAGGGACACATTTTCCGCTGAAACAAGAATTGGTAAAAAAAATAAATAAATAAATAGACTACCGTCAGCAATCTTATCTCTTGGTTCACAGAATAGAGCACAGTATACAGACGTCTGCTTCGTGTTGCCAGGATAGGTTCTGGGTCCCTATGACCAGGAACTTTGTATGCAGGTTCAGGAAATGAGATGGATGGATGAATCAATATTTCAGTTGGTCTGACATGAAATTCTTTAAAACAGCACAAAACGAATTTCATATTATTTAATCTCCTGGCAAAATGTAAAGTCAAGAAGGTGCAGGTATAATGCAAAGTATGCTCACAAGACACAGCAATCACTTACTTGATACATTTTGCACTCCTGCAGTTATTTTTTCATAGCTAAACATCAAATGCTCCCATCACATTTTCAATTAGCTCTGGAAAACATTTAAGTTTTAATAACAAAAGTATCAGCAGTCTTTTCATTTCAGAGTGGTTTTGATTCTTCATTTAACAAATATGTACTTGGTTGTTCCATCCATTATTGCAAACTGTAATTCAAGTTTATTGCGTTTTAAGATTACTAGAACAAAAACATTTACTGTAATGAGCATGTTATTTGTTGCTTTATAGTTCTTTTGTTTAATGTTTAAAGTTGTAGTATTTAAACCTTTACAACTTTTTGGGATGGAAACTAATAACAGTTCATTATATAATTCATCCATCCATCCATTATCCAACCTGCTATATCCTAACTAGAGGGTCACGGGGGTCTGCTGGAGCCAATCCCAGCCAACACAGGGCGCAAGGCAGGAAACAAACCCCGGGCAGGGCACCAGCCCACCACAATCATTATATAATTTTAAATCAAAATATGAATCCCCTCAGTTTGAGAATAGAGAAGCATATGCAGTGGATTCAGAAAGAATTCGGGCCCTTTCATATGTTTTATATCTTAGCTGAAGCACTTTGACTGCATTTACAGCCTGGTGATTTCTTGGGTATGACATGACAATCTTTGCACACATGGATTTTGGGATTTTCTGCCGTTCTTCTCCGCAGATTCTTTCAAGCTCTGCCAAGTTGCACATAGACTGTCGGTGGACAGCTATTTTCAGGCCTATCCAGAGATGTTCAACTGAGTTTAAGTCTGAATTCTGGCTGGGCAACTCTGTGGCATTTCCTGAGTTGTCCCTAAGTAACTTAGCCAGTGCTTAGGGTCATAATCTAGTTGGAAGGTCACACTTCAGCCCCCTGAGTTCCAGAGCACTCTAGAGCAAGTTTTCATTTAGTATTATCTCAGTATTTTGCTCCATTCAGCTTTCCTCAGCCCAGTTTCTGCTACTGAAAACAACCCCACAGCATGATTCTGCCACTACCATGCCTCATCGTTGGAATAGTATTGTACAGGTGATGAGTGGTGCCTGTTTTCTTCCAGACATTGTACTAATCTTGGTTTCATTAGGCCAGAGAATCTTGTTTTTCACACGTGCAAGTCCTTTAGGTGCATTTTTGGAAAGTACAATTAGGCTTCCATGTGTCTTTTATTGAGGAGATGCTTCTGTCTGGCCACTGTCATAAAACCCTGATCTGTGGAGTGTTGCTGTGATTGGTGTTCTTCTAGAAATTTCTCCCATCTCCATCTATATTTTCTGGAGCTCAGCCACAGTGACCATCAGGTTCTTGCTCATATCTCATACCAAGGTTCCTTCTCCCACAATTGCTCAGTTATGGCCGTGGTGGGCAGCTCTCATAATTGTTTCAAACTGGTTCCATTTAAGAATTTTGAAGACAACTGTGCTCTAAAGAACCTTCAATGTTAAAGAATTTTTTTGTAGCTTTCTACAGATCTGTGCCTCAATATAGTCTTGCTGTCTCTAAGCTCCACAGGGAATCCCTTCAAACTCATATGATGGATTTTGCTCTGATGCACATTGTAAACTGTGGGACTTTATTTAAACAGGAGTGAGAGTTTTTTCAATCATGTCCAATCTGTTGTCTAAGTCTATTGGAAGGAGCAAATCTGTTTCCAATAAGAGGAGCACTAGAATCGTCGGGTAGAAGGGTCCTTTCATCATATTGGCCAGCCCACCACTGACTCAGCTGTGGAATGGCCAGTAGGGTGGAGGTTGACCGAGGTCTCCAGGATTCCGAACAAATCTGAATCATATTATTTAATATCATCTACTGTTGCATTTTGCTCTGTACTTATAATATTACTATTATACTACCATATTGTATCAATGATTTCTTGTTGTCTGTTCTGTGTATTGTATTGTATTTACCACTTTTTTGACACCCACTGCACGCCCAAACAACCTGGAAAGAGGTCTCTCACCGAATTGCCTTTCCCAAGATTTCTTCTATTTTTTTGGGAGTTTTTTCTTGCCTTCTTAGAGAGTCAAGGCTGGGGGGCTGTCAAAAGACAGGGCCTGTTCAAGCCCATTGCGGCAATGCTTGTGTGATTTTGGGATATACAAAAATAAATTGTGTTGTATTTTATTCAGTTGTGTTGAATTGGCCACAGATGGTCAAAATAAGGCGCAGAAACATCTCAATGATGATCAAATGAAAGGGATGCACTTGGGCCAAATTCCAAGTTTACTGTTTTCACTTTGTCATTCTAGAGTATTGAGTGTTGTTTGATGTGTGGAGAAAATTAATTTAAATGATTTTAGCAAAAGGCTGCAACATAACAAAATGTGAGAAAAGTGAAGGGGTCTAAATACTTTCAGAATCAACTGTGGAAACTGAGATGAGATGGATTTTTTTTACAAAGTGACATTTGCCTGCAACATTCCACTGGGTTTTTTTACAAATGAATTAGGATTATAAAAGAGGGCACCAGACTGATAATGACAGCAGTAAAAATATTGTGAATTCTAAAATTACTGTTTGTAAACAGAAGAATCCACTAAAATAAGAGGTCTTTGCCTTTTCAAGTCAGGATGTTTATATTGTAACAGGCCTTGCCGCCTGTGTAGGGTTTACTTGTGCCGCTTTGGTGATTATCAACCATTACTACTCATCCTTGTGTTGTACATGGTGGTTTAAACCATGTAGAATTTAGTTTTTCCTTTCATTGTTTTGAAAAGATTATTTTTTCATTCCAATCAATTTTATGCTATGTTTTTAGAGTCTCGCTTCCATTTTGCAGTTTTCTCAGCTTGGTAGTAGCCAGATTGTTTACTGTTGCTATACAGGTTGTCAGTCAGGTGACACTATGGTCACGAGTTTCAGTCATTCCATGCCTGTAATAAAAGATGACAGGCTAGCCCATTTGTCCAAGTTTCTGGATACTGTGTGAATTCTTGTAGTGCATTTAGCTATTTAAAAATCAAATTATGCAATTAGGATTTTCATGTGTTTTTAGACTTAGACTTTTAGTTTGTGTTTTGGGCTTTATTTTGGTTTGTGACCTTCTTAGGTTGTCGTCTCCTGGTTATGCACTTTTCTTACTATTTGCTTTTTTTTGATAGTTATGACAGAACACATGGTGTCATTTTTGACTATGTTACCTCTCCTAGGGTCTCATTTATGAAACTCTGCATGCATCTGAGCATTAAAGTATCTGAATGGCAAAAAACAAGGAAATGCGTTCACCAAAAAAATACTCACATTTTTACACAATTTACCTCTAAAAATACAACAACCTCACACATATGCAGTCCCAATGCTGCAAACCTTCATTGGCTAGTAGTGCAGCCTCCCACTTGATGTATCCAGCCACAACCAATTGCACTAGAAGAGTCCTGTGGTGCTCTCTGCAAAACAACATTTATTTATATAGCACAGTTTCATACACATGATGTAGCTCAAACTGCTTTACAAGATGAAGAAAGAAAAAATACAAAAATAAAATTAGACAATACTAATTAACAAAGTATAATGTAAGGTCCGATGGCCAGGGAGGACAGAAAAAAAAACTCCAGAGGGCTGGAGAAAAAAAACCAAAATCTTCAGGGGTTCCAAGGCCACGAGACATAACATAAATGATCTCAATCAGTCCTCATGGTTTTCAGGCTTCCCATGGAAGAATTAGACAATGATGGTCATGTGGACCTCTGGCCTTCAATCCATCAATGTAGGGACTGCACGGTGCTTTGTTCAGGCGGTGGTGGTGCAGATTGCCACCACGGAAACCAGAAAAACACCAGCAGAGAAAGTAGGGGTTAGTATGGATTTTGGAGCCATGAAAAAAAAAAAGATAATCAAATGTATATAAAGAATATCAGGGTTACATTAAAATGAAGCTATGAGAAAGCCATGTAAAAATAATTTTGTTTAGCAATTTTTTAAAGTGCTCCACTGTATTAGCCTGGCGAATTTCTATCAGTATTGAAGTGCCTCTCATCTGCATTCTGGAGCCAGGGAAAGGCATAAGGTACCAGCGTCTGAGCAGTTTAGCCACTATCATTCAAGAAATGTAATGACATGATTGGTGTTACAACGAATAGTACAGGAAATATGAAAAATTAAGGGTTCAGTTAGTTACCTTATCAACAAACCAACCATTAAGTACAGCACTTTCAGTAAGTCATTTGCTCAGCACTACTTTGCCTCACAGTAAAGGAATCATGAGTATTCCCAGGCCACCGAGGTATGATGTTTGTCTGTGTCATCTTGACATCACAGATGACTTGTACAATAATGGAATGTAACTGTTTATGGTTAACAAAAGAAGCATCATTCTCAGCTAGGTTCTCTTATTGCAATATAATATTTCCACAGTTATATTAGGAAATCCAGACACGACTACAAACTCCCTTTTCATGTTGGCATGTACATCCAAACCACACAGAAACTGAGTATAGTGCCATGTCAATCATTTATGGTTTCCAGCTCAGCAGACATCCTGTTTGCCAGTTCTCTCTGGTAGGTACCTGTTGTCAGAAACCCAAACTTTGATAAAACCTGGATATGAACAGATATAGCCCAATTCCAGGCAGCGTGTCTCTCTAAAGCCAGGGCTGACTCAGCACACAGTGCAAGAGGATGGCTCTTGAAAGTCATTGTGCTGGGCAAATAAATCCAACCGGTCCCTAAAGTTTGTTTCATAGTATTTAATAGTCTTCAAGCAGTGTCAAACAATCCACATTATGCTATACCATTACACTATAAATAGGCTGTAGGACATGAGATTTACATCTTTCTGTAGCAGGGAGTGAATTACTTCTGTGCATTTACTACATTTTGGAAGTGACAACTGGTAATTTATATAAACTAAAAAAAAATCAAAAGATTTTTTAGTGCAAATATGCAGCATTGGCTGTCTTAAAAGGGAGGCCAATGCACATTTTAATAATGGCTTGATGATATAAATTATTTGTGCGAGTTGTCATTTAGTTGATTTGGCTGCAGTTTCCTGCAGTTTCAAGAGTGTTATTTTCCATTTTTTCCAAAATGCGGCATATTGATGGTTCAGAGTTGCCATAAATATATGCATGTTCTCCTATCAAGTCTTGTGTAGTAAATCCTGACTTTTGCGTGGAAGGTTGTGTACGCACATTTCAAGCATTTTTTGTGCATACACAAGTTTTGTAAATCTGACCCCTGACCTTGAGATAAGGGTGCCAGGATATTGGAGAGAAAATGATATCACATGTAACAGTACTCAGAGTGAGATTGTAAGACTACACCAAACAAGGACACTACTCTGTAATATACTGTAATACCATGGAGAATGTCCAGAGAAGATCGGGACAGTTGGCCGACATCAGTTACACTGAGGTTTCATCCTTTTTTCAAAAACAGTTTGTCCACAGATAAATGATCTTTTCTAGTATATGCCTTAGCTGGAGTTTTTGCTCTCTTCTCCTTTGTTGCTGTCTTCCTTTACTTTAACTTATGCTACCTGCATTATGCACCTTAAGGCTGTAAGAATTTTGATATTGTATTCATAAATAAATATGAATGTACAGTATATGTAGTGTGTCTTTGCTGTTACTGTGTTATTGAGATGTAAATGTAACCAAGTTTGCGTACTGCTCAAAGCTCGTCTTTTATAAAGAGTAGTATCTGAGGATTATATAAAAAAACTTTCTTAAATCCATTTATTCCAATTCAAAGTCTTAGCCTATTCCAGTACTATTGCAAAAAAATCACCATGTGACAGCATTCACTGTAAAATGATTTATGTGAAGTAACTATTGGTTAACTGAACATGGATGTGTAGCTTACGATGATTTGTATTTCATTTACCTGTTACATGCAGTTTTCAAATTATACTTCTAAATTAGGATTTCAGCTCACACGCTCAAACAGCTGCAGCAGAAAAAGTCAAACAAAATGTCCCACAAGTACAAAATAATCCAAGGTTAAATTATTTCTGCAAAATAAATAGGCATTAACAGACAGCAGCTAGAAAAAGAAGTTGTGAACCTGTTAGATTTAAAAAGACTGTTGCATTAATTACTCATAAAATGAAGCCTGATCTTCAAATAAGATATGACAGAGAATCACATCATGCTTAAATTAAGAACACACACACACACACACAATTGTTCTTCTTCTCAATACTAAACTCATCAATTAAACATTCCTAATTCAGGTTGAAAAATGTGTGTGAACCCTTGTTTTTAATAAGTGGACCTTCTTCAGCAGCAGTAACCTCCACCAAACATTTCCTGTAGCTGCTGATTGGACTTGCACAACAGTTTATTTTTACTTTTTTGAAACACAAATAAAAAAAGATGCAATGTTTAGATGAAATTCAGTTTTCAGCTGAGCATTGACATCTGTACTTTGTCACTGGTGAACATATGGAGCGCTATTAGGAGCTGGAACGACCATCCAACTTGTGACAACTGAACTGTAAAACAACATGGTTCCCCTGGAGTCTGGCTGAGTGTTTCAGACACCGAGCCATTGACAGTAGCTAAGTGTTGTTAGATAAAGCCAAATGTAATTTTTTTTTCTGCATTTTAGTGCTTTTATTTTGTTTATATGTCTTTCAGCCCTTGGAACAAACTATGTTACTAACCTTTACATCAGATTGAGATCCTTATTCTCCTGTTTGCCAGTTGTAAGAAATATAATTGAATTATTGTGCTTTAGGTATGTGTTCACTGTAGTATGTTACTATAAATTAAGAGTTTTAGGTCTTTTATTTATATGGAGTATTCAAATGTAAAAAAAAAATAAAATAGTAATAAAGGGGGATTTCTATTAAATGCCGCTTTTTTTACTGTTAATGAATAATGAATGCACTACAACCTGTACTTTTCTCTTGTTTCTTGTATACTAAATTTCTTTGTATTTCTTATCTAATTAAAGATTTGAAGCCAAAATTTAAAATTGAAGAATCGGTTAGAAAGAAACTAGTGAAATTGAGGGAGAGGAATCAAATGCTTCCGAGTAGTCCTGTTGATTAGATGAAGACTCACTTGGAGTATTCAATCACCACACTGGCCTGCCAAGGCAGAAATTGACACAGGACCCACAATGGCCAGCTGAACTGACTAAAAGGAACATATGGTCTGAATCTGGCCTTATCCAAACACTGTTGGGGATGGCAAACACTTAAAAACAAGGATGCTATCCAACCTTTCTCTTTTTTCTAACACATTTTTGTAATTAAACTGTAAATAAAATATAAATAGAAATCTATTTATCATTTAGTATATAATTCACAAGAATTTTGGTGTACAACAGTATACAAAGGCTACATGGAAAGAGAGCAATGAGGCAATATGGACTGGACTGTTTTATTAAATCAATAGCAGGCTACAACAGAAGAACACACACAACTTTAAAAAGTGACTGTTTAATCAGAGCTTTCTCAAAGAATGCAACAAGTACCAATATACATTGCAACAAACACCTGAATAACAGCTGGATATGTAGGAAATTTTGATATAGCGTATGGTTTAAAGTTAGGACAGTTATCGCCACAATTGGCTTCATTTCTGAGTAGAATTCCATCTTATTGTGTAGCTTTAGTGTTATCTGCACTTGGTCATAATTTTAAAAAGCTGCCAATTTCCCTTTCAATAAGTATACAGATTAGCTCATAGAAATAGCCCACAATTCTCACTTGCTATGAAATTCATTTCCCCACATCAGCTTTCTAATTGTTAGACATCTTTCCGCAAGTAAATGGAATAGGAGAGCCAGCACTAACTCATAACCTCCTGTGTTCACTGAATTACCACTTGTCACGTCTTCGAACAGTGCTCTGTAGACATGAATTTACAGTCTATATTTGGGAAGAAAATCAAAGTTGCTTTTAACATGATGAACCATCAACACAAAAATAAATCATAAAATTTTCTGTTAGAAGAAAAAGAATTTGAACCTAAATCATGAACTGCATTGTCACAAGTACATTGTGACCAGAAAAAACGCACAGGCTCTTACATATAGCATGACGATAAAGCCCAGAGTAGGATGTTGCCTCACCTATAATATAATGTAAGTATACGGTATCTGTTTTTATAACAATACTTATCCAATTTCGAGATCCCAGAAGCATTTTGCACCAGTTAGAATTTAAAACAGTGCAAGAGTATGGTCCATCAATGGGTACAAACATACATTTATTTGGAAGATGGCATTCAAACTAAATGTACATGAGAGGAAGGGAGTTCTCTTTAGCATCCTTACATATTCTAAAAATGTCTTCAATGATAGACATTAACTAATTTTTTTTTTATTTCACTCTAGCAGCTTAATTAACCAGGAACAAATCTCAATGCATACACTTCAAAATATTTGACACAGAGCCATGCTCTTTTGTTTTTTGTTTGTTCAGAGTTCTGAATTGATAGTGGCACAGCTGAATGTTCACGTGAAGTTTTTGATTCAGTGTTTTCTCTATCATGTGCTATGTCAGATGTGGCCATTCAAATCTCAACCCCACAATTCTAAATTGCATTTAGCAAATTTGGGAATAGTACTGTATGTTAGGGTAAATTATATAAGATCAGGCTTAAAGCTCCCATCAGCTTCAGCAGGCATGAATTACATACTCCTACACAAATATGCATGCAAAAGAGATTGCTGTCTTTTCAGAACAAAGTGGATGCCATACAGTTTGCATAACCTGATTTTGTAGCTGTTTTTTTAAATTCATATCCATGTTGTTTGCAGAACATGGAGTTTACTCTTCAGCTCTCCGATGACTGTGTTAGGGATGTACTACTGTATGTACTTTAAGGTAAAGGCACAAATATAACTAACTTTGGCACTGTCTCTTCTTGTCCTTATAAACTACTCATCACAATATGTCTTGTCTGAAATAAATGCTTATAGTAAAAAACTGAAAGTGCTTATCTCAAACAAATACTAGTGGATTTCCTTATACCAGTATGCATGATGTGATGTTATTGTTGTGTGTTTGTTTTTACTTATTTTAAATTATACTGCTTTACATGGGTTTTTCTTTTTTTATTTTGGATATGCACAGTCTCGATGTTCCTTTGCTATATACATCGGCTGCTTTGCTAAAGTTACTAAACCAGATCATTTTATAGGTTGTTGATTTTTTCATTACATCTATAGTCCCGTGCTCCTGATTTGAACAAAGATAGTACTTAAGGTGGAAGGATTGTCATTATACATAGTTTCACACACTTGTGATTGGGGCTCATTCGATGACAATTCTACTCTGAGTTGCAGGGTGGCACTGTATCTAACTACCTCTTGTCTTCCTCCCCCTACAGAGCGAAAGATTTACAACCAAATATCACTGATGTCACTTCCGGTTTCTGACCTCCTGGATCTGCCCCTTCTGCCTGCCCAGCCTCATAATCATCTCCACTGTCACCTGGAGACAGTCAAATGAAAGATTAACATCTATGAAAACGTTATGCAAATTTTTTTTGCTTTTTCCAACAGTTATACAGGGTCAACTGTGGTGCATCAACTCTATGATCACTTATTAACTTCTTTCTACAATGGATATAATTCTTATGTGCATGGTTTGATTCAGAATTATTTCCAGTAATGCCCATTTATTGTATGTCTCTGCAAAATATATTATCAATTTATTAAAGTATGCAACACTACATTTACTTTCTGGATCATCTGCTAGCGGTATAAACTCTCAATAAATCAAAATAAATAGCAATGAACAAGAAAATATAATAATAATGTTATTTTAAAGGAAGCCTATTATTTTAATAGGTAGCACATTGATGATTGTTGCTACCTGGTAATCGACCATATGGAGTTTGCACATTTTCTGTGTTTCTGCACTGTCTTCTGGGGACTCCAAAAGTGAAACGTTAGTCTAATCAATGATTCCACATTAGCCCACCGTGAATTTGTGCTTATATGCATGAGTGGGTCTGGCAATGTACCTGTGCCCTTTTGAGTGCTATTTCCTGCCACAAAACCCGTGTTGCTGGGACAGACTACAGCCCCCTATGTCCCTGAATTAAATTACATGGATTTCAGAATGTTATGGTCTTGTTCTATCCCAGATATACACAAAAGCTTCATTCATATACTTGACACCATAGATTTTTTTTCTCTAAATCCTAGAATGAAGCAAATAGTACTTTAATTATTTTGACACCTTTACATTGGCAGCTGGATGATCAAAGTCCATTCCTTTTAGTTCCTAAATTAATAACTAAACTCATCTCTCAGTCTGGGCTTTGTACTGAACAAGAATCGTACGTAGACTTCTATATTATGGCTCCCTTATACGCTCTCAGGGCCGCGCACCTGGATCTGGAAAACAAACCAGGCTTTGAATCATAAGAAGATTTCAAATACTTTTGTCGTGGTTGCCCCTGCATTCACAGTTCATGTTGCACAACAAGGCAGAATGAACTGTAACTTAGACAAAATTCTTGCATCTAATTCCAAGTAATTGACTTTAAACCATTTGGGAGAGACAAAGTTCATTTGTGTATATGTGGTGTTCTGCTTTAGCATATTTAAGAAAACTGTACCGCTCTACGGCAAAACATAAATGAAGCATATTAAGAATGGCAATTATTTTCATTAGAAATACATCATTCATATATATCTATTGTTATTCTAAACTTACTAACCTTTCACTTGCAATTATGGTCATGGTTAATAATCTAACACCAAAAAGATATGAAACAATTTTTTACTAAAATAATTTGTGTAGATCCTATAACAAATGATAAATGGTATGCAGAATGCATTCATTTCCTTTGAAAGCTGGCCTTTTATTAAACAATAAGTTTACACTGATCTTTGTCACTTGTAACATGGCTTTTCAGCATGCACAAAAAAGACGTAATATGCACTCCACCCTGACTGTGATTCTTGATTTTTATTCATTTTTGGCGTAGTTCTTATTCTTATTTATTCAAGAGTTTAAAAGTGACTGAACCCTAGACTGACCAAAGCAGTAGACGGTAGTTCCATCATAGTTCCATCACTTCTATATAGTACAAGAATTACATGAGCACATAAAGGGATAACAGTTTGTTTTGTACCTTTTCCTTTTAACATGTGATGCTTTTTGTTAGTTATCCCAGCTTTTACCATGATCCAACCCAAACCCCATTTGGTGTTTAAGGCTCATAGATATTTTCTTTTGCATGCTTCCCCATCTGTTTAGTAGGACTCACATCAGTACTGCACTCAAAAGTAGAATAATTAGGTCTATTCCAGCAGCAGTTATCCGTCAAATTTTCTTTCACTAAAGGTTGGTAGATTATACACTTTTTTTCAACATTTTAATTAAAAGTATTAATTAAGCACAATTCTTTAATATAAGATCTGGTAAACACATGTATTCAAATACTTTGAAGTAGGATTAAATGATTCAAACAATGCTTAAATTGCAACTTCTTACAGTCCATGTGTTATGGTGCCTGTCAGTGCAGATTTTGCATGTTCTCCCTCGATCTTCTTTTCACTTCTGAGTACTGTATACATTTTTTTTCCACATCCCAATGATCTGACATATTAGGTTAAGTGTTGACTCCAGCTATGAGACTTAAGGCAGATTCTTTACCTTGCACCCGATAACTGTTTTCAAAAATGGATGGATATATGTCTTGGTACACTATAAAAGGATACTAACATTGTGCATATCAACAATTACACATTGTTAAAAAAAAATTATACAGACTGTAAATCTTTAACTTCAAAAGATCTTATTTTGCTAACAGCACAGAAACAACATTTTAAAAGTTTAGCATGATTTAGCCAGTAATTTCTCACGAAGTTTAATGAATGAAATGTTGTGGTAAAAACCTGATCAAAGATGCTTTCCACCAACTGCAACATATATCATCATATCGGTCTAGTTATGTACATTCTAGTCATTGTTCCTTGTCTTTGTAAAGCTTCTGATTTATAAGACAATATGTTCCACTCGGTGAATCATAACTCCAATCGATAATGCTTTCAGAGCTTTAGTATTGAGTTAGATTAAAAAACATGATCCTAGGGAGAGCTTTTCAAGGTAGAAGTGAAGACTCTCTGATTACTGGTCTACTAAATGTTAACAAAATGGGGTTGTTCTGAACACAAAGAGGCAGCTGAATTTGCAAAAACAGATTGAAAGTGGATTTTTAAGAAGGAAATTAGTAAAGTAATGAATATCTTGATTAGCATAATTAAAATAGCTGTACTTGTCATATTAATGCTATGGTGTTGCAGTGGTTAACACTGCTGCTTCAAATATCCAATGTCCTGGACTCAAACCATGTGGCCACATGTAATCTGTATGAACTCTGCCTGTTCTACCAATGTGGGTGCAGGCTTTCCTGTGGGTTCTGTTGTGGAGAATATCTAGTAAATACAAAAGAGTCTGGAGGCAGGTGGAGCCTTGTTCAATGCCTCATGGAAGACTAAAGAAATTTAACAGACATTCTTCCTTTAATCAGCTAGGTTCAATTACATATAGTGACTAAGCATTTCAAACACACCAATCAGCACAGATAAAAGGCATGGTCCAGAAACACACCTCTGTATTAAGTATTATGTAAAGTGCCAAAATAGTTAATAATTAGGAGTCATGGGTGAATACCTGGTTAAATCTAAATAGCTATCAGAGAACAAAATATAAAGTTAAATGTCATATACAATTTAATTTCTAATTTAAATATACCGATAAACAAACAGGCAGGCTGTTTCAAGTATATTTTTCTCTTACAGTACTCTGTTTTTTCTACTCACATACTTGTGCAGGTCAGGTTAATAAGCAACTCCAAGCTGGCCCTGTGTCCTTAAGGTGATGCCGCTAGTTGAATTTTGGTTAGGTATGTTAGGTTACTGTTGTGGTATAAATTTTTGTCTACAAATTGATAACTATTTTGTATATCTTTATTTGTAACTTAGACCAAGCAATGTAATATTAGAGATACATCATTGATAAGAACAGCAATGGTTTGATGTTTAACTAACAGCCCCCAATTTAGGACCGAGTCAGGTTAGTGAGGAATTTTGTGACAAAGTCAGGGGAAGTCCCTAAAACCAGTTTGGCAAGTGATTTTCTGCAGGACTCTTTCATTCAACCCACACATGAAAGCCAGACTACCTAGCTGGCAATCATCATCTCAGCAAATGGTTTTGAAGGCAGGTGTGAAAGATATTGTGTGCCCCCATTGGTCTGAAATATGGCTGTTTAGGATTGGTTTAAATCAGACGTCATTCTGTAGCACGACACCCTATTGGTGTAAGGATTTGGACGAAGAATGTATAAATTTGGTTGCTTTACCCCTTCCTCTCTCTCACACCATCACAATGAAGGAGCATCTCACACACCATGGAGTGAAAAGAAGACCACACTGAGAAGCACAACTCGGCAGCCATATTGAGACAGGCATGCTGCCTGTTCTGAAGAAAGCTGACTAGAAATGATGACTTAACTAGAGACATTTTAAGTAACTAACAAGTTTGTGTGCTGCCTGAAACTACACATCAGCATTTGTCTGGTTGTATGGTTGCCAATATTTAAATGTACTGTATTTTGCTTATTGTTATTATTTTATGAAAATTTTCAATAATACATCATTTAATGTTGTAGCTTAGCTCCTGCTTGTCTTTTACTCCATGTAATTGCCTGAGGTTATAGATGTAGAAGGGAAGGTAGGGAGAAGTTATAAAGTACAATACCTTATAAACAGTGGTAACTCTATGAGATTTGAGGCATTCTGACAAAGGCTACACAATAAAGAATACAAAAGGGGAAAGTAGAGTAATATAGAACTCTACCAAGACAAAACAGTTACCTGAAAAGAATATATTGTCTTACAGGATTTATTTTAACTGTCTTGTGTAGTAAGTAGTTTATTATTTTCATGTTTAAAATGTTGTTAAAATTATTGAACTATTTGCATTATGTTCTGTTTTCCTTATTCAACTGTTAAATTCTGTTTTTATTTGCCTATCCTTTCTTTATTGCAGCTCATATGTAAATTCAATTTACATCCAACCATCTCATGTAAGATACCTCATTCAATATATTAACACAGCAACCAGAATTTTTTGTATTAATCAACCTAGCATTAAGTTCTTAAAACTCCATAAACTATAACTTCAAGCTGTACAGCCAAGCATGTTAGCTTCTAATATGAGCACACAGGCAACAAATTTTATTTTGAAGACAAAACAATTGCAGAGATTTTGAAACTTAAAAAGAATATGATAAAAGGGAACAAAGCCAAAAATGTCCATGTAGTGGATGCTCAGTAATGACCCTTGGGCTAAAGTATTTCAGAAAATGCTTTTCCTTCTTTAGAGCCAGATGTTCAGACCATATTAAAACAATAAATGGCATATACGCTTTTGAAATAAAACTTGTTTTTATTTTTTTGATCAAATATTTATTTATTTATTTATTGACCATTAAAAATAAACAGTGAAAGAGTTTCAGATACAAAAGTAATACCACTGTAAAGTAAAAGTGCTAGGAAAGGCAAAAGGTATTATATTTCAGCCAGGCTTACTCCCCTGTCTGAGGTTTAAATGCTATTTCTATGTATTTATTGTTCGTTTTTTGATTTGTTAGTTTATGTAAACATGATTGAACATTTACTTTCTTTATGTATAGATATCTTTTTCATGAAAAATGTGTTTTGTGGGAGGTCCCTTAAGAGGCACGGCCAGCTGCTTATCAACTCAAGGGACTACCCTCCTCCCTATAAAGGCTGAGGAAAACCTGCTGTCCCTTGTGGTTCATTGAATGTGCTGGAGTTGGTGAGTTCGCTGGTGTTTGTTATTTCTCTTCTGATTATTTGCTTTTCTGGATTTTGTCCCCGTGCTTTCTTTTTGAGTATTATTTGTATCATGTATTGGGACATTGAGTGCTGTAGGATAGCCTACTTCAGGCAACTCATTTTGCCTTTTGAGCTATTTAGAGCGTCACTGTTTTCTGAAAATAAATCTTTTACTTTACAAATATTCCATGTTTTCCTTTGTTGTGACTAGGCACAGTTTGACGTCCTGTTAGTATTTTTTGATATACAGTAATCCCTCCTCCATCGCGGGGGTTGCGTTCCAGAGCCACCCGCGAAATAAGAAAATCCGCGAAGTAGAAACCATATGTTTATATGGTTATTTTTATATTGTCATGCTTGGGTCACAGATTTGCGCAGAAACACAGGAGGTTGTAGAGAGACAGGAACGTTATTCAAACACTGCAAACAAACATTTGTCTCTTTTTCAAAAGTTTAAACTGTGCTCCATGACAAGACAGAGATGACAGTTCTGTCTCACAATTAAAAGAATGCAAACATACCTTCCTTTTCAAAGTAGTGCGCGTCAGGAGCACTGAATGTCAGAAAGTGAGAGAAAACCAAACAAATCAATAGGGCTGTTTGTTTTTAAGTATGCGAAGCACCGCCGGTACAAAGCTGTTGAAGGCGGCAGCTCACACCCCCTCCGTCAGGAGCAGGGAGAGAGAGAGAGAGAGAGAGACAGAGGAAAACAAACAGTCAAAAATCAATACGTGCCCTTTGAGCTTTTAAGTATGCGAAGCACCGTGCAGCATGTCGCTTCACGAAGCAGCTGCACACAGAAGGTAGCAACTCTTTCAGCATTTTTAGACGAGCGTCCATATCGTCTAGGTGTGCGAACAGCCCCCCTGCTCAATCCCCCTACGTCAGGATCAGAGAAAGTCAGCGCAAGAGAGAGAGAGAGAGAGAAACAAAAGTAAGCCGGGTAGCTTCTCAGCCATCTGCCAATAGCGTCCCTTGTATGAAATCAACTGGGCAAACCAACTGAGGAAGCATGTACCAGAAATTAAAAGACCCATTGTCCTCAGAAATCCGCGAACCAGCAAAAAATCCGCGATATATATTTAAATATGCTTACATATAAAATCCGTGATAGAGTGAAGCCGCGAAAGGCGAAGCGCGATATAGCGAGGGATCACTGTATTTCTAATTTTTGTGCTTAGGAACTCTCTAGTTCACAACACCAGGAGACTAATATTAATAACTGAATAAAAGCTAGATTATACAGGGTTTTTTTAATAAATCTATTTTAATGTAAGCTCATCAAAGATACTTACAGTGTACAACACAAAACATGGCTGCTTAATGCATATACTGTAGTATCACAAACAACCTGAAGTTTATATATATTGCCGACTTCTGATCCTAAAATAAATTAAGGTCACATAAATTACCTGATTTCATTTAAGCAATTAAAATAAATAAGACAAATTAAAAATCACCCCAGATTCAATTACCTCACTTATATAAAAATATATGTTTACAGCTTGCAAACCCCACATCACAGCATGTAAAATGTAGATAACCATATCAAGATTCCCTTAGGTTTTAATTGTAAATAAAACGATGGAAATAGCCACAAGGGATGGAACTTAATAGCACATCACATTAAAGATACTCTACTCTAGGATAACAAATTATGATTTGTTAAAGTCATATATTGTGTCTATGCAGTTTAATCAGGCAGTTCCAAAGGAGGCAGAGACATTTTTAATGAGATACATTTTTGGAGAGGTTTGGGAGGGGGGGAATTAGAGCCTACAGCACTCTTGGGTGACAGAAACCGATGGATGGGATACAAGGATACAAGTGCATTATGGATGAATAAACTCACAGTGGAACAATATAAAGTCAACAATAAATTTACAGTGCGGAAGGGCATAGCCAGAGAAAATTCATATTGACACAGGACACGTATACAGACTTTTTAAGAACTAGCATATGAATCCAAGATTCTGGAGTTGTTGCTTGCCTTGCTGCCTGCAAGTGTTTCTGTTCTTATTAAATGATGCACATTCTACTTTTAGAATAGTGTTATCATGTGATGGACTGAAGCCCTGTTCAGGGGATTGTTCCTGCCTTGAGCCCTATGCTTACTAGGATAGGCTCCAGCCCCCCATGGCATAATCAGGATTAGAAAATAGCAATAATGTCACTTTACATAGAATAAGAGAAACGTTCTAATTAACAGTGTTGTGTTTCCTTCAATAAATGATATTTATGTTGCCATTTAAATACATAACTCACACACTTAAACTATATTGTGCAATTCAAAATTAAAAACATAAATATGTACATTAGCTTTGTATTTGTGGGTCTGTTATGATATTGTAATGTTTGCCTTGTTTCATAGATTATTTCAATTTGAAAAGAGAATTGAGATCTTTTATTCTGTAAAGAATTGTTAATGATACTGTACGTTCTAGTTTGCAATGTGTTATGTTTAGCATAATGCTGCAAGCCAAGTGCATTGAATTATTGGTAACACTTTGGAATAGTGACTGCTTAATTACACTATTATAATAGATGTATTTGTTACCAAACAATGCCTTCCCTATTCTAAAGTGACAGTATTTGTTTTAAATTTGTAAAAAGGAATAATAAAGAAGAAGGTGTGAACCAAATAATCTTGGTTTAAGAATCAAATGTCTTATGGGTCCGATTTTTTCATTTTTAAAAGTTTTGTGTAACCTGATATTTTCAAAACACCAGATATAATTTCCTGCTAATGTACACAATAATGGGTAGCTGTATCAGTGATCTACTGATTATTTCACAGATTTTAATGACAAAAACTATAATGTTAGTGCAAAAGTCAGGCATAATTAATGTAAAAAAAGCACAGTGGCAGCAAAATTGAAAAAAAACTCATATTTTGAAAAATAATGTAAAACATTAAATAATCATAAATCCTGCTTTGAATCTGAAATGTTTCAATAGAGAATGAAAGATGGGCTGTTTTCCTTATTTTCTCATTTTATTGAACTGTTTCAGTGTTCAATTAGATGTTTTTGTGTCAGTATTGCAAAGACAATTGCGGTTTTTACTTCTCTTCGTGACAGGATGCGTGACACATTAAAATAAAGTGGAAGTTCTGTAAACAAGGTTCCCTGTCCTTAAGCGAGCTGATATGCATGTAATGTCATTTGGAGGAAAACTGATATTACCGACTTTGCTTTGCATTGGCACAAACTTTAACTAAAGTGTCACAGGGCCCATATTTGGAATGCAGTTTCTGGGTCTCATCTGATAAGCCTGATCGGTCACAATCAGATTAGGAGATGTCTTCTTGATGCAACATTTAAATACTTGGTCAGTGAGCAAAGAGCCATAATGTAATTATTGGCAACTTTGTTGGACAGAACATTGCATCAGTTATCAACCAAAAGGTTAGGCTTATGTGCACTCAAGAAAACAATTGTAAAATGTCTAATAATTCCTTTGTAAGCAATAAATTATAATTTTGTGGGTGCTGGCCTGGCCAAAATTACTACTGCATAGCAGGACTCCTATTGCCTAGGCTAGAGCGATCCATTTTACTCCGAAAGATAACCTAGTGCTGGACTGTCAGAGTGGAAGACCATCCATGATGGAGTTAGATGTGGAAGTCACCTGTAAGACTGAAACTTGCTAAAGTAAAGCAAGGTGCACAAGCAAGAGAGACCAATGTAAAAGCAACATGTTCAACTTGCTGAAGAGTTGAATGATCACTGACTGCCCAGCAGACACAATGACACATGAATTTATTTTAGTAAAAGTGGGCTAATGTGTGTGAAAAAAAAACTTCAGTACCACCTGTAACCACAAGATGTGACAAAGTGAAGAAGAGGAGCTTCTGAGCAAAGCGGGCTGAAAAACCTTCCCCATGTGTAATGAAGAAGTCCAACTAAAGAAGGAATAAGACAAAGTATTGTCTACACCCAGCGTCAACAAGAACCAAACCATTTGCATACCATATAATTCTACAATTCTACAGCTATAACTGTAATTCCAAGAACTATTGACTGTAACTTGGTAGTTAGGATAAAGCCAACTAGAGTATTTGGATTTTGGTATTACTATAACTGAAAAGTAATAACCTGTGTGAAGCATACATTTTTATCTGTAATAAGTTTCTTTTCTTAAGTTAAGTTGGAAAGTTCACAGCAGCATCTCTCTCTGTCTCTTTCTCTCTCACACACACACAAACACACACAGAGGAGCTGTGTATGTGGGTTAAACTTTTGTTGATTAGCTGTGAAGAAATCTACACCACCTTAACAGTGCAGACGCTAGAAACATTATAACAAGAACTAATCCATGTAACCTGCTGAAGGACTAGAATTCTCACTAGAACATTTCAAGAACAGTCTGGAACAAATGATATCTCCTGAGTAATTCTTTAGATAAAAATAAAGGGAAAAGAATTCCTACGTTGTGTCTTTTTCTACAGGTGATAAAATGATCAAACTAAACTAGCACAGATATACAGTTTGTGTTGTTATTGTCCTTCACCTGTACATACTTGCTATATATCCGTCATCTATTATCCTTTAACTTGTATTATTATGCTTATTGCAGTCAGTACATTTGGCTTATTTGTTGAATAACAGTTCATCACTATGTCTGAACCACAACACAGAGAAAGAGTAAGTTATTTTATGGGGACTTTTGTCAACTTTGTTCATACATTATACAGATCTCTTCATAGATTTAGCATCATGGCTAGAAGGTGTAGTAGAGATCTCACAAATACCACAAGTTCATCATGTCAGTAAGATGCACTGCACTACATGTAACTTTAATCTTAGGTAGAGGTATCCTTGCTATTCCTCATCTGTATCCATCACAGACTGAAACAGGCTTTATTCCCATTTATGTGTTGTTTCAGTATCAGCACAAAGTTGTCAACTAGAGCTCTCAGTTTTAGTGAAGGATGAATCTAGAGTGTGTGCTTGTATATCAAATAGCATCACTTGTAGTTATTATGCTTCACCCATATCACAAAAGAAACATTAGAAAAAAAGAACTATAGTGTGAAAATTAACTCTACTGCTAAACATTTTTAGCCTGGATCATGGCTCTAGTTTCTGACTAATTTTATGCTTGCAAAACAATTATAAGTTCTGGGCTTTTAACAAATTGACAATAGAAATGACAAAAATGTGCAAACAGCAACTGCCTTTAAAATATGTGCACAATAAAACTAGAGGCTACTATTCCTTGTCTAACATATGCACATTGTTCTCAAAAACTGAAACAAAAATAAACAAAATAAATCTTAAATTTTAGCAATCTGGAGCCAAATGGGGATGATATGCCAGTTATCACAAAGAACATCTTTATAAATATATCATTCAATTATTTATCCTACATATTTATCACAAAAATTTTGTTACACTTTAAATTGCTCACATGTGTTCCTTAAATAAATACACTCTTAAACCAACAACTGCTCAGCATGCAGGTATTGCATTGTGTTAGGGCACTAAAGTATTAACTAAGGTTGCAACCCCTCGTTGCTTTGAATCATAATTAGATTTTGCACTTGCTGCCTGTAACATTGAGGCAGCTTTAGCAGAAATCCACCTTTATATCTATTTTGCTTTTCTGCAAAAATTAATCACTTTGTTTAGTAACACAATTAAGGACTATCTTGTCGTGTTTGTCCTACCAGTTTGCTATCAAGGACTAAAATAAACAAATGAAAAAAAGTGTCTTGTCTTACTTTAAACCTGTTAAAGCAGAGAAAGTGTTACACCTCTTTAATGAGCTATGAAAATGCATTTATTTTGGTGGTAGCTTTGTTCTGGGAAGGTAAACTATAATGAGAATTCTATGAAATAAAGCCATTTGATGAAAAACAAGGACCACTTTCATTAATGCATTTAAAAGACATTTGTTAAATAAGTTTTTGTAAGACCCAGCGATTGGATTAGGCTTACAGGTACAAATAATATATTTGCATTTTAATTAGCTAAATAAGTATAAATTACATGATCGAGGATGATAGACACTTTGGCTTTAAATAATGAGTTATGGAAGCATTTAAGAGATCAATACACCTTGCAAGATTAATGTTGCACTTATATTTATGCAATGCATTCAGAATAAAGGTAATTACACTTTGCAAATGTTGAATATTGTTTCTTACTTCATATTATAGTTTATTAACATGATGAAATAGTTGTTCTAAAAACAAAACAGCTGTGGTTCGGTAATTGTTTACTTTCATACATAAATACATTTTACATTTTTGACCACTTGCAAACCTAAATTTGCATACATGATTATAGTAATAGCGCTAAGTACTAGAATAAACATTATTTACAATTATTATTTTTATGAAAAGGAGAGGGATTCAGCCCACTCACCACTAGCTGTCATCTTTAAATCAGCTTGATTCTTGCTGCTATGGCCTCTTGCAGCTGGGACTAGAAAACCACACTCTGGGTAAGGCAGTGACAGTAGAAATAAATCTACATGAAAAGATTATCTAAGTAATGATTATAAAATAATAATATTCTTCTTACTAAACTTCATTTCAAAATTTCAGATTTAGGATTATGATCATCACTGTATAGTTATGACAGGGTATAACTTTGGACACATTTTATTTTGTAAATTTAAAACAAAAACCTTTAAAAATAGCATAAAATGTATATAAACTCATAAAGTTTTAAACAATGCCATTTGTTGCTTGCCAGAATATTTCTAGTTTATTTAGAAAAACAGAAAAAGAGCAAAATGTATTTTATGTTTAATGAAAGGACATGTAAATAGAGTGTCTTACTGTAGCTCATAATATGTTGCTAGTTTTATTTTTCTGGAACTTCTCTTTGGATTTGAGATGTACAGTCAGCTTATCCATTCTTGGCACTTGCATTGTACATAAGATAGATAGATAGATAGATAGATAGATAGATAGATAGATAGATAGATAGATAGATAGATAGATAGATAGATAGATAGATAGATAGATAGATAGATCTCTATTAATCTCCAGAAATTTGGCTTTTTATATAAGCGCTTTAAATAAATAAATACATACATACATACATACATAAACAAAGTGGTCAAGTAAAGAAATTACAAGTCGCTACTGGAACTGTCATCCCGTTTAATTCTCACAAAAGTCCTTTTTATAAGAAATAGAAATTAGGAACGCTATGCATGTCAACAGAAAGTATTTACAAAATATTTATGTTAGGCAAGGCAGCATTCTCTGCAGTGAGACTGAACGTCTTTTTCCGTCAGCAGTGGGATGTACAGTGTGTGGACCTGAGGTGTCGGAATCAGTTTCCCTCATTTTCTCTGTGCTGCAGTGGAAACAAGCGAGAAAAATGTTAGTGCCTGTGCCCCTTCTTGAATTGAAATGGCATTACATAGCTGAAGGGAGCCAGGATTGTGGTCCACAGATGCTCATGCGTGACAATATATACACACTATTATCTGAACACACACCAAAATGACTAAAAAGCAAGAAAATTAAAAAGAAGGAAAACGTCTGACTTGACAGTCACAGTCCCAGTGA
Source organism: Erpetoichthys calabaricus (assembly GCF_900747795.2). Classification (NCBI taxonomy): domain Eukaryota; kingdom Metazoa; phylum Chordata; class Cladistia; order Polypteriformes; family Polypteridae; genus Erpetoichthys; species Erpetoichthys calabaricus. The sequence continues at coordinate 77,474,706 of NC_041398.2, read as the reverse complement.
GGCGTTATGAAGATGTATTGCTGTTGGTATAAAGGAGCCCCAGAAGCGTTTCTTAACACACTTTTGATGAATAGTTTGTTGGCTGAAAGTACTCCATGTTAGTGTGTCATACACAGAGGATTGTGCAGCATTGTTCAGTTTTGTTTTAATTCTAACATTGTTGTGTACCTGATGCTACAACTCTGTCCTTGCAACCCCAAATAAGTTTTAAGTGCGTCTGTGAAGACTATGTTATGTCATTTGGAGAGGTACAAAGACACATTGGCTAATCCTGCTGCAACTAAACTCCAGGGGATCATTCTTGCCATAACTACATGAGATCCCACCAGGTACTATTTTTTGATCCAGGGATGTGCAAGCTAAGATGGTTAGTGATTGTAAAATCCATTGATAAGCAATAGCATGAATGAGGGTGCTGTCCAGAATTGGTTCCAGTTTTTAGATTGATATACAGGTGTGGGGACGCTTTAATGAAATAAACAGATAAAATCTGTACTATTAAAAAGAATTGAAAAAAAATCTATTAAGACAGCATTAAAGACATATAAAGAAGGAATAATCCCAAAATCTGAATGAAATGATGTCAGAGACTACAGTTAAATTATAACCACATTAAATTTAAAGAGGATTATGAATAGTATGTCAGTAAGTTTCAACACTCTAGCAGTGCCATTATCCTTTTTGGCATCTCAGTTAAGCAATGGTTGTGTTCTAAAATGTAACTTTAGCAGAGCTGGAGCTGAACTGTGTTTGATTTCAGTCTGTGAAACCTTTTCCTCAGATTTTCCCTACTCTGTTGACAGTTTTATAAATCCAAATATCATGTATTATATCAAAGAAAGAAATTTCAGATGCTGCTTGCATGGTACATGTCATGCTCTGGTGTTCTCTGTTATTTGGCAGCAACAGTATTACCCATAAGCAAAGGAAACCGGACATCTGCAAAGAAAATCAGTCATGTTGGCTTAAAACACACGAATATGTCTTATCATCATTATACTCTTTAATATTTATGCATGTATTACTATGTAATAGCATGTATATTTGGTGTCAGTGTCTTTTTGTACTTTTCATTTTTGTAAATGGTAAATAGAGTCTGAATAAGTAATAAAACCCTGTGAAATACCTTAAAAGGAGTACTTGGCTTAGAGGCCCGATGTAATATGTGCGTGTGACTGTGGAGATTTTTAGCAGTTTTTAGCTTTGAATAAATTAATTTTAAATTACCTTTGTAACATTATTGAACATCCTAATTTGGTGATGTCCTTTATCCTTTCACACCAATACCACCATGGACTACATGTAGCATGTTGCAGTTGAAGAGAACTAATAATATCGGCCTTGGTAAAACAAAAAATACAAATATTGTATACAGAAACATACTTAGTAACATTGTAGTTTTTTTATAAATTCAGTTAATCAACAACATTAATTGAGGCCCATTGACTTAGAAAATTTCCCAGGTGAAGTCTTAAGAATGAAAAGTGGGCGAGGCTGACCATGCCTCAGAGGATTGATGACCAGGAGCGAAAGAGTGAAAAATAAAAGCAAAAGAGAGAAGGCTAAGGAACTCTCTTGGAATATGAAAAACTACACCTCCTATGGGAAGCCATTGGGTGGACCCGGGTTCATCTCTGCATTATGCAAGAGGATTTGAGGACAAAAGAAGACTTCTTTTATTTTTTATGGTGAATTTGAGAGAGGGACTGGTGCGACTTTGTGAGAGGGTGGTGGATGATAATTTCCTGGAAGCTCTTGCACTAAGAAACGTTAATGCACAGAATGTTAATATTCTTGATTAACATTTAAAGGGCTTTTTTACTTACTGTAAATTCATTACTATACTTGTTGCTGTGTATTAGCTGAGTTTTTGTTAAGTGTTTTATATTGTAAGGTGTGTGGAATTTTGTAAATAGTTGATTATATTGTATTGTATTTTCAGTATAGTAACACTTTTCACGCCATTCTTACATTTGCTCTGTTGGTGTGTTCTGCATTTGTTGCTGCGGCTAGTAAGGAAAGCAGTGTTGGTAACTCGTGCTTCAGATCATTTTTTCATTTTTTCTTTTTGCTGCCCCTTGACAGCAAAATATAATAATAATAATAATATAATCATGCCATGTTGGGATGGATAAAGTGTCTCAAGAAATGGTACAGCTGTATGAAACAAAGATTCTTAAATAATCTGAACAATTACATTTTCACCAATTTACTCAAATGTTAAATGTTGCAACAAAATAAAATCAGATTACAAAAATCCATTTAAAATAAAAAAAATGTATTTTAAAATTATATTTGGTATGCTATATTTTTTTCACAATGAATCATTTAGAATTTAAACCTTTACAAAAATTACACACTTGAAGCAGTTCAGATAACAGACAATACAAGGTGGCACAGTAGCACAGTAGTTAGCACCGCTGCTTCACAGTTTCTTTTCCAATCACTGTCTGTTTGGAGTTTGCCTGTTGCTGTGCTTGTGTGGCTTTTCCTAGGGGTACTCAGGTTTTCTTCCTGTGTCTAAAAACATGCATTGACCCCAGTGTGAGTGCTTGTGTGTGAATGGACTGGTAACCTGTCCTGGGCTGGTCCTGCCTTGCACTCAATGCTGCTGTGAGTCTCTAGCCTATCTTTGCCTTACATTCAATTAACTGGGCTTAGCAATGTTATGTATCTAGCTATTAAAACTTTAACATTTTTATATATATCTAGTATTTTGCAATAATAATAATAATAATGATATTTCACTGTTATGATAGTCAGGATATACTCAAATTCATGAAGTAAAATACAACAGTTATTATATATATGCAATCATGATATTATTAATGTCACACACATTACCTATTAAAATGAATAGTTATATTAATCTTACCTTCAAAACTGTGAGTTCTAAATATTTGTATAAAACTCCTCTTTTAGCACAATACAGTATGGCAGTATGTCTAACACATGACTCTGATATTATTTTGTTTATCTCAGAAATAGTAAAAAAAGCAAATGAGAAAATGTAAATATTTCAAGTTTAAATTAACATTCATTGTAAGTTTTTGAAGCCATCTTCAAAGTGAAATATGTTTTGAATTGCATTTTCAAAGAAGTTATTTTATACTCTTTAGACTTTTTAGGAATGTATATATGCAAAAATACAGCTAGATGGAACAGTTGAAATTGATGCTTGAACTTGCTCGTCATAGTTCTTTACTTTTTGTAATGGTACAGTTGTTTGTATTTACAATCACTCACGGATGTTATTTCACAATTACAAATTAGCAATCTTCATGCAGCACATACTTATTTGACAGAAAAACTGTTAAATCAGCATCATTTTTGAAGCCTGTTTGATCTAAGCACATTTCTTGGAATACAAATAAGGAAGCACAGACCCAGAACATTAGGAACAAAGGTTTGTTTAAACACTTTCCTCTCAACTCTGCTATTTTACTGTCATAAAAGATTAATATATTCTCACCAACTGAAATCCCTTTTTGAAAGAATGAACTGTGTTATAACATTTTTGATCCAAATTACAAAAACAGTACACATAGAATTTAAATGTAGCCGTTTTGCAGGATGGTAATTAATTATCATCTTGTTTACTAATATAAAAAAAAACATTTCTTCAAACATTAAGCCGGTTTACTGGCATACTGTATATATACATCATACATACAAGTTTTTTAAGAAACAAGCATATATACTGTATGCACTAGTTGTTGTTAGTCTGTTTAGTACTTGAGACCTGCAGAAGTTTCTGCATAGTTCTTTATCAATAAAAATGCACATCTTGGTTTTCCTTACCCATATTGTTAGCCTAGACTTTAGAGTGTTTTCAAAGCATTTATCATGGAACACCCTAGAAGGAAATTTAGTGATTAATTTGTAACCTGGAACAAAAAAAAAAAAATCCATTTTATTTATATAGCACCTTTCCAATGAATGTTAGGAATGAATAGCACCACTTTCTATAGAGTATATAACAGAAGGCTTATGGATCTTTCTGATATTCACTAAATAAGAAACAGACAAGAAGCAGTCCTCTGTCACTGATCCTATATATGAAATTAACATATCACTAGTTCTAGATGAAACAATGCCACATGATTGGTATCAGATCTTTTTTAGGTTTAGTTTATTTTTATTGGTATTTTTTCTGTATGTTAGTAGAAGAAGAAGAATGGAATTTTTACTCATGCTTACCCTCTGTAAAGCAAGTACACACATAATAAATACCTTATCACAATAACAGCCCAACATTAATATCTTCATACAGCAAAAATGTAAAATGTGAGATATTCAGCAGTCCTGCTGTATCGACTTGGATGTTCTTGTCAGGTAAGAGCCAGGAACAGAGCACAGGCCCGCCTTTATCTCAGATCATAGGAAAGAAATATAAATCAGGTCTCTGCAAGTTCTGCATAATTCACAAGATGTGAGAGAATTATACTCTGTTTTTTAAACTACCAAAGATGCATGACTGACCATATCTGAAAAAAATAGGTTTAGTAGGCTACAGGAACAGTTTAGCTGGTCAACTGACACGAAAGGCACAATTGGAACTAATGCAGTTTATCCTAGCAACTCTCACTTTCCAAGACAGAGGGCAATGACAATACCTGAGTTCTCAGAATGAATCACAGTTTATGCAGTGTCACACACATGTGCATGGGTGACAGCTAAAGGGCTCGAAGGAAGGTAATTCCACACCAGACCAGGGGATGGCGAGGTGCACAGATACTTTCTCTTTTTCCACTGCAGTCCCATTATGGGAAATTCCGCCTGGCATCCATGACATTACTTTCTGTTCAGGAGCCCGATGATGCCACTTCCGGAGCCCAAAGACGTAACTTTCACTTCTTCAGCCAAACTTTAAAAACCCACCATCTCAACCACACCAATTAGTTCTGTTTTGGACTCAAACCGGTACATATCTGTACTAAAGATTATTCCATTTGCAGCCAGGAAAAATTATACAGGTGGCTGCCCCAAATTATTTTGTGGCTGTTGTCTCATCTTTGACAGCAGTCAAATATGTTCAACATTGTTAGGGTGTAACTCTTAGGAAATCAAAGAAATAAACTTTAGATCACTGTACAATAAATTGTCCTACTGTCTGCAAGGAACACTTTCAGGTTGTTCAGGAGCAGGTGAAGTAAAGAAGCATGATCCATGGTGGATGCAAGTGTTAGAAAATGCCGGTGCCAGTCTAGTTTCTCTATAGCTACGAACAAGTCTACATGATCAGAATTGTTGCCTCAGAGGATAGTGTAGCTTGTACATTTTAGTCATTAAAAAAAGAACAAAAATAACTAACAATGTGGACATGAGGCAGGAGATGTTGCCATTTTGAACTAGCATCATCTTTTGGCATTGATGGCGCAAGACTCCTGTAATGGGATTTATCTTCCTACCCCAGTCTGTAACAGACAGTTTTACAGAAAATTAATTATGATAACAGTTATCTTTAAGCACTATGAGATAAGCACGAGCATTAAATTTATTTATATCATCTGTAGACAAATAAGGATCCACTATTTACAGGCATATGCTGTTTTCATTTTTATTCTCTAAGCATGCAATTGTGTTAATTGATTTGGTTGGTAACACAGGAAAACAATCATTTTATTCATTCTGATTTGTAAAAAAAAAATAATACCCAGTTATATCCAAAAATATTTTGTGTGTCAACTGGCCATTCTTCCAAGTGAAGATGGTAACAATTCCAGTTATTTATTAGAATTTGCTTACTCACATTTCTCCGAATGTCCTTATGATTTTTCTGGATAATCAGGATATTGGAAAATGTGTCGTCAATTGACAACATCAGTTGTGTTTATCTAAAGATAAAATAGTGTAGACTTGTGAGCAGCAGTAATTACATGCTGTATTTGTTCTATTACTTCTATTTTCTATTCAAACATGTTACTGTGGAATATATTTGCAATAAATTGCAATGAAGAATCCAAGATGTCAAAAACAGAATGGCTGGCAAACGTAAAAAGTATAGCCAAGCTCAAATCAGCAAAGTATATTTTTTATTTCAGTTTCTCTCATAGCATTTTTTTCATTATTTTTTTTTATGTCATTGTATTTTTGATTAATTTATATATATTTGGCGGTCATTTTGGGCCCCTTAACTTTTTTGCTACACTTTATGTGCCTCACTTATGTTGATTGATGTGTATATACTGTACATTTATTCTTTACATCATTATTTTGACTTTTGATGTTTTACTATTTTCATGCATATAAATAACAGTGATAATCCAAGAATAGTCATCCATCTACCTACTTCCTGAATCTGCATAATACAATTTAAGATCCTGTAAAACCAAATCTGGCAGCACCTGGTCAGATGCCTTAGTCAACCTTAGTCTGAAAAAGTCTAATTTTCCTGTTTTAACAATATTTAAAGCAAAACCTGCAATTTTATCAATGAATCAATAAAGTATCTGCTTGTCTCTCTAGATCTTGAGCTGTAGATAGCATAATGCAAGCTTATCTCTTATATGCTACTTATAAGAGGATAAATCCTGTTTTTTTTTCTATTGTTGTGAATTATACAGCTGATATCATTTGCAGGTACATATCATGACCACCAATTTTGAGGTGCTGTCAACTTTGCTATATTAAGCAAAAAATATCAAACAGGTACAATGTCATAGAAGTGATATTAGAATAAAAAGAAATTTTCTGCATCAATTATAATTTTCATTCTTACGGGTGAGTAAAGATAATTTCTTGGGCAGAGCTGGGATGGATTCAGTCATTATTATCCACATGTAGATAAGGTGTCAAAGATGAAATCTGGCTGCCTTTGCATTTATGATATTTAAATATTATGATCAGAATTTTAGATGGACAATAAACAAGGTTGTTTATTTAGATATATTTCCTGTGCTGGCACTGTTTAGGGAAGACAGAGGAGGCCAAGACAAAAAATGAGTAAAATTTTGCGACATTTAAAACAATAAGCATATGTTTACAGGTGTTTTTAAAATAAAGGACATTGATTTCAGGGCAGACTGCATTTGAACAATGGGGCTGAGAAGGTAGGCTGATGATTACTTAACTCGAGTGATGAAAAAGAATAAAACTGCCTTCGTTAAACAGTCAAAAATAAATTAGAAAGCAAATCAAAAAAATGTAATGCTTAGCAAAAATGCATTTAGGAAAAAGAAGAATTTAGAGCATAATTACTGCATGCTTTAATGACTGAAGATTGGAAGAATGTTATTTTATAAAAAAAAAAGGGTATTGTTTCATGGTAGAATAAGTGAGACGTACCGAGTGTGTTATGGATTGTCCAACTCTCGTGCTTCCCATATTTAACACATGCACTTGCATGAACACACATACACACCATCCACTTTAATCACAGTTTATGAGTGATGCCTACACAGTCTGCTACTCCTCAATAATCCAAGCAGGAACTCACTAGCTTTCACTTAAGCAGACCTGATGGGTGCTTCCTAGACACTGGAGGCTGATATAACTTGGTTAATGCCACTTACCCAAGGTACCTTTCACTTGCTAACTATTAAAGGCATCCCTTCTCAACTGCTAACCCTGTAGAAGGGAAATGGCAGAATAACCACACCATTTATTTACTTCATTACTTTAATCATCCAGGATGAGCAGGCAAAGAATAACAATTTATTAACATTGTGAAATAATCAGTCTCAACACAGGAAAAAGGCTTGGGGCAGCCACCCGCATATTGTCCCTGGCTGCAAAGGGGTATATGAAAAGAGCACTATGTGTACTCCTTGAGTTCCAGAATTAACTGACTAATGTTCAAAAACATGACGGCTTTAAATGCAACGGAACCGGAAGTGACATGCTCCTGGGCGACGGGCCCAGAATTGATGTCTTCAAGTTTGAATCAGGCAAGTTTTCCCGTGTTTGGTCTGTAGAGGCAACAGAAGAAGGTTTAGTGCACCCGCCACTGCCTGGCCTGGCGTGGAATTACCTTCACTTGGTCCATACAGCTTCCTCCTACTCGCACGTGTGTGATAACATATATGAATAGCAGCAAAATGCCATGAGTAAAGAGTAAATGAGTGGCAAAATATGGGTGTGAGGCCTCTATGACCATTCAAAGGCTTCATTACAGGCAAATAAAAAGAAAGTTACATTCAAAAAAGATATGAAAGCTGAAGAACTGTGCCAGGATTGGGATCAATGCGAGAGACTGGGGCATTGTTGAAATTCAGAAGAATAAAACAGTTGGATGGTGTCTGTTTGGTCCAGCTGGATGGAGTTTCGTTCTCACCCTCACATGCTCTGTCCTTTATGCCCACAATATACCAAATGTGGGGTTTAGGGCACCGTGATTTAACTCACTGATAATTGGAAAATCTTTCTAGTGATTGATAGCTTCTGTTGATTGGCCTTTTGAATAACTGTCTTTTTTATTTATAAAATGGTACTATGCCAAAGACTTACTGTAGTAGTCCATGCATGTACAGAAGTCGAGTTCTAGGCAAGAGCCCACCTGAAGTTGAACACACAGAAGCACGCTACTGCAGCTTAGAAGCTGTCCCATCGGCAAAGCTGGAGGAGTCTCCGTATGTTGTTCAATGAGATGAGTTAGATTCTTTGTAACGTGAAGGTCACCAGTTCATGACTGACGGGAAGCAATTAGCTGTGATAACACAAAGTAAATTCCTCAAGTGAACAGCCAGCTGCTCTAATTTTAAAAATATATGGATTCAGTAATATCGATTTTTAAATTAGAACAACTGTCTGGCATGGTAATGCAGTGATTGGAACTGCTCCCTCATAGTGCTAAAGACGTGGTTTCATTTCTAGGTGATGTTTAGATAAGATGTTTTCCCCATTTGTGGATGGCTAATTCACATCCTTTCACGTCTTAAAGATGGGCAGTGTTAAGTTTATTGGCTCCCCTAAACTGGCCATGTGTTCAGGAGTGTACTCTGTGATGGCTTGGCATTCTGCCTAGGATTTTTTCTTATCTTTTGCCATTAGAGGATATGAGTTAAGAAATAAAAGAATGAGGGAAAGAAAAAAGTACCCAAAGATCTTTACTTTTATTTTTAATGTAAAAAATCAAACACCAAAATCAAAATGGGGTTAAATGTTAAGGGCATATTCACACTATCACTCTAACCTGGGTTTGAACTCAGGTACTAATCCGTGTAGTTAGTATTCTTATTTGATTATGGATAGACTATTTTAAATAAATTATAAGAACAGACTCCACAAGTGTAATCATAGTTTACCTTATAACTCAACATATAATGTATATTAATAGGAATGCTGATTATTTTCCTCACATTTGTGAGTAGTCAGTTTTTCTATGACTGCTATGAATTTACATTTTATTATTTGTCAATAACACTGTATGACAAACTGTAAGCAAATATTTATTTATTTATTTTCTGTTACAAATACTCAAATGCTTTTTGTCTATATTGAATCACAAACCTAATGGCTTGCTGGGGTCAACCCACATATGGGCCATGCTACACTGATCACTCTCCCACTTGGACAGAGGCAGTGGTGCTGTAAAAATTATGTTTCTAGACTTCTCTAGCACCTTCAACACCATCCAACCTCTGCTCCTTAGGGACAAGCTGACAGAGATGGGAGTAGATTCATACCTAGTGGCATGGATCGTGGACTGTCTTACAAACAGACCTCCGTATGTGCATCTCGGGAACTGCAGGTCTGACATTGTGGTCAGCAACACAGGAGCGCCGCAGGGGACTGTACTTTCTCCGGTCCTGTTCAGACTATATACATCGGACTTCCAATACAACTCGGAGTCCTGCCACGTGCAAAAGTTCGCTGATGACACTGCTATCGTGGGCTGCATCAGGAGTGGGCAGGAGGAGGAGTATAGGAACCTCATCAAGGACTTTGTTAAATGGTGCGACTCAAACCACCTACACCTGAACACCAGCAAAACCAAGGAGCTGGTGGTAGATTTTAGGAGGCCCAGACCCCTCCTGGACCCTGTTATCATCAGAGGTGACTGTGTGAAGAAGGTACAGACCTATAAATACCTGGGAGTGCAGCTGGATGATAAATTGGACTGGACTGCCAATACTGATTCTCTGTGCAAGAGAGGACAGAGCCGGCTGTACTTCCTTAGAAGACTGGCGTCCTTCAACATCTGCAATAAGATGCTGCAGATGTTCTATCAGACGGTTGTGGTGAGTGCCCTCTTCTACGCGGTGGTGTGCTGGGGAGGCAACATAAAGAAGAAGGACGCCTCACGCCTGGACAAACTGGTGAGGAAGGCAGGCTCTATTGTGGGCACAGAGTTGGACAGTTTGACATCTGTGGCGGAGCGACGGGCACTGAGCAGGCTCCTATCAATTATGGAGAATCCACTGCATCCACTAAACAGTGTCATCTCCAGACAGAGGAGCAGCTTCAGCTGCTGTCAATGTCCTGCTCCACTGACAGACTGAGGAGATCGTTCCTCCCCCAAACTATGCGACTCTTCAGTTCCACCCGGGGGGGGGGTAAACGTTAGCATTATTCAGTTATTGTCGGTTTTTACCTGCATTTTTATTACTCTTTAATTTAATATTGTTTTTTTTTTTTTGTATCAGTATGCTGCTGCTGGAGTATGTGAATTTCCCCTTGGGATTAGAGAGAAAAGCCAAGCAAAATGACACCTTTTATTGGCTAACTAAAAAGATTACAATAAAGTATCTATCTATCTATCTATCTATCTATCTATCTATCTATCTATCTATCTATCTATCTATCTATCTATCTATCTATCTGTCTGTCTGTCTGTCTGTCTGTCTGTCTGTCTGTCTGTCTGTCTGTCATAGCAGACATTTTCACAATATGCAGAATTATAACAGAGGCTGGAAAATGTGGGCTCACATCAGAATGGTCTGCTAGTGTGAAATGACTGCATTTTATCTCTGAATCATTGTGTAGAGTAGTGGAAAATGGTTAAACATAACGTAACATTAATCATGGTTCTGTTTAAATTTCATTTAAAAAAATGGCATTCAGTGTCAAAAGAAATTTTCAGTTAGTACAAGCATCCTGCAGATTAACAAAAATGCAACCACTGATCTAAAGTCAGGTGAGTCTTCCTTCTTTAATAAATGCAGAGGTGAGCGCTGGATTGTGACAGCAGGGTAACCAAAGGTCCTGTAATTAAAAAGCTCAGTTGTGCTCCATTCTTTCTTGACAGTGAACCCGTTTAATAAGCTGCTGCTCAAATTCAGTCATTTGAGTCAAATCAGCATAGGAGAGCTCCATAAAGAATCCTGTGTTATGCTTTAAAGGTAAACAAAACTAAAAAGCTAAAGAGATCAAACTGAATCTAGAAAGTAATAGTACTACTACTGTTATCTAGTCACCTTCAATAGTAAACACAATGTTAAGAAGCTTTACAAATACAGAGCTAATATTAAACTTCCTGTATGTTGTAATGGGAATATAAAGCACAGCAAGAAATGTACAGTATGTGACAGAGGGTGCTACAAAATAGGTACAGAGTAATTATCAGAATCTTATCATATATCATACTAACAGTTACTCTGTGAGCTGCTTTTCTAGTGTCATGACTGAGACTCTGCCAGTGAGCCATGTATCTTGTGTGTTGACCAAAGTCTAGGATATTTGTTAAACTGGGACCCTACCATAGGTCAGTTGAAGGAGTAACCTTGTAGGAAATCCTGCGACAATATACAGTGCCTGGTTCTTGATATCCTCACGTGGCATAATGTTGTTCCTTAAAGTCAGGGAGGTAACAGTTAACCATGGAACCATGATCCACTAAAGATTATTATTCTATGTCCTGTGTTGCAGGGACCTAAGGATTGAGTAGTTAGATAACAAGACTATTGACCTTGTACATTTGAACAATCTGGACAAGAACAGGCTATTTAGCAAAACAAAGCTCACAGGTACTATCCACTGTAGAGCCCAGGGGCACATACATCTGCCCTAACCCAACACAAACAGACAGGACACAACTTTGCCACACAGCACACATTTTATTTACAGCCAGGGAGTGTTTTTCTTTCACTCCCCTTAGCACAATATAATCCAAAGCACCAATAATCAAACACAGTCCTTTTCCTTTTCTTCTTACTCCACCTCTACTCCTCTCCCAGCAAGCTTCGTTCACTTCCTCCCAACTCTGGCTCTCCGAATGGAGTGAGGTGGCTCCTTTTATCCAGCACCTGGGAGTGCTCCAGGTGGTTCATCAGGATTACATGGAATCACTCCCAGATGTGGAGGAAATCCAGTGAATGGCTCTGCAGCTCCCCCTGGCGGCCCCCATGGAACCCAACAGGTCTGCACCAAACTCCAGCTCCCAGCGTGCCCTGTGAGAAACCATGGTGCCAGAGCCGCACAGGAGGGCTGCCCTTTAGCATCCCAGGGGAGGTATTGCCACGGTTCTTCAATTCCATTGGTGTCCAGGCTGGGTAATGGCCAAGGTCGCCCGTCACACCACTTAATTCTTCTAAAATAACATCAAGTTAAGTTTTGAAAGTCCCTAAAGTCTTATTGTCTACCACACTACTTTGTAGTTAAATTCATGTGTTTATGGATCTCAGTATAAAGAAAAACTTCCTAATGTTTGTGCAAAATTTACCCTTAATGAATTTCCATCTGAGTCCCCGTGTTCTTGACAAACTCATTTTAAAATAACAGTCTCAGTCCAATGTATTAATTCCCTTAATAATTCTTTTCCTTAACTTGAAAAATACTACCTCTTTCAATCTTTCCTCATAATTCGTCTCCAGTAGCCCTGGAATTAGTCTAGTTGCTCTTCTCTGGACGTTTTCTGGCACTTTGGCTCCTTAGCCTCAGAACATAGTGAGCCTGAAGTCAAGAGGTTTGGTGTTTTTGCCATAGATTAACCAGCTGATGGAAAAGAATCCAGAGGTGTGGTGATACACATATGGTAAGTATGAAAAAGGACAATTGCTTTACTACTTCTGTAAGAGGTGGATCAGCTACCCCACAAGTTTGACACCTATGTAGGTAGGTCCAGAACCATTTTGTGCTGTACTTTATACTCACCTTCAATGATATTTATTGTATATAAATTAAATCATATAAAAAACTCTCTGTATATAACCTTTGTTGGTGTGTTTCAGCCTTGTTATTTTAATTTTATTTTGAGGAGATGAAAACTGAAGTACTGTCCTTGGGTTTTCAAGTTCAGCAGCTGAGTCATTAGCCCACCTTGCCTAAATGCAACAGGATAACTGAAAAAAAATTCAATAAATAATAATGTTACTGAACTACTGAAGTCCAATATTGGATTAATGGTTTTTGAAGATGGATGGATTGCTACTGAATGAGTAGTACAGTGTTTATAGATCCTCTTATAAACAGAGACAAATCAGGGCCAAACTCATTTCTGGTTTAGATAAGCATTAAAAGATATAAAGGAATGAGATACAGTGCTCTCAGTGAGCTGAAGACAGAGATTTATTGTTTCAAATCTTGCCCCAAATAGAAGGGGCATGAAAGAACACTCTACCCAAAAATAATCATGTTACTTAACCCACGATGTTTATAGTGAAAGGTTGAGAAAAATGTCTATTCTCATGTTTAAATTCCAAAATTCCTAATACAATGGACTTCAATATGAGGTTCCAACCACATGAATAACAGCAAACAATATCGACACATCAACGAAGAAATCTCAAATTCCACATATTGCATTATCCAAATATCAGGTATCCTCTTGTATGTTCACAGATACTAAAAACACATAAATGTTGATTAAACATACTGTTAAATAAACCATTCCTAGAAAATTTACTTTTACAAAAATTTGGTCAACAGTCCTACTCAGTAACATCTCATTCATTAGCTGCCATTAGCTACCAAGTCTACACGAAAGCCAAGTGAAAACATCAGATGGAAAGTGTGCCTTGCATCTGTACAAGTCTATTCAAAGTGCTTCAACAAGCAGTAGGTCAATTCTTTGGTGCAATTTCACAAAGTGCAGTTGAAAATCCCAGTAACCAACACAAAAACGATCATTTCTGGGTGGAGTATTCCTCTAAATGAAATAGAAATAACTTGCACTATGAACTCATTGTTTAAGGGTTTTCCATCCTATATAACAGAGACAACTTAAAATATTAATGGAAGATAGATAGGTTACCCAAGGAGAGCTCCACTGTGTGAGTCTGACGGAGAATGAAGGACGACAAAAAAACAGGGAGGAGGTGCTAAGTCTTAAAAGTTGTCTTTTATTTGTCAATTTCTCTTTTAATTGTATTTAATATTGCTTACTTTATTATAAATACTTTGAGAACATACATTTTTTCTGTTGCTAATCAAACTGTTTTTGAAGTTAAATACTGTATATTATCTGGAGTATTCACTTGGTGACTCTTAAAGTATATTTTGCTGGAACAGAAGTAGAGTTTTTTTTTTATTTTAAAGCCTGTTTAAAATAGACAGGGACATTTACAGTTTTGAAGGAAACAAACCACTGGGATTTCACATAGAAAATATAAACTTAACTGTAAGTAGGTTAAATGGAATATTTAATTTAAAACATTCCAAACCCACTTTTTACAAATATGACAAGAATGCATTTGCTTGTTCTATTTTTATCTGCAAGAGTATATTTTACAATCATAAGTGCAATAATTAAAACCCCAAGTGGGAAAATGTTCTTTTAATTCTTATTTATGTCATTTTATTGACTGTCCTTTGCTGGCAGTTTCTTGTGAAAAGTATAACTTTTCTTGATTAATGTAGTAAAACATTTGCTGCATTACAATTCTCAGTACAATAATGCCCATAATTATCTGTCAATATGAAGCAGAGTTTCTAAATGAAATATTTATGATTAATGGATATCTAGAGTAGAAGACTAAGTTCCCCAAACAGCTAAGCAATTACAGAATTATGTTTGTTTACACTAACTCGCAAATGATTTATTAAAATAATAATAATATAATTTCTGAAAATGTCATCATTTCAAATGAAACTGCTTATGTATGCACAAAGTGCTGTCATTGTGCTTCATTTTTGCATTCACTAAAAGGTTTTTTTTTTATTTCCAAATTTTTTGTGACACTTAGATGTATCACTGCAATGGGCAGTGATGATCATGGCAAATAGAAGGATAATTCTGAGAGAAGAAAATATAAAGGAGAGTGTATTCTATTATGAAAGAGTATGAGGAATGATCAAGTTCTCTCTTTGTAGTGTTTAAATTTTGTCAAAGCAAGATGGACAAGATTGTTACTACACTTGAGTTCATCGACATGAAGCCCTCATTGATTTTTCCAGCAATACCCACTTAACCCGTTTCTGAGTGACTTGCATTTTTTCGTTTTTCAGTGCTTACCAAAGCAAGGGGCATGAAGATGAAGTAGATAGTGATGCCATTCTATCTTTTTTTGGTTGTCTGTCTCTGTCTGCATGGAATTTACTTCATCTTTTCTTTACTAGATAGATAGATAGATAGATAGATAGATAGATAGATAGATAGATAGATAGATAGATAGATAGATAGATAGATAGATAGATAGATAGATAGATAGATAGATAGATAGATAGATAGATAGATAGAACAGTATAAGGAAGAAGAGCCTACTTTGCCCTTTCTTATATAATTCCTCATTGGTCTGATACCAGTCCAACCTGTCATTGATGTGTACCCCCAAGTTCTTGTTGGAACAGACCAGATATAGAGGCTCTTTGGTGTGGTGAAAGTCAATAAGCAGCTCTTTGGCTTTGTTGATGTTATAATCCAGACTAATCTCTTTGTACTAATTAACAAAGTTCTTCATCTGACTCCTGCACTCTATCTTACCCCCTCCCCCCCAATCAACACATCCCATATGTGCAGAGTATTCTGAGATATTCTGTAAGTGACCTGGGGGGTATTTTTCGTACGTGGATTACTCGTTTAGCCGGATGTAATTGTTGGCGATTTGGCCTGATCCTGGATCTGTCGGTTTTTTGAAACTCTTGCTGAAAGTGTTGTCATAGCAACACATCCTAATCCTCAAACCTGCTCGGAGCAGGTTTGTTCTACGAAAAACAAAGATTAGCTCACACACTTAATCAGTGTCCATGTGTGGAATTCATTTAGTCATGACTTTTCCGTTCATGAATGAGTGACCAATTGATATATTGGTAAGCAAATTATAAGAAGAGAATTTCATATAGAGAGGGTTTTGGACCTCCACCTGTTTTTTGCTTGTCTACCTTCTTATTAGCTTTAGAATTAATGTTTTTTATATTATATATGATTCTTTATGTCAACAATTCTTCAAATAGTTATATACCAATATTTACCAGTTTGAAGTATTCTTGTACTTCGCTTTAACCTGTTCCCATGTTCTCCTTGTGCTCATGTTTGATCTGGAATTATGACATATTAAATAATAATTAATCTGACACATAGGAAATGAAACGCTGCATTCAGTAAGTACAATGCACACTACTTAGCATTTAATTTGTCGGCCACTTTTTGCCAGCCGTCTTTTCTGGTTTGGGCTGCTTTTGCAGTGTTACCTCTTGTGCATATTAAATCTTGAAATTCTTCATGTCCTTCAAATAAAAGATCTTGTTCCGCTTGTGTGAAAAAAAATGCGTCCGTTCTTTCGTCATTTTGTTGCAGCCAATCAAAGACTTGCTGATCATGTTTTTTAGACTCAATATATATGGGCTTTTCAATCAGCACGGGCGCGCGCATTCATCTAGGATGATTAGATCCAGCTAAACTAATCTACTACACAGCTGCGTTTGAAAAACCGACTTATCCCGGATGAGTTTCACTGGCATTAACTCATCCAAGATGAGGCATCTGATCTTGGATGATTTAAGCAACGTACGGAAAAAACCCCCTTGATCTGGTATTGTATTTATAGTCTGAGGTGTATAGAGTGAAGAGAAAAGGAGACAGGACTGTCCCTTGTGGTGCGCCAGTGTTGCTCACATCCATATCAGAAACACTGTCCTTAAGTCTCACAAACTGCTGTCTGCCCAAAAGACAATCTATTATGCAGGACACCATAGGCACATCTCACACCTTCTCATCTCTGATCTTATTTCTTAACATGGATAGCTGGATGGTATTAAAGGCACTAGATAAATCAAAAAACATAATCCTCACAGTGCTGCCAGTTTTGCCCAGGTGATAATAAGCTTTGTGGAGAAGACAGGTAATGCATCCTCCACTTCAATCCTTACCCAATAAGCAAACTGCTGTGGGTCAGGGTGTTATAGCACAACAGAACTCAGGACCAGTCTCTCAAAGAGCTTCATGATGTGAGACGTAAGTGCCACCGTTCTGTAGTCATTAGGTGAATAGGTGCCTACCTTCTTTTAACGCGAATCATGCAGTCTTTTTTCCACAGCAGTTCCACTTTCTTGGGCTTTAAGGACAGACAGATCAGGTGACAGAGAACATCACAAAGTTGGTCATATGGACAATAAAAACTCGAGGACTGTCTCTGTCTGGTTCCACAGCTTTTCCTGTATAGCTTCCTCAGTTGTCTGATTACTTGGTCTTCAGTTATGGGTAGACCTCACTGATGGTCAGAGGTGGATTTGTCACTGGCTATTCCAATTAACATGGTAGGAGATGTTGATTTAATAGGGATGGTGTGTGGGGGCTGGTCATTAAAAGAAGTGGCAGTGGGAGGGAAAGTCTATTAAAAAAAATGGTTCAGGGCATTTGCTTTGTACACATCCTCTTCTAGCATTTGGGCCCTAGATTTCTTGAGTCTAGTAATTATACACAATCCTTTCCAGACATTCTTCTTATATAATATGGTACTGTGGCTGTCTGTGTGTCTGTCCAGGATTTTAAATCACCTGTAGCTTGCAAACTGTTTGACCTATTGATGTGAAATTTGGTACACATATACTATATGACCTCTACTGTCTGCTCACTCCGGCACGTTGTTCTCTCTGTCTGTGAACAAACAGCTCCTGTGGTTAAGTGAAACTTTGCTGCTTAGGCACTTGAGATCACAGTACAAGTAACTGATTGTGGGAGTATTTAATACACCATTCTTTTATTTCCTCAGTGTCTCTTACATTTCCAGGTGTTGCACACATCAGGCAGCCTTCGGTTCACAGCCTGTCCAAAGTGTATACAAGACAAGCTGGCGCTTGGGTTTGAGTGCATTGCAGTTTGTCAGTAAATTTAAAATCCATATGAAATCCATTTATCTAATTTACTATCAGTGACAAGCCAGAAGCCGCATCAATTATAATCCTAAATACAACTAGTAACTACTATGATTCAATGTTATATAACAATAAAACTTACAAGGCTGTGGATACTCTTTTAAAGGCACTGTAAAACGTGCCAACTTGTTCAGACAATACAGGGCTTACTCTATCATCCACTTTGCCACATCAGATGAGCTCTGTAATTAATGCAGATCAAAATGAAGGGCATGCTTTGTAAAGACTTTGCAGAGCCAAGATGCACAGTAGTAGTAGGAGTAGTATTAGTTATAGTAGTAGTATTGTGCACAGAGTACAGTGAAATATTTGCTGTGCATTTTTATGTATCATTCAACACAGCATGACTCTCCAATATCATGATAAATACGAAAGTCATTGTATTATTGGATGAAGAATAAATACAAAGAGCAAAATAGAAAAAATGAAATTGCAGGCTGACTAAATTACTGTAAATTTAATCCAATTTGTTATAAGCTTACCTGAGTAAAATAAAACAAAATGTATTCATTTCTTTTCTTCTACTGCAGAAACTTTCAAAATACAGTGACAGTAGTACTATATATGGTACAACATTGTGAAACTGTGACCAATAAACATGATAATAACAGTAAGTAATCCCCTTGCTAATATAGAATAGCAGCAGAAGTAACAATCAGATAAGACAACTACAGTAAGGTAACTTCAGAATTGTGGCCGGTATCAAACAACTATGGCTGACAATTACAATGATGTATCTTAATATTATAGGACAGACTAAAGCAGACTAAAGTGTAAGTGATTTCCATAGTGGGGGTTTCAGACCTGAATTGAGTCAGGTGGAAGTGTGCTTGTTAGAGTGTAACAAAAATGACCAGAGTAAACTACTGTTTGTTAATCTGATGGTATAATTCTAAATCTTTTAAAATCATTTTCTCCTCATGGAGAACGGTATGGTAAGCTATGGTAAGACTTAGATGAAGAGAGAATTTTCTTCACACATCTCATTAATGTCCTGTATAGTAGAAGCACTGCCCTAGGGATGAACTGAGTTATTTTCACCATCTGCTTTGGGGTCTTTAAGTATGTGACTATTATATTGCTACTCTAGAGTGTGTTGTACGTATTCCGTATGCTTACCACTATGCTTTACTAAGATGACTGCCATTGAGGGAGCATGAGAGATACTCATTAATTTGGACGATTACAAACTTAATAAGGTTTACTGTTTCCATTGCAGCCTCACTCATGTCAACAGAAGCAAGATTCCTTCCATCTCTCCTGAGGAAAACAGCCGTCTCTTATGTTTGGCTGTTATTGAAGGACAGATTGATGTTTTCTTTATTGAAATTTATTTCTCAATTGTGGGCCATGTCACCATTTTTTGCAAACACACCTACTACTACTGAATCCTCCGTAACTTGATTATGAAAATTAAGTCATGAGTGATAACACAGTTGTGAATGACAATGAAAACAACAGTGGACTGAGTACACAACATCCTGGTGTGCTTCTGCTGTTCAACATGCATTCCCCAAAATGGGCAGTCTGACGTCTCCCACTCTAAGTTAACCCCAACATGTGTTCTGAGTTCAAGCAGCACCCAACTATTAATTTTAAAACTGGGGAATTTCTCTTTGAGAATGGCCTTGTCAGGACAGCTTTTTGATTGCTTGAACCAGGTTTGTTGTTGCATGTTCAACAGGGTAAATGAATACTGATTTGGGCTTTAATTATGTGATGAATGTGAAAATCCTTTCTGGAGTGTAGCATCCCATTTTTATGGTGCCATCTGGTCAACTTTATCTTGCAGATAAGATTTCCTTTTCGGAGAGCAGCAGTTATGCAGCCATGTATTACGATTTGTCCTTATTTTTGTTACTTGAGTTTTGATGTTATATATCAACAAGGTATGATAGTTTCTCATGTATTAACTTAAACTAATTTTCATGTGAAATGAAGAGTAAATGTACAGCATTAATCATAATATTGCATCCAAAAAAAATGACAGAAATTATTAATGTGTTCCTGCTTCTATGAGACAATTACAAGTTATGGGAACAGAATAAGCCATTTTAGCAAGCATAAAATGCATAATGTATGAATAGGTACTGGCAATTTTTAATTTTTATAGGAATGAATTATACAAATAAGGTCTTTCTCAATACTGCCATTGAAATCTTATTTATGTTTACATTTAAAAAATCTATAAAAACAACACGGGCGGCACGGTGGCGCAGTGGGTAGCGCTGCTGCCTCGCAGTTGGGAGATCTGGGGACCTGGGTTCGATTCCCGGGTCCTCCCTGCGTGGAGTTTGCATGTTCTCCCCGTGTCTGCGTGGGTTTCCTCCGGGCGCTCCGGTTTCCTCCCACAGTCCAAAGACATGCAGGTTAGGTGGATTGGCGATTCTAAATTGGCCCTGGTGTGTGGGTGTGTTTGTGTGTGTCCTGCGGTGGGTTGGCACCCTGCCCAGGATTGTTTCCTGCCTTGTGCCCTGTGTTGGCTGGGATTGGCTCCAGCAGACCCCCGTGACCCTGTGTTCGGATTCAGCGGGTTGGAAAATGGATGGATGGATAAAAACAACACAATAAAACAAAGGAACATCCCTCTAACATATTATTGGTGAAAATCCACAGTAATATTTTGTTTTGCATTAATGAGTAAAGAGAAGTGCAATGGTTAGCACTATGGCCTCACAGCTCCCCTGTTCTGGGTTTGAATCCTGTCCCAATGGTTAAGAGTTAGCATGTTCTCTGAATTTCTGCCTGAATTTTTTTTTTTGTGGGTACTCTAGTTTTCCTTCTCTACCCCAAAATAAGGAGGTTAGTTAAATAAGAGCCACAAACTACATGTACCTCAGTATGATAAAGTGTGGCTGTGCGCTGATCCCCATATTGTGCTCAAGAATTCTGAATAAAATGTATGAACTGAATCAACAGATTAGAAAAGAGATGGACTACTGAGAAAAAAGATGCAATACAACAAATCTTAAAGAGATTTTTGTAGGATATTGGGGTGAACAAAGAGTACTGTAACTAGGATGAAGTAAAGATCCTTTGCCTTTTCCTTTTTGTACACATTGATAACTATTTGGATCCATCATTAATAATTAGCATTGTTGGAAGCATTATTATCACCTCTTTGACTGGTGCTATCAGAATTAATGTGCCATAACTGGAGTAGATTCACTTGGTGGAACTGATGGTCAGCACAGGAGTCCAAGTCAATTCATTTCTGTTATGCTCGACCTGATGAGAAAGCATTTTATTTTAAGGGTACAATACAAAGGTGTTTTGAAGATGGTGGAACAGCTAAGGAGTTAAAGCATTGATTGGAGGCTTAGTACAGGATACATACAGGAAACGTGATCAAGTGATGACAGGTCTATATTATGCTCAATATATTCTTCCACTAAAACCAAGGAGTAACTTGGAGATTGGTCAGAACATTTGATCTTTAACTAAAAAACGGTAAAAGTAAGCTGCAGGGAGGGTTGCAGAAGCTCATACAATAGAGTGTCATTATTGGGAGGAGGAAATGAGAATGAAGGAATATGTATTTTGCCCTACAATGGTACATGATGAAGTGTGCACATGTATAAATATGGCTAAGCATTCCGTTGACTGTGTATATGTCAAACCCAGTTTTACCTTTCCATGGCAACCTTTCCATGTTGGAATTATATGATGCCAGTTCTACATGAAAAATTGAAGGAAGTCTTCCTCTGGTAGTGGCAGACAAGGTCACTTAGCCTGTGACATGGCTTTTCCTATACAATGGCTGTCTCTAAAATGTTCCTCTGCACAACGCTGGCCATAACTAAAACAAAATGATTAATGTCTTCCAGATGTCATTTGACTACCAATGGACAGATGCTATGGTTCTTGTCAGGACAAGATATGGATCTAGGTGTTTCTATGTAAACTAGATATGAATGAACTAACTGATATACAGAATGCTGTGCCAAAATGGATATTATCTTCATGTCAACTTACTTAAGTTCCGAAATTTGCCACAATGGTTACAGGCATGAAGTCCCCACACTACAGTATAGTCCTAATCTAAGCCTTTGACTGTAGCTCTGTCTGGAATGTGCAATGCCAATTCCACTTGAGGAAATTCATGATGGTTGTCCTGAGTACTCTGTCCCCTGTGCGCAGTGTGTGGAGCATATCGACAAACTCCTCGATCAGGGGTAAGCAAACTTTTTTGGTGGTGGGTGAATAGTCAATAATAAGCCATACAGGTGGCCATATAAAATCTTGGTGTGACTATGAACCCAGGCAGTCTAGCACATGACTAACATTAATTTAAAAAATAGTTGCTCCAAGAAATGGCTGACTCATAGAACTTTTTATTGAAGACTATTAAAAGCAATGTTCAAACACCAATAAGGGAGAAATTGTAAAATAAAGATTTTGCTATTACATGACTGCTTGCTTCGGTACAAATAATTATTAGAAACTAAGATGTTGGACTTTGCAGCAATTAATTGCAAAGATTTGTATTTGTTAGTATGCCTCTATATTTGCTTTTAGTAATTTTCATTTGTGAAGAGCTTACAACTTTATGAGTTACCAAATAAGGATGCTACAAGAGTACATAGCAAGACTGCAAAGCCTTAGAAACAAATCCTAAGTACAATTCGTAGAAATAAAGAACATATTGCAAAATTTGTCTTGTGGCACATAAAGTACTGAAAGCGAGATTCAAATTCACCATGAAGGATGACAATTTGAGCTGCATATCTGGTGCAGTTCGCAGTGATGTTTGAAATTAGGAAAACTATTTTTTCCTGTCACAGTTCACTCAGATTATTTGAAGTTGAAGAATGGACAAAAGGATGAATAAACACTGCTACACCAGAACTGAAATGAACTCACCTGGGAACAATATGAAGTGTTTTGAAAAAAATCACACAAAATGTCGGGATGCCACACCTGGCAAGTACATTTTACTCTTCACCCCACGAAACACAATGGCTGAACTGCAGGACTAATCCACTTTGGTTAACCTTTCTACTTTGAATATCCTGCTTTTACATTTATTGTATAAATGGCACTGTTTATCCTAACTTGTATAACATAGTAATTTGGGCCATAGTTTGCCCACTCCTGTCCTAGAATGAGCTTCTGATCTTAAGGGCAGATTTCAAATACCTGCCCTATGCAACATGGAGCTACATGTATGCAAAGCTATTGTTGGCATGCAGGTTTGATTAAACTTAAACTTACTGTATGTACTGTATGTGTTGATCAAGAGTGTCAGAACCCTAATATTCATCCAGGCATGTAAAACAAAGCTAGTAGGAACAGCCTAACTTGAAAAATAAGCCAAGCTCATTTACTGAGTGTAAGGGAGGTTGTAGAAGAAAATTAACATTTCTGTACAAAAGCACAGACAGCCATTTAAAGGTCCTCTGTTTATATGCACAGTGACTCTGGAGCACAATAACATATACTTTACATTATCAACTAGCTGTTGCCTGTAGCTCCACCCACATAGTAGTGAAACAGGACAAACTTTAAAACTAAAGGGTAAACTATAAAACTATAAAAAAAAAAAAGAATGTAATTCTGGCCAAGTGTTGGCACTACACCTGATCGTATTTGGCTCTGAAGGGAGAGTGTCCCCCACATGGGAAGAAAAAGCACATGGCCGTGATATCTCTGCCAATCAACAGCTACCCTCTAAAACATACGTAGCTCTGAACGCTCTCTCAAAAACATCAAATGTTACTCCTTAACAATCTCTAGATAATAATATCTGTTTGAACAAACGGGTATCACTAGCTAAGTGGAGGTAAGTTATGCTCCAATACGTGTCGAGAGGTAGACCGACTTGAACGGACGCTGGTGCGTGAGTGAGGAGGGCCCCGTCCCCCTCCCCTCAGCCCACTGCCTCTCTCTTGGATTCGCGCAAATAAATCGGTACCACAATTGTGATGAGAGAATTCGCAAAATCGACTGGAACGTTCAAGCAAATTACAGAAAAAAACCAATCTAAATCCGTTAAGTAGTTCTCTCGTGGAAAGCAGACAGACATACAGACAGATGTTGGATTTTATATATAGATAATAAACCACAGATAGAATACTCCAAAAAGATGTATTATTAATTCCAGTGGATTCTTGGCTATTGCCCAATCCAGTAATTATTACTTCACATTGTAGTTAACAGATTCTGAAGTGTCATTTCATTGGTTAGATTCTAGGGTTTTTTTTTTTCTGACCTGCAGCCACATGCGGTTATGAAAGTGAAACTGTACCTGACTCACTGCTCCGAGCCCTGATCCAAGCCCTTTCTATTAGTAATGATGCCAAACAACATTTGAACATTAATTTCATTAACATTTGCTGAAATATTGGTGGTAATACAAATGCAACTAACACAGTGTAAAATTTGTGCCGTAATGGGTGGGTCTTTACCACACACTTAATGAAACAGAACGCAAGAGAAATAGACTATCATGCTTGACTTTGGTGCTTGTTTACATTTAAGATTCACCTAAATGAATTAAACAAGGTCTTAAAAAATTTTCAAGGGTTTCCATTCACATTGATTTTAGCACTGCTTTGGTACATTTTATGTGTGTTTTGGCAGCACTGTTAAAAAATAAAATTGTAATTACTATACTAAGATTCAGCCAGTTGCATGTTGATTCTATAGCATGACATGCTTTACTGAAATTGTGCTCGCTCTTAGCACTTGTTGCTGACATATAGTGAACTGTCTTCCAAGTTTTTACAAACAATGGGAAATTGTTTGTTGATTTTCCCAAAAAGCAAGAAGATTGTCCTTTACACAGTTTACACAGTTTATAAGAACTGTGCATTCATCTTGGCAACAGACTACACTTCTGTCTATTTGCCTATTATTTATCTTTGTAATTTTGCTTCTTTTAGTAAAACGTGAACCCGTACTCACCCAACCCAAACAAAAATCTTTATTTTTTTAACCCTTTGAGTAAACCCACACCTTTCTATGGGTATGAGTCAACTATGGGGCAGGTACATGACTAATTGTAAAATTAAGAGCCAGTCTATGCAAGAGTAAACTTGGCAAATATGTCATGAATGATTTTATTACAGAGTGAATTAGAAGAATTGGCTAAAACAAATAATTATCAAAAAACCAAATGCCTAATTTGTATATAACCAAATCAAAGAAATGATGGCACCAAAAAGCATGTGCCCTCTCACTGGTCAACACGTGTTTTGTAAGCATGATAAATTACAGAAGTTTAATCTGAGAAACATCCTTGTAGGCATAGTGTATTGATCAGTTGTGAATTGCTCATAAGCAGCTGAAAAATGTGCGGAAATTTTTCTTTTGTTTTGAATATTATATTTTCATTTGCTTATGAAAATGCAACCGTATTCTGCTTGATTAGCTTAGTGGCTTGTTTCCACTAATGGCATGTAATGGTAAACCCGTAATACGTAACTTATATACATACACATTTATTGATATTTATTGATATCACAGTCTTAACAGATGTTTCAAACCCTAAGCAGATAACTAAAACACAGGTCTCATGAGTGAGAGGCTTTTGTAAAGTGAACCTCCCATGAGGAGGATGGATGACCATTTAATATACATCAATATCCATTTCTATAAAGTGTTTGCAGGGACACATGTTACTCCTAAAAACAATGTGAAACGAACCAAAGGAAATTGTCCCAATTTGACCTAAAATCAAAAGGAATCATCTTCTATATTTCAAAAATACTAAGGTCTGTGTGTCCAGTCTTTCTGAGCAATCTGATTGGTCACACTGGCTTTGCTGTGACTGGTTAGTTTGGCTGTGGCGATGTGATGAAAGAGGAAGTGCAAGTGTGAGACACATGAGGAGGAGTAAAGGCATATGAAACACGCTGAAAGAATTGGCTTTAAGGACAGCAAGTATAAACCCAGACAGGAAGTGAGAAAGGCGCCTTGAAAATAATGATAGAGTCTGAAAAGATGGCTTTATGGGAACGTGCTCGAGAGATGAGGTTCTGGTGAAGAGACATAAACACACATGCAAATATAAAGTAAAGGTACTGAAAGTACACATAGGGTAAGAGACAGCAAATACAGGGTGGTCCAGATTTAATTATGCAACTGTTCGACTGACAAACGTCTCACCGCCATTTTGGAATGCAGGGCAGGTGCTGCCATCTATCGGCAACAAAAAGAATTTTTAGTGAAATCTCTATGTGCAGGGCAGGTTCTGTGAATTCTCTATGTAATAAACGTAATAAGTTATAGCGTAATGAAAATTGCATAATTAGAACTGGACCACCCTATATATTTTTTTTTAATTTTCTATAACCTGTCTTCCACAGGCATTGTAGCTAGTACTTTCTAAATTCAAAAAATAAAATCAATCTCATTCTGTTATTTCAGTGTCAGCTTAGCAGAATAGAGAAAACTTGAAAAAAAATACCATGAGCAGCAATTGTATGCTGATTGGTTGTTCTTTATGACATTTACATTCAGAACAGACCTATCCTCCATGTCTACCACTACTGGAAGGATTAAACGTGATGCTCTGTAGCATGGGTTACATTTTGGTACAAGCAACACAGAGTCAGTATTTTAGAGGATAACCATCGTCCTTGTCAAACAGATGTTTCGAAATATTCTGTGGACTTTATAAAGTAAACAATAGGAAATAAATGTTAAGTTGTAAGTCTGGACAAATTGTGGAGAACACTAACAGGACAAAAATAAATTCAAAACATGAGTGGGGTATTGTGAAAAATGAGAGTGTTTGTCAAAAGAGGTGTACATTTTTTGCTTCCTGTCACCACACTGGCAGCACAATAACATATACTGTATATTATCAACTAGCTGTTGCCTGCAGCTCCACCCACGTAGTAGTGAAACAGGACAAACTTTAAAAATCAATAAAAAAAAAAAAAAAGAATGTAATTCTGGCCAAGTGTTTGCACTACACCTGATCGTATTCAGCTCTGACGGGAGAGTGTCCCCTGCATGGGAAGAAAAAGCACATGGCCGTGATATCTCTGCCAATCAACAGCTACCCTCTAAAACTCGCTCTCTCAAAAACGTCAAACTTGATGCTCTGTAGCATGGGTTATATTTTGGTACAAGCAACACAGAGTCAATATTTTAGAGGATAACCATCATCAAAAGAGGTGTACATTTTTTGCTTCCTGTCACCACACTGGCAGCGTTGCAAGTATGGTCAGACCATTCCATTTTCTCAGCCTGAACGCTCTCTCAAAAATGTCAAACTTGATGCTCTGTAGCATGGGTTACATTTTGGTACAAGCAACACAGAGTCAATATTTTAGAGGATAACCATCATCAAAAGAGGTATACATTTTTTGCTTCCTGTCACCACACTGGCAGTGTTGCAAGTATGGTCAGACCATTCCATTTTCTCAGCCAGACAAAGTTTGCATATTAAAATCATGGCCACAAAATATGGGGAATAAAAATCAGAAATAAACACTTAACAGGGTACAAGTCTAATTCTTTAGAGCTGTTTATATACTGAATATGATACATAGTTGATAAACACAATTAAATATGATCTTGGGTGTGTGTAGTTGATGTCCTTCCCAGATACAGTCCCTGCCTTATCCCTGAAAACAGTCTGGACAGGCTTCATCACGTGACAATTCTGAAATTGAGATAGCAGGTTTAGAAAGAAAAAACAAATCTGTTCAAGATTAAAAAAGAAAAAAAAAACAAACTGGTGCATAGAAGGTAAAAATTTCCATTTTAGTTATTCATGTTTGTTGTAATTCTATGAATGTATAATTGGCATCTTATAACAGAAACCAAGGGTTTGTTTAGCATAAGGCATCTACACTGTTCCACTGAGCTCACAAATTACCTTTAGTGTATCATGAGTAAAATACGCTTTTAATTTACAAAGACATAGATTTTAGGAGTCTTGTGACTGTTAAAATAGAGGACCTTGCAAGAAAGAGACTTGAGTTATAAAATAAATCCATCTGACAACTGGGAAGATTAAAAATTCATAGGAAAGGATAAGTTAACTTGACAAATCTATGCGCTTTGTTTGATCGATAGTTAAGGCATTAAAACTGAACAAGCCTCTAAGTTTCCATTTTACTGTATTAACTGAATTACAACTTAATGTAGTTATCACCAAAGTATTTTTGAGAGCAGGAGAATATTTTGGAAGCAAGTCACGGAACAGTTCTGACTTAGATATCAAGCAATTTTACAGCACTTTGACTCTCATCACTCACATTAGGATAGTTTATAGCCACTGGATTCTGTTAGGATATGGAGAGAGAGGAAAAATTCCAGAGAAAACTGACATAAACATGGGAAATGCATTTACATTCTACACAGAGAAGTGTCCAGACGAGGTGTTGAGTCCAGAATCTAGGAATTTTAATGCTGCTGTGAACCATCATGCCTTCCACCATTACGCAAATTTAAGGTAGCAAAGGAATAATTTCATAAGCAGCTTAAAAGTTTATTTTCTGGTAATAAATAGCAATTTCTACATTGGGCCTGAATGGTCGGGAACAGCATTCTGATTCCACTTCAAAACACATACAGAATGGCTCAGAAGAGGCCACTTTGTATGTTCTTTTTGTACAATTGTGTTGGGAAGCAGACAGAACACTGATCAATGGATAAACAACAGCCATTCATCAGTCTAAACACTGACAGCAACAGGAATTCTGATTGGAGAATAGGTAGTGTCAGCGTTAGCACCTGTCAGTCATTTACCAACCCACTATATCCTAACACAGGGTCACGGGGGTCTGCTGGAGCCAATGTGAAATGAAAAGGGCACACACAGAGATAACATATGGAAACTAGCATCATAAGCAGAGGATTGTACGTTAACTAACTGTGGCTCCCCTTTGGGCACAGCACTGACTGCTGCTTTAGTATCAGCTCATATAGTGCCTTGCCTCTGCACATAAGAGGCTGACTTGAAGCACATGTGCTCAGGCGGCAACATTGTTGACAGAAGAAAGCTGAATGGTGTATTACACAGCCAGCAACTACAATCTGCTTTCAATAATTTCTAGGAGGCTGATTTTATTTTCAAGCTGTGGCATGGTTAACCTAGTTACAAAGAGAAATGTGACAAGAAAATGAAGAATAACAAATCAGCAAATAATACAATCAGTCCAAGATTCCATTTTTGATACAGAGTTGGATTCTGGTAACTCAGTAAGTGTGTCTTGGAGTTTATGTGAGAAGCAGCACAATGATAGCTCAAATCTGAGAGGGTGGCACTGATTTCTGAAGAGCTAGAATGATGTGAACTAGTTTTAATAGTTTCTGGTAGGCCAATAACATCTTCCAAGCCATTAAATTTAACATGACATATCTTGGGTTTGATTTTATTAATTTTACATTGACATTTTGCCATGTCTCTTTGAGAACTTGTGCTTGGGTTACACACTTTTCTCTTCATAGCAACACTATTGTAATGAGCCCCAAGTCTCAAGATTGAAACCTTACACAGAGAATTGACAAATCAGCCTTTAAGTGAACAGGCATATTTATTGTTGAACAAACACAGGCAATTTCTTAACCTGCAGTGCCTAATTAACTTTCTTTGTAAGGGCCACAGGCAATACCTCAAAATCAATAAATGTGCCCCCTTCACATTGAAAGAATTTACAGCTCTATTCACTTCGTTCTTCTCAGATTTACCTTTAGCAGTAGCACTCATCCTGCAAGATCATGGCTGACTCCTCACAGGCTCTGCTATAGCACAACGTATCTCATTGATCACTCCAGAATCTCCTGTCTTCTGCCAGTACCATTATTTCAGTATTGCACTGTGACCCATCAGGTTTGAGAAAAGAATTCTAGAAAATGCTGGAAATGTGGATGAGTTCTATTTATTGTCACTACTGGCAGGTAGCCCCATCCATTCTGTCAGTCACTATTAAATATCCTTTAGATGCTCGTTCAGCTAGACTATGAACTTCCTCTGTTCTAAAGTAAGGCACAAATAGAGTGCAATCCTCTGCTCTATGTAGTTTTGTCACTGCATGTCTTTGTCTAGCATGCTTTGTTGGCGAGCCATTAACCAATTAGAATGGCAAGAGCAGTCAAGTGATTGTATCCGCTACACTCACAAAGCTGAAAAAGGACAGCAATAAGCAGCAATAGCTACATGGTGTAGCATTCGCAGTGCAAGATCTGTTTTTTCCATTTCTACATGGGGTTTACTGTACATGGTTTTCACACAGTGAATAGGGGACCTGGATTGTTTTGGCAATTTATATATGGGGCTCCATCCCTTTGTGACCCTATAAATAGACTATTCAGGTTGGAAAATTAATAGATGGATGTTTTTCAAAGTAACAAATCTCATTTGATAAGTGTAAGGGTACTCTGTAGCATAATTCAGTAGAATCTACACAATGCAAGGAAAATAAATCAGTATCCAATGAGTCAGATAACTACACCAGGAGTACCTCATGTATGCATCCTTTCAGATAGTGTACATTATACTAATAATGTATGTTACCTTATTTAACTAAAAAAAGTGATGTGTTGTGCAGTCTGAAGATCCATTCATCCATTATTGAGCCCACTTAATTCTAGCATCACTGTGGAATCATGTTCAAGACAGAAACCAGCTTTGGATCCACCACAGATCGGATAAACCACTCATGCTAAACCAGTGTACATTGTCAGCTACACTGACATGAATGTCTTTCAGGAAAATCACAAAACCTAGAGAAAAAGCACATACAAACACAAGGAGCATATTGTAATGTGCACTGGGACAGGAGCAACATAAGCACCACATGGGATTCTGAGCCCTTAAATAAATGGGTGTAGGATGCCTAAGCAAACAACCTGGCTAATAGGACCTTGGAGAATTCCTTCAAAACAACGGATTTGTCACATAGACAGCAGGCTAAGGGATGACTAACCCAGCTTTACACCCTTGACTCTCCTGACATCCTCCAGGTATAGAGCTGCTCCTTCATCTGTCCTCCAGAGCTTCAATTTCTGTATAATCCAGTATGAATGTCAATCGAGTAAGTAGCATTGCCTTCTTTCCATAGGCGCTTAAGTCAAATTAGTCTATTGTTGAGACACCAATACAATTAGAGAAGCAGTAGATTCAAAGTATGAGGTCAAACCTAAAAAATATGATTTATCCCTTTCATGCTTAACCAAACTTCTCTGCTTTTAAGGGACACAAATAACAATCCAAATTAAGTTTCAACTCATTTCACCTTTTCTCTTGTTTACATGCACTTATAACAATCATGTGCTGTGCGCAGTCGTGAACCTGTAGACTATAGCCCACTCTTAGCGATACCCTTTCCAGCATTTGGCTTCCCTAGGTTCCTGTCTCCTGCCAATTCCTTGACCTCTCTCCAAGATGCAGTCTCTACTAATAGCCACCAGTTGCTTAGCGTCTCCTTGATCTGCTCTTTAGCTCTTTAACTCCCACAGCTCCTTTCATGCTTCCATCCTCCTGTAGGCCTGTAAGAGCAGGCCTGTAATGCTCACTTCCTACCACCAGTTTCAGATTGTAGAGCTGCCTTTAAATCATCTACATCACAGAGTTCCCAACCCCGTGATGTCGTTTTAAAGAAAGCTGTGGAAGACACGGGGACTTTCTAGACAATTCACTGTAACTTTCAGAAAGCTGGCCCCACCCATCTAAAAGTACTTGTTCTGTTAGTCTACTACACTGGCCACTACAGGTAGCTGGTTCCACCTCTTCTCTAAGTGCTTCTGTCTACTGGTGGCTACCATATACAAACTGTACACAGGAAGGCCCCAGAGTAAAATTTGAGGTGAAGACTTTTAAGCACTAACCACTCTGCCAAACCTGGATGATGTCTGGAAAAAAACATGTAATGGACTAAAGTTTTTTCTCTAGTAGGGAGTGTGAAGGCACTGGACTTTAAACTAATAGGTTGTTGATTCAATCCCTTCCAATGACTCGACTGATTTAATCCATCCATTCATTTAATATCATTTTTGGATTATGGATCAGTGCTCACTATGGCAGAAGTGAATGAGAACCCACCCTAACAGGGCACCTTTACTGTAAAGTCACCAGTTAACCTAACGTGTATGTCCTTTGTATGTGCAAAGAAAACTGCACCTTGAGGTAAAACATGCACAAGCCATACTTAAAATTATATAAAAAGGAGTTTGTTTGCCTCTTTCTTTTTAATTACACCTAGTTAAAAATCAATGATTTGTGATTTCCAGCCACACTTCTGTGACTGAATACAGGAGCAATGAAAGTTAAACCATCTTTTGCTGCATTTGTCAAGAGACCAAATTGCCGTGCCTGCAACTCGTTTTATGTTGCTTTGAACCATATTGTCTTTCTTTGTATTTCTTAGACAAAAAAGTTCAAGACATCTTATTGGAAGTGTTGTCTCTTCCCAGGGTGTATTCATTAACACTTTTGTGTTTGTGACAAAAATATCAGGTAGCAGACATGTAACAGAACATTCAGTACATGTACCTTCACTGAATGTTTGACAAGAAGATAAATAAAATAATCCCAGTTAATTAGTCTAGTATAGAAATAAGAAGATTATCTATCCCAGATACATTTGCAAATTAATACTACTAAAATATTTACTGGTTCTACTGATTTATTTCTGGGCTTCTCCATCTATGAGAAAGTGGATTAACTCAAAGGTTAATTTAAAAAGAAATAAGTGTCTAGCTTTGTCCCAAAACTGCTATAATGACTTTTTCAATATCTGGCAGAATGAGGACTGTGAGATGCTCTAGCCAGCACAACCATGGACACAGCAGATTGAATTGCAGATAATTAAAACTGTTACAGATTTAATGAGTGAAGCAACAACAGAGTAAATTTGGATGCTCAACTATGAATGTGATTAGCGTATATTCTCAACTGCCAAATTTTTTAGTATTTGTTAAAAGAGAGTTCTAAATCCAGCATTTGAAGTAATCTCATAATAGTGTTTGACTTTAATTCCTTCATTATTACACACTCACACTTTTGTACATTAATTGGCACTTCTAGCCTTATTTTAATTGCAAACCTCAACCCTGAAATTGTACAATGAAAACATATTAAACATATTTTCTTATTCATTTTTTCTCAATTACCCCCACACATTGACAGCATTAAATTCTTAAATACCTGTATTTAAAATGCTTAGTGGTGTAGAAATTAGTGCCGCTGCATCACAACTTCAATGTCCAGGGCTTGGTCTCTGTTTGTCTGCATGTTCTGCGTTTGTCTACATGGATTTGTTTTCTCTAGCTACTGTGTTTTTGTTCCCACATCACACAGGTTAATTGGTGATGTGATATTTATCATCATAAATATCTCTCAGAGTCAGTAATACTGAAGTTCAATCAATATTTAACATGTCTTTGTGGTCTGTGCATTTAGTAGGCTTTACAATTTTATACATTACCTGTACGTAAAATATTCATTCATTCATTTCGTATACAATATATTTTACATCTATTTATTATTGCTCTCACCTATGGCACCTAAAAACCCCACAACCACTGGACCATGGATGTGCTGAAGTACCACCTGCTGACCTGTCAACGTTGGGACTTTTGAATTGTAACTTTCCATACCTTTCTATCCTCAGAAGTTCTTCACTCTCCAACAGCACCTGGACAAGATAACAGCTGGAATTATGAAAGCATCTCACATGACAGAGAAAGAGAGAGAGAGAGAGAGAGTGAGTGTAAGCATCCAAACTCCTGCAGCTGCATTCATTTGGGACCTGATGTGAAGTTTACGCTGGATGATTGTTTAATAAGAGCTAACTATAACATTACTATTAGTGTTGTGATGATTGTTTTCATTTTTGTTATTTTGTCACTGTTGTGGATTTGAGCTGGCACTGTAAATGGAACAATTTAATGAATTTTTATAAGGTGTTGTTCTAGAAACTGGAGATCAAAAACAACTTGGCTTCTGATATCTAACCAGCCCTTTTCATGTCTTATACTGTCACAGTGTTCAGTGAGCAATGAGCAAGTTGTTATTAAAAATGGACTAAGTGGGTTTCCGAAAAACTGGAATAAGATAGTTTATTAAGCAAAAACAGTTCTGAAAACTAAAACCCAAAGCCGAAAGGTTTAAACATAAGTGCAGTTAAACAGGATCTGCCATAGGTCTTTACCAGCAGTGGCTGGTGAAAAAATTTGGAAGGGGGCACAGCTTTTGTGAGGGACAAACTGATGCAGCACTTATCTATTATACAGTGTTATCTATCTATCTATCTATCTATCTATCTATCTATCTATCTATCTATCTATCTATCTATCTATCTATCTATCTATCTATCTATCTATCTATCTATCTATCTATCTATCTATCTATCTATCTATCTATCTAGTGCTTTTCATATCTGTCTGTCTATCTGTTCATTCCACATGCTCTTATGGTCCTCATCATAGTGTCAATGCACATCTTGGCCTGTCCAATACCAGTCCCATAGGACAAATTCAGGCTAAAATGTCTTATACCCTTTCCACCATGCTACCCAATCTTATGTTTCTACTGTGCTCCAGAACTTCAGTCTATGACATCTACAGTCTCCTTATTCTTCCCATAACTTACCCTATAGATGTGGAAAGGAACAGATGCACCTGCCACCCTATTTTATACTAAGCCTGTCTCTATACTGCCAAAATCCTCTGCCAACTTGCCCAATTCCCATTTCTGCCAAAACCCATACCACAATATCTGCACTCTCACTTTCATAATCTTCCAATAATGTGGACATCTGTCTGTCCTATAACATACCCGTAACATAAGTCCAATCCAAATCTTATTCTGACTTTGCTAATAGAGTGCCCAGTCTTTGGCCATTTCAACTGTATTTCATAAATCCACATCACACAATCATTAGTCCTTTGATTTTTCTCAAGTCTTGCATCCCAGGTTAGCATTTTCCACACCTACAAAGGCATTTCGATCCTGATTGTATTCTACACTTGCTGCCACTCTGCCCAGTCCTAGTTTGTCAGGGTTACCTCACCTCAGCAAAATTCACATTGTAAGATCCACAGATCCCATCTTAAAACATAACCCACCCTCCAAACTGTCTTGTACTACACCCACAGGACAAGTACAACCTAAATCTTATTCTGCCTTTATGATCAGGATACTTATATTTCCTTGAAAATAAATGTTGCCCTCCTTTCCTTCAGGCCTGAAAATGTCTTTCTGATTAAATTGAGTCATTTCACTAAGACTGACAAAAAAAATTTGTCACATACTAATGTCTAGAGCAGTGTTTCCTAGCCTTTTTTCTTTAGTGTCACACTTTTTGTAACCAAAGGCACACCACTGTTCTACTAACCACAAGCACATATATAACTCATCTATTATTCTGGACAGGTTGTGCCATTTTTGGTCACCTCTTCATTGTAACTTCTAATGCCAATCTTGTAGTCTTCATCTAGCTGTCCAGCAATACTAAGCCTATCAAAAAATTTAGCCTCATGCTATTGTTTAGATGACTGCGGCTACTATCATGCTGCTTGCATTTTTCAGATAGATGTTTTAGATCTCATACCCCTGTCATTGTCCTCAACACTTCTGTACCAACACTTTGAAACAGCAAATAGGCATTACTTATACTACACCCAGTTAGCCAACTCCGTTTGTCATGACAAGAGCTGGAAAAAGTTAGTGTGTAAGCTCATCCTCGAATTTTTAAGTCAGGTTGTTCCGGTCCAACAGCTTTTATCTTCTTTTTATCTTCGATTTATGAAGAGGTTTTTCGATAAAGAAATGACTGAGTTTTCTTTAATTTCTGAAGTTCCACTTGAAGTTGCTATCAAAGTTGAGTCCACTCATTTGTAGTTACGTAACGTTAAAGGCGAGTGTGAACTGTAAACCATTGACCTCACCATGACGTTTGTCGACGATTGCCCAATTATATTAGATTAAGTAAACCTAAAACAATTCTAATTCGCTGCCAATAAATGTGGGAGTATCCGGGGTGCACAAAGCCGTGTCCCCAGGAAAATCTGAAAGCAACTAATGAAAGGGCAGCCTCAGGATACCTACTTGACAAAAGATCAAGGACTTACATAGACTCTCATTTGGCCAACGTCCTTCACTCTGGAAATATACAGTAGGTATTCACACAGAATTTTTTTTTTTATTCACATAAAAATTAAACAAATACAAGTCAGAAATAATTTTTAATTTATTTCATGATTACTTCACACTGCAGTGGGCTGGCACCCTGCCCAGGGTTTGTTTCCTGCCTTGCGCCCTGTGTTGGCTGGGATTGGCTCCAGCTGACCCCCGTGACCCTGTAGTTAGGATATACCAGGT
This sequence comes from Erpetoichthys calabaricus, assembly GCF_900747795.2. NCBI lineage: Eukaryota > Metazoa > Chordata > Cladistia > Polypteriformes > Polypteridae > Erpetoichthys > Erpetoichthys calabaricus. Next base: position 77,438,234 of record NC_041398.2, on the reverse strand, counting down.
TGGATAATGGATGGATGGATAGATTACTTCACATTACCTAATTAATTAAGGTAGTGTTTTTAACATATTTCAGGGCAGGAAGGGTGGCGCCCCACCACTCCGCATTACAAACCACCACTAGTATTAACCAAAAAGAGTGTAACCAGAACCATAATGCTAAGATTAAGAATCAAATCGAGAGACAAAGCTATGAATCATAATGAGAATGACACTAAGCATTCTTGACTAAAATCTTTTTGGAATCAAATCTGTATCTGTAATCTGTTATCTGTAATAATTGAGATACTATAGCTGACCTTTCATGTAATGTCTTCTGGGAGCCACTGTGATGGGCACCCTAGCAACACTTTAACTAAACGGTAAGACTCAAAAATGGCACTGTGATACAAAAAGATGAAAAAATCTTAACATCTTCCTCACACTAAAAAGGATAGATAGATAGATAGATAGATAGATAGATAGATAGATAGATAGATAGATAGATAGATAGATAGATAGATAGATAGATAGATAGATAGATAGATATTATTCAAAAAATTTAAACACTATACCTGGAAAACAAATCTTTATAAAGACACACATCTTGCCTGAAGAAGGGGCCTGAGTTGCCTCGAAAGCTTGCATATTGTAATCATTCTAGTTAGCCAATAAAAGGTGTCATTTTGCTTGGCTTTTCTCTAAAGACACACAGTAAGTCTGTAACAAAATATTCATCAAAGACAAAAAAAAATATTTTAAAAAAGTAACAATGGCTTACTTATTTGTGATAATAGTGGTTTTCAATCAGTTCAGATTTAAAAATACACATCTTTTCTATCTATATGCTTCAAAGGTACATTTTGTAAGATTAAACCTGTCCATTCATGGGGCTAAAACTCCATGCTGAACAGAGGCTGGAACTCTATTCAGGGATGCTATCAATATTTATACCTTATTGGTGCACAAACCAATTAGACCAAATGGGTTCAAAGTAGGAGGAGCCCTGTTATTCACCCATTATGTTACAGAAATGACTTAAGAAACAAAAAACTTGCTGAAATAACTAAAAATTGTATTAAAAATTTTAATTATCACAAGTCATTTCTCCAGAGTAAAATTATTCAAGGATATCACTTTTTCATTATGACTGCATTTAAAAAGAAAAAGCCATTCCTTCTCAGCTGGGCTAGAGTCACAACCCAATTTAAATTCCATAAAGATGATTTCTGCTTAAAATATATATTTTTTAAATTTTTTTTTCATTTTTGCATATACAGTTAATGATGTTTTGAACTATTATTTCAAAATATTAAATACAAATTTAAAGACATGGAAATAGCAGATTGTCTCAAAGGAATAAATATGCAATAAATGTACAATTATATTTGGGACGGGGAGCATTCAGGATACTCATGTAACCTCTGAGAATTCTTTTTATTTCTTTTTTTTTTTACTGGAATGCAATTAAAAAGTCTCTTTTCTATAAAGTGGCTTCCTTTTTGATATTCATACATTGTATCACTTCCATCTGGCAACAGATTCAGTTGACTAAAGAGAAGCAATAAATTAATACAGTAAAGATGTTAGGAAGAAGTTCAAAACCAATTAAAATGCTGTAGGCAGAATTTGTACATGCTAATAAGTCTTTGTCACGGTACTGCCATGAAAATATGTATCTTGACTATGAGATGCGCTAGAGTGAGAAAGTCTGAAGGAACCAAAATAAATAAAAATCTCTATCCCTGTCAGATATGAGTTATGCAGAACACTATATCTGCAACATGAGCATCATTGTTAGCATGTAATAAATCAGGATGGTAAATAAGATATGGGCAATTCCAAAAAAGATTTTTTGTCTGTCTTTAAGAAAGAAAAATGTGACTAAGGCTGCCAATTTAACTTTTTTAACTTAGAAAGTGTAAATGTAGAAATCTTAAATCCTTGGTATTGTATGCAAGTTGGAGGTGCAAGACTGGACGTAGTGGGTTTTAGAATGAAAACAAATATCTTATATAGTGCCTTTCAACAGGGAGTGGCATCCCTCAGCACTTTAAACGTACAGACATTTAGTACAATTATTTAGACATATTTTTTTCTTTGTTTTTTTTACATTAAATAGAGGCAGGTTAAATGACTTGCTCAGTACCCCACAGGATTCAGAAGCCTTGTGGGTTAAAATCAATGACATAGCTGCTACAATTTACAACTATAATAAGGTAACAGACCACTGCATATCAGAGAGTGGGATTTGTTGAGCTTGAATAATACACCAACAAAAAATTAGATGACATTCACAGGACTCTCCACACATAACACCCTAAAACAACAGTACATTACAGATGGGACAGTCTGCTCCAGGTATGCTGAATTATTACTGCTTTAAACTCCTTCTAGTATTTCTGATGTCCAACACCTCTCCTGTTGCTGCTTACTGAGGTTATTCTGCTGAGAGTTCTTGGCTTGCCCTACTGTTCCAAGACTCATTGGTAAATGGTGCAGAAGGAAGTGAAGCTTGAGCTTCCTTGGTACCCCACTCTTGTGTACTGAAGTCTCCTTCTCCATTAACTTGTAATCTGCCCGTGAATACATTAGAAAAAAACTTCTAATGTTTGTGTGGGATTTACTCCTAACATGTTTTAACTTTGTCCATGTGTTGTGTTCTTGTTGAACTAATTTTAAGGTAATAGCCTGGATCCACTGCACTAATTCTTTTCATCATTTTTAAATCGTCAGTTGTGTTACCTCTTGATTTCCATTTCAAATCCTTCAATTTCCCCTCATAACTCACAACATCTCAGTTCTGGAATTAGTCTAGTTGCTCTATTCTGCACTTTTTCTAGTGCTCCTATGCCTTTTCAGTAGCCTGGAGACCAAAACTGAACACAGTACTCTAAATGAGTCCTCACCAGTATGTTATAAAGCTTAAGCATTAAGTCCTTTACACATCATGCTATATAACCCAACATTCTCTAAGCATTTTTTATGCCTTCTGTACACTGTCTTGATGTAACTGTAGATAGTGACAAGATCACTATGACTCCAAGGTCCTTCGCATAAGGAGTACTTCCAAGTATCAGACCTCTGATTGTGTATTCAAATCTAACATTTCTCCTTTACTTACATTAAATTTCATTTACCAATATCATTTGCAACATTTATAGAAGCTAGAAACAATAAATTTCTACATCAAACATTTTGCCAAGCATGAATTACCATTTTTCCAATCCAAAAATATGGATTTATTTCAATGTGCAACATATAGACCAATTTCAATTCTGAATAATGATGTTAAGATACTCTCCAAAGTTTTAACTAAAATGATTCAGAAAGTCCTTCCTTTTTTAATATCACAAGGCCAAACCGGATTTATTAATAGCAAACACTTAGCTTCAAATCTTCAGTGTCTATTTAATGTAAAATACTCACTCATAAAATGTAACACACCAAAAATCTTATTATCTTTAGATGCAAAAAAGGCCTTTGACAGAGGTGAATGGGACTTCCTTTTCACCATATTGCACAAATTTGGGGTTGTCCCAGATATACTCTTATGTGCATGCATAAAATTACTTTATTCCAGTTCAGAAGCTCCAGTTTATATCAACAATATGATCTCAAAGTACTTCAGACCTGAATGTGGTACTAAACAATAGTGTCCTCTATCACCACTGCGTTTTGCAATTGCCAATGAGCCATTAGCCATTCATTTTTGAAATACATCAGAAATAAAGGGGATTATCAAAGGAGTGCATCCTAAATCCTCACTTCTTTTAGTTTGAAGGCCAACCTCTCAAGTGGTATTCTATCCACAGTCTACAATTCATTTAATGCTAACATTCTACTTTTTTCTGATTTTTTAATTCCTTCTTGCAACAAGGATTCACTTCTATTTCTGTCTACTTCTGAATACTGCATACGACGTAAGGTAATGCTGGCTGTATGACTGCAGGAGACAACTGTTGTGAAATGCTGCTAATCTCTACTGCTTGACTGTGAATCTGTAGTCAATCTTGACTGCCAGTATACTGTAACTGTTTTTGAACTCTTGCTTTTTATGGTTGAAACAGCCCATTTTTCTTTATCATTATCTATTGTGTGGTGCCCATGTCACCAACTGACGCTTGGCAGTAAGATGTCCCTCCTTTGTTTTTATAACAGATCTGTCATCACGTCTTGCTGATATTCCTGGATCTCCAAATGCTTTAAGATTTGCATCCTGCTGTACTTGGGTTTGCACTTTCAAATACGTGGTATAACTGTCATTCAGGATTGTAAGCACTTAGATCATTCCACCAAACTGCCACCATATTACTTTCATCAGCTAGTTTATATCTGAATGCATATATCCAGAATTTCTAAAAGCGTAATCTCTGCTTAAACATTTAAAACTGATTCTAGATACACCAACATTTCTATCAGAACCAGCTATTTATCTATGCAACCAACCTGAACATCAAAAGGTTAGACTTCCATGGTGAACCAAAGTTGTTCTAGGAGAACCTCAGTTGCACTCTCACTGGCACTGCAGGTAATGCTATCCTTGGAGCCAGATTATGTTTATGATAACTCTTCCATAGTCCTATAGGGTCAACACTTAAATGGAGAACCAAGGACACACCCTTAGTTTTTTTGAGAGTGATTGACAGAACAAGAGACTGGGCCTCTCATTTAGAGTTCCATAGTTTGATTTCAATAATTTGCTTTCTTTAATCATTACTTTGCAATCTAGTGGTACCCGCTCCTGGATTAGTTTCAGACTTCCACTTAAGTCTGCCATGACACGCCCCCTGTAACTCTTAACCTAATTAAACAGGTTTGAAACTGTTATATTTTTTCTGTTTTATAGTTGCTGTTTAAATATAAAATAATTGGTGTTAAAAAGATCTCACCTGTTAATTCAGTTAATAATATCTATTTCAAGGACACTGAATTATTTTAGAATACGATCTGCATTAGTACATAAACACATACAGTACATGCTAAAAATGTGTCTTTGCTTAAAGCATAAAATATTTTTTGTTATATACACATTTTACATGCTTAAATATTAATAATAATAATAGAGTAATCATCAGGTCACACATTTGACAAGTCTCACAGTTAGAAAAGCTGTTTGAAGTGAAATATGTATGACAGACCATGATTGTAACAGAAGTTAACAGCTTCTTGCTGTAGGTACCTTACACTTGCATGTGAAATTTGATACCTTGACACTTAAAACTTCACTTTAATGCCAGGAATTTAATCCACTTATTTAGCTCTGATAATGGAAACTGACATCATCTAGCTGATGGCTTTCATTCAAAGAAATATCAAACACAAGGAAGAACGTATCAAAATGTCACTTCTTACAATGTGTAAACTAATTAAAAATGAGAGCAGACAGTAAACCTCAGAGGTTCAATACTATCTTAAAACTTTTAAATTAATTAAAGTAGTCTGCTTAAATAAGGGACAACAGTTATAAAAATGTAGATTATTCTATAAGAAAACATACTGTAGGTGACCTTAAGTATAGAGAACAGACATGGTCAAAGCAAGTTATTATTTTTTTTCTTCCACTAGAGAGTACAAAGAAAAAGCAGGAGGGGCAATAAAATGAAAACTAAATGGAGAAAGAAGCTATTTATCAGTCTGTAAGAAATGAGGACAAATTCAATTAAGCTCTAAAACATTGAAACTGGAGACAAATTTCAGTTTATGCAACCACTAGCACAGTGAAAAGCCTGTTGATTAAAATGATCACAAACGTGTCAGTTTGTTTTGATCACTTCCTGGATTCTGCAACTTCTGTTCTCCTGATATGCTAAACATGATGCCCCTTTTTCCTTGTGTATCTTGTTGACTTTGTTCATCAGACATTGCCTCCCTCTTGTGGACACTAGACAACATTATGCCTGAATAATGGACAACGGAAGTTTGTTATTTTTATAATTATAAACTATCACCAGTCCGTAACCATTTTATTAACTATGTTAAGAGCATTAATATATTAAAAATAATAGCTCTTGAAACATATGACTGTCAGTTTCTGCTGCAAATAGCTGCATATAAAAATAGCCATCACACCCTGGCTCAAAGCTCACTAACTAAAGGCTACTGCTCAACCCTTGCTTGCTTCTGTTGTCCTGCTAGTTAGTCCAGCCATAGGATGTCATCTGAATAACATCATCCACAAGTCAGGTGGAGAGTTTGTGGAATTCAGAGTGAACAAAAATGTTATATTTTCCTACTTTTCCTACTATGAATTGGAAGCTCTCTTGCTGTGAAGATGTGATGATTTCTGTGCCTTCTTCCCTTGCTGTTTATGAAATTGTCATTTAATTGATAACTGAGAATCAATGAAGAAGTCTGGTCATGATTTTTTTGAAATTGTGTACTCTCTGCAGAATATTGATATTGTAACCAAACCAAAGAACAATAAACCCAATGCCTAAATGATTACCACCCTGTAGTCCTCATGTCTCTTGTCATGAAGTGCTTCGAGGGGATTATTAAAGACTCTAGGCTGTGTACTGAGCCCTCTGCTGTACTCCCTTTACACACTTGATTGTGTGGTCAAGCACAGCTCCAACACCATTGTTGAGTTTACTGATGACACAGTGGTCTTAGGGCTTATTTCCAGCAATGATGAGGAGGCCTATCTGGACGAGGTAGAGAACATGGCAGTGTGGTGCCAGACTCATAATCTCTCACTGAATGTCAGCAAGACCAAGGAGCTAGTGGTGGAATTCTGGTGGAAGCAGCAGTAGATCTACAGCCCCATCAGCATAAATAAAGTTCCTGTTTAGAGGGTGAGTGGCTTCAGGTGGCTCAGTGTGTACAGCACAGAGGACATGACATGGAGCCAGCAAACACAAACTTAGGTCAAGAAGGCAAGACACCTTTATTACCTGAGAAGGCTGAAGAAATTCAAGGTCTCCTCACCTATTTTGAAAACTTTTTACACCGGTGCCATAGAGAGCACCCTAACACAGAAATGCATATCATGGTTTTGGAATTGCTTAGTCCAAGATCACAAAGCCCTTTAGAGAGTGGTGCCTTCAGGAGAGCATATCTTAAGGTCAGCACTGCCCTCTCTGCTGGACATCTACGCCAAGTGCTGTAGGACCAGGGAAAATAAAATAATTATGGACTCTACCCGTCCCAGCCTGTTCAACTCAGGCAAGCGGCTACACAGCTTAATAGCAAAGACTTCGAGTCCCAAGAGGAGCTTTTACCCTCAGGACATGAGGATCTTGAACTCTGATGTGCCAACAAACATTTGAACCTAAAACTCATTGCACAAACTCTTTAACTTACTGCACAGTCACTTTATACTCTTTACTGTTTTAGATTTCAGATTTTAATTTAATTTAATCTAGTTTAACTTAATTTAATTTTGTTAATTTTATTATCTTTTCTTATTTTTCTTATTTATTCTGTTGTGTGTTTATTTTTGATTTGCACAATCTTGGAGTAAGTTGGCTTTTTCATTTCATTGCATGTTGTACCTGCATAACTGTGTATGTAATGAATAAAACTCTTGAATCTTGAATGTCGAATCATAAAATACAAGTCTTCTCTACCTGACAGGGACTCTTTTGTGTGAATGAGTTATGTTATGCGATTTATTTATTAAGTTATATAACCAAATGTACAGTATTCCACTCCAGGGTCATAGGGAGCCAGATCCTATCTGAGCATTATAAAAGTTTACATAAGCAAATCGTTACAAGATGCATTTAATGGTAAAAACCTTTTAAAAATGTTTACCCACTGCATAACTTACTTAGATTCGTATTTTGGAAATTCAGGCAGGGGCTAGCTGAGAGACTTCAGAGTTACATAGTGTGCATTGGATGAGTGCTTCACAACGTTCAGTTCTCCCCTCTGTGGCTGCAGGTTTTTGCTCCCACCAGTTTCTCAATCAGTCAGTAATTGTTATCTTAAATTGATTTCATTGTTTAATCAGGCAACATGTTTTTCCATTTTTTGCATTTAGGAAAGTACAGTAGTGTCAAGAGTTACACTTAAAGGAAATTAAGACTTATTTGTATTTTTACTGTTTCTTTAAATGCTTACTGTGTTAATTTATTCACCTTTTCAGTGGAGTTTCCTTTCTTAGTTGTATCTTAATACAGACAATTACTTTCGAGCAGAGCAGACACCTGCACAAATAACTCTAAAATGAGCAACTAATTCATTGTTATCAACTTGTGTGCTTACTAGTAAATAATTGTCTAAATAACCAGAACAATTTAAAAAAATCTATGTAAAAGGAAAAAGAATGAATTCTTTCCCATCTAACACAAATAAATTCCTTCTCCATTCAATAAAAATATAGCATAACCAGTTTATAATTTCCAAATGATTGTAAAAAAAACATAAAAAACTGGAAATAACAGCTTGTTTAATTAAGGTGGGAGTCCAGTTAAGAGAAGAAACAGGTTGGGACAAAAACCTGCAGCCACAGGGGTGCCCAAGGACTGAATTTGAGAACCACTGCCATGGATAATACATGAAGCCTTGTGGTACACCTTCACATATTCAGTTTTCTGTATGTTAAATTATTTAGATGATTAATTTTAATTTATATTACTTAATATGTTTTATCAGTATCAATTAGCTAAATGGGGAAAATGTAAACTAATAGTTTCAAGAAAGTTCTGTATTATTGTATGCTCAAATTGTCCTAGTAACTGAATTGGATTTCTAGATTAATGGGAACATATTGAATGAGTAGGTGGTATGACAAATTCATTGCACATTTTGTCATATTACCCATGATCAACAGAATCTTTTGTAACAAATTTTTTGACAAGTTGCTTACATAGAAATAGAAAACACTCTGATAATATCTTTGTTGTTTTTTATGTAAGTTTTTGGCTCCACAATTCTAATTATTCAATCTGACAAACACAAAGCATTTCAAGCTCTGATAATAATAGTATCACTGTTCTAGAATGTCAATTCTGTGAAGAGAGGGAAGCAAACATCCAACTAAAAGCTTGAATTTATGAAAACTGAGTATAATAAAATGCTATTCTACTTTTCTTTTTCTCTTAGTAAACTTGCAAATTCTTGTACCTGCTAATGCATTGCTACAAAGTTATCCATTAGTATTTGCTGTTAACTCTTTTCTGCTGGTTTATTGTCCATTTATTTTCAGGTGTTGTTGTTTTGTCAATAGCATCCCCATCTTAGGAAAAAAAAAAAACAGATGAATTTAAATGAAATAAGTATAATTTATTGCCAGTCTACTCACACTCAGGAATCTGAATGTGGAATAGCTGCAAGGAAAATCATGCAGATTAAAAGGATGCAGTTCACCTTTTCCAGTTCCCATGCAGTCTTTGGTCAGTTGAATACACTGACATGCTTCCTATGCTTCCTGATGTTTTGTTTTTTTTTTCATTAACAAGTCTTCTCAATTGATATATTCTGCTCACATTCAGGTTTCTTTCTCTAAGCTTCAAGTCACATAATTTTATGTGAGCCTTTGGCTTGCTGCCATTACCTGTAATTATCCAATATCAAATGCATATAAAGAAGCCTGTTAAACCAAAATCCCGCTAACAACCTGCTCAGTAAATCACTTTTTGTGTATCAGTTTGGGAAAAGGCTAAGAACTTTACAACTGATTTTTGCCATTGAGCACTACACTTTTCCCAGCCCTCCTTATATCTTCCATTACTCACCTTTCCCCTTTAATTTTTCTGATTACAATTATTGGTATCTTTGACTGGCCCATTTTTTCAATGTGACTTTATTGTTTATACACATTTCTGACAAATCTGACCCTCCCTCCCCATCCTTTGTAATCTTGTGTTTTAAACTCATGTCTGCGTTCAGTCAATGGGCTTGACAAACTGTAAAATGTCGGGTCAGGGGTTGACAAAGGTCTTTTCTCCCTCCTCTGCAGCTCATCAGAAGGAAAGCCTACCTAAACCCAACACCCAAACAGATTCTTCTTCCTATCCTGCTTCTGGCCTCACTTCCGCCTGCAGCCCTCTGGATACTCCTCTTCCTCCCCTCCATCTATAAAGCTAGCTCATTCCTTTCCCCAGTCAGTCCCGTTCAGGACTCAGTTGTTTGAGACTACTCATTATTCATTTTGTCTTTTTTGATACACCATTGTTAATATACGGGGTAACACCCCAAACCTTTTCCTTTGTCTTTTGTGCTTCTTTCACAACTCCAATAATTTTTTCACCACAACACTGTCTAACATTTGCTTCTTAAGTATTTACTGCATGCTTCATATGCTTTTTCTCTCTGTCCAACCCAATTCATTTCTCTTTTTTGTTTTGTTTTCCTTTCAATTTACTTCGTTCATTTGTGTATACCAATATTCACTAAGTACAAGCTCAAATCATTAATGTAAACTTACAGCTAAATTACAAATTTAAAAAAATTACATGATATATACACCAGTCAGTAGCATTCCAGAACAGAATAAACCTCTGAAATGTCCATAGTCAGGTATAAGAAGATGTAACAGTTTTGGGGACTAAGTCCAGCTGCTTCCTTTTCACTCTCCTCACTTACTGATTGCATAGCAGAAATCAAATCCTGGTTTTCTTCAAATTTTCTTAAACTAAAAAGTGACAAAACTGATGTTCTCCTCATTGGTACAAAATCAACATTATCCAAAACTGATCATCTTTCATTTGTTATTGATAATTCCTCTATCTCCCCTTCCTCACATGTTAAGAGTCTGGGTGTCAGTCTTGACAGTACTTTATCCTTTCAGTCCCACATCAATAACATCTCCCGGTCTGCATATTTCCATTTGCATAACATTAATCGTATTCACCCCTCCCTCACTCCCCACACCAATGCTATCCTTGTCACTTCTTGTCTGGATTATTGCAATTCCCTTTTCTTTGGTCTTTCTCGCAAATCTCTTTATAATCTTCAACTGGTCCAGAATTCAGCTGTCCGCATCATTACTAGAACCCCCTCTATTCACCATATCACTCCCATTTTGTAGCAGCTTCATTGGCTTCCAGTTCAGTTCCGAATTCAATTCAAAATTCTCCTACTAACTTTTAAGGCTCTCCACAACCTTGCCCCTCCATATCTGTCTGATCTCCTCCATGTTGCCATTCCCTCCCGTACCCTTAGATCCTCTTCTTCCATCCACTTGACTGTCCCCTTCATCTGTCTTACCACTATGGGGTGCAGAGCATTCAGTTGCTCTGCTTCCCAGCTTTGTAACTCACTACCACCTGAGCTTAGAAATATTGAATCATTTTCACTTTTCAAATCTAAACTTAAAACTCATTTGTTTAAGACTGCTTTTTCTCTTTGATTACAATTGCTCTGTCTGATTTTAATGTTTGTATTTTACTTATTGTTTATAATCTGTTTTGTCTACTACTTTAACATGGACTTCTTATAACTTCACTTTAATTTAATCCTGATACTCTGTATATTCAATTCATTATAATAACTATTCATGGTGGCTCTAAAATCTGTACTAACCCTTACTCTCTCTTCTGTTTCTTTTCCCAGTTTTTTGTGGTGGCGACCTGCGCCACCACCACCTAATCAAAGCATCATGATGTTCTTACATTGAAGGATTAAAAGCCTTCATCATCAAGTCCTTCCAGTGGGAACCCTAAATACAAACAGGACTGTTTCATTTATGTTAGGTTGAATGCCCAGAGGGGGCTGGGCGGTCTCCTGGTCTGGAACCCCTACAGATTTTATTTTTTTCTCTCCAGGCGTCTGGAGTTTTTTTTGTTTTTTCTGTCCCCCTGGCCATCGGACCTTACTCTTACTCTATGTTAATTAGTGTTGTCTTATTTTAATTCTTCCTTTGTCTTTTATTTTTCTTTTCTTCATCATGTAAAGCACTTTGAGCTACATTATTTGTATGAAAATGTGCTATATAAATAAATGTTGTTGTTGTTGTTATTGTTCGGTGTCCTTGAGTGTTTAGAAAGGCACCTACAAATAAATAAAATGTATTATTATTATTATCCACCCCTCCTAAACTTCTAAAGTATTTTATAGTTTGTGCTGAACAGTTTAATAAGTAGCCAGAACTCTTCCATCCCTGAATTTCAAGGCTTCCAGCTTCTATGGAGTCTTTAGCAGTGGAAGGAGTAATAATTTACCAGCACATCAGTGGCACCATTTGCCACATCAGGGGCCTCATGTATAAACGATGTGTATGCACAGAAATGTTGCATACGAACGTTTCCACGCTCAAATCGTGATGTATAAAACCTAAACTTGGCCTAAAGCCACGCACATTTCCACGGTAACTCGTACCTTGGCGTACGCAATTTCTCCGCTCGGTTTTGCAGACTGGTGGAACCCAGCGTCAAAGCAGTGCTACTGTTCCTGCGTGGTCACCCTTTCTTTCTTAGCTCCACATTCTAGACGTGGCTTTATAAATACACTGGAACTAACTGCATATTGTTTATTAGTGTAATGCATCTGATTGTAATTAACCTGCAGCAATATAATGGTCCAGGGAATAGCCATAGTATTCCAAATACCATAACTGCTTTAGCGTTGTAACTCTCACTGCATCTTCTTCTTCTTTCAGCTGCTCCAGTTAGGTGTTGCCACAGCAGATCATCTTTTTCCATATTACTCTCACTGCACCACTCTGAGTATTTATATCACTGTATCTGAGTGGGGAATCACAGCAGCAGCTGATCGGAAAGAGAAATATCAGTATACAGCATGAAGCAGGCGCTGCCTGAGCCACGGCAAAACGCTTTAGAGACTTCCCAGTACTGACTTCGCGGTTTAGAAAAGGTTTCATCCCAAGAACTCTAAACGCACTCAATCAGTCCATCAAGTGCTCCTTGTAGAACTGTTTACTTATAAGTACAATTACCTCACTGTAAACTTGCACTACAGTTATAATATTGCACAACCTGCGCCACTTTATAAAGCGCGTATTTACATATGATGACGGTATTCATTTTTAAGATGAAATGCAGCAAAATATGTTGATTATATTATACAGATAGAACTTTAACTTCATTTAAATAATCTTTATCTATACTAATAAAAGGCAAAGCCCTCACTGACTGACTGACTGACTGACTGACTGACTGACTCACTCACTCACTCACTCACTCACTCACTCACTCACTCACTCATCACTAGTTCTCCAACTTCCCGTGTAGGTGGAAGGCTGAAATTTGGCAGGCGCATTCCTTACAGCTTACTTACAAAAGTTAGGCAGGTTTCATTTCGAAATTCAAAGCGTAACGGTCATAACTGGAACCTCTTTTTTGTCCATATACTGTAATGGATGGGGGCGGAGTCGCGTATCGTGTCATCACGCCTCCTACGTAATCACGTGAAACGCCTTGGGGCCGATCTGGAAGAAGGTAGCGCAGCGCCTTGATTTAAACGATTCCATGCCTTGGTGGGTTTAATACTGTGTAAGCATACATATTAACACATGTGCAATTAAACGTGTGCATTTACGGGGTGATTTCTCATGCTTAAAAGCTTGCCTTTTATTAAAAAAGTAAATGCAAACTGTTTTCATGCTGAAGGACACAAACCACGTTGGATTTTGTAATGATAGTTGATTAGTAAGGTCTATTAAGGGATACTTACAGAATGATTAGTAATGCCTGTGAATGCCGATGCAAGTAGGAGAATGGGCGTGAACTAAAGAACGAGTAGTAACATGTACAGTAAATGTCTCTAAAGTCTGTCTATTAAAAAGTTATTATATCTTTCAATCCTGTGTATTGATTAAACTACGAACCTAACAAGATCACTACATCGTGTCAGAAGTGGTGGATTGGAAGACGAATGTGAAGAAGAGGTTCAGTTTTTGAACGAGTCTCGTGTCTGTGAGTAACCCGAAAACGTGGTCAGAAAGCGCTAAGACATTCTAGCAAAAGAGAAAAAAAAATATGGAAGGATTACAGCCCCCACCAAATCTCCAGTTAAAGGGAAATGTAGCTGAAAATTGGAAAAGATTTAAACAGAGATTCGAGTTGTATCTTGCTGCGATTGAAGCAGATAGGAAAAGTGAAAAAATGAAAGCGTCTATGCTTCTACACGTAATTGGTGAAGAGGCGCTAGAGGTGTATAACAATTTTCAGTTTGAAGAAGATGGAGACAATATGAAATTGAACAAAATAGTTGAAAAATTCGAAACGTATTGCAACCCAAAGCGCAATGTGACGTTTGAGCGGCGCAAGTTTTTTACATGTTTCTAGAAAAGCGGCGAAACAATAGACCAGTATGTGACGGAATTGCGTAATAGGAGCTGTTCTAAGAAGAAACCGTTGAGACATCAAAGGACCAATAACCTCTAATCAGAACACTAACACCAGCGAAACAAATATTAACGAGAAAACAAGTATAAATCAGGAAAGAACATCTCAACTGCAAACACAATTAACCAGAAGATCAAAACGTCAAGTAAAACCACCAGAACGACTCATTGAGACATGTTGAGGATTAAAGGCACATTTTCAATTAAGAAATGCTTTTTATACATAGTTTCAATGCTGGATGTATGCCTGAAATGTTCTGAATAGTTCAGTTGTTTGAAGTGATAAAGAATTAAACGTGTGCATTTACAGGGTGATTTCTCAGGCTTAAAAGCTCGCCTTTTATTAAAAAGGTAAATGCAAACTATTTTCATTCTGAAGGGCACAAACCATGTTAGATTTCAGCCGTTAAACACGCAAAAATGTCGGTACACCAGATAAATAAGCGCAACATATTATCAGCTATTTTGTATGCTTACAATACATATAGAAATGTGTTAATTGTTAACTAATAATATGGGATGGTGTTTTTCGACTCGCGCCTTGATTTAAACGATTCCATGTCTTGGTGGGTTTGCGTAGCTTATTGTCAATATCTTTACACCTGTTTTTAAGACTTATTGACTGAAACGGGCTTTCACGAAAAAAATTAGGGCTTTGCTACAGGATACACCCTCCACAAGTTAAGGAAGTAAAAATAAAAGTATATATTTCTGTTTTATTTAAACCTTTTAAGTCCGTATGCATAGCCCCATTTGGCTGTTTTAGTTTTTTTTTCCTTACCTTCCTTAACTTGTGGAGGGTGTATCCTGTAGCAAAGCCCTAAGTTTTTTCATGAAAGCTCCTTTCAGTCAATAAGCCTTAAAAACAGGTGTAAAGCTAAACTTGCAGCACCACTATTCAATTACACTTGCCTAACGCCTCTCCTACGGGGACATGCTGTGGGATCTAGGCATCAGTCAAAGCACCAATCACAGGCCTGATTAGAAAGCGGGAAGCTGTGATTTGTCATCTCCCTCCCATGTAACAATCACAGCCCGTGTTACAACGCACTATGTATGTATGTATATATGTATATGTGTGTGTTTATGTATGTGTGTATATGTATATGTATATATATGTTGATATGTGTATATATATATATATGTATATATATGTGGATGTGTATGTGTATATATATATAAATTTTTTTATATATATATATGTGGATGTAGATATGTGTATATGTAGATATGTATATATATGTATATATGTATATGTATATATATATGTTTACATAACCTCTTTAACACACTACTTCTCCTCTGCGAGGCGCGGGTATTTTGCTATTATATATATAAAAGACAGCAACACTCATAACATTGACAACACAATTACATTGACAATCATGTTACGTTATTTTTAAAATGTTTCCTTTTCTTTTTCATAACCTCTTTAACACACTACTTCTCCACTGCGAAGCGCGGGTATTTTGCTAGTTGTTAATAATTAAACATGTGAGGACACGGTGCCGCAGCGCTAGCTAGTTCAGGGATTGTTCCTGCATTGCGTTGTATTCTTGCCTTTTGCTGTCGCGACACTGGAAGGATAGACGGATAGAATAATTAAACATGTACTACGAAGATATTTCAATGTTCCTTAAAAGTTTTTAAGAATCGGCGTTTTAAGCTTACAGATGGCTTCATGTCTATATAGCTGATTGTGTGGTGATTGGGTTTTTGGAGAAAGAAAAGTAAGGACAGGAATTGGAGGTTAGTATGTTTGAAAGAGACAGTACTTCTGTAATAAATTATTTCATCGAAGGTCGCGCAGGGCGCCGCAAGCCTCTTGCGTGAGACATGAACAAGCACTGCGCCACCGTGTTCCCATGTTTAATAACATGCTTTCATTCCTATCATCATGAAAAAGATATCACGTATACATCTCAGTATTTTAATTATTCAGAGAGCTGTAATATCACGAATGTAATGGAATTGTTTCAAGAGATCACTCACTTACAACCACACACAATAAGAGAGGCAGTTTTCAAATTTCAAATTAACTAAATATGAGTTGCTGTATTAGTCCAGAAAACCTGCTCCACCCTGACAATGCCACAGTGCCCTGGCTGAGATCTGAACCACAGATTCTAGGGTTGTGAATCAGCAGTATTAAACCATGTAGCACTGTGTCACCCTTCATTATGTTATTTGCTGCATTTTGTTGAGTTCTCTGCTTTCATCCTCATATGATTATAAATAACTCTCAATGAACATAAAAGTAAATACATTCATTGTATTTTCTTTCATGTTGTTGCTGTTATTTCAGTCCCTGGACATATCATCAAGCTGTACTTTAAATTTAATCACTGCAGCAGGGTGGCTAAATTGTCCTAAAAAGCATACTGAGTCATCAATAATATTAACTTTTACTAGAAAAGGATAAACACAGTTTGTATTTCACAATAATAAAGGAAACAGGTATTGATTTTGAAGATTAGCTTAATGTTAGGAATAATATAATCATGTTAGGGTATACTCATTCACAGTCATAATGGGGTTAATATGATTTTTGTCTTCTTTTTCTGCCAAATCCAAGTCATCCTTCAGTAAAGCTGATATTTTATTGTCATTTGTGGCATTTAACAAACACTCTTAATAAGTAGATTGCCCCAGATAAGATGCAATCTTTTGCAATAAATTCAAGCTCAATGCATCTGACTTTTAAAACATAGGTCAGTTATCTGAAATCCAAATGTCAATTTGCATTAACCCGAAAGCTTACACAGTTTCATTTAGACTGGAAGTCAGACTGATGGGATTCCAATTAAAATCAAAGGTACTACACAAATATGCATTTTATAACAAATAGGCTTATTAACTAAAAAGTACAATGGGCACAAGAGATCAAGTGCTTGAATGTAAATCAAGATTTAGTTATTGTCCATCCAAATGACCTTTTTGTAGATCCATAAATAAAAATTTAGTGCACAAATTACATAAGAGCTTTTCTTCATATTTCTCTAATTATATTGATGGACACACAAAAGAAACATAACTATTATGATTATGATAATTGTCCATAATTTTCATTCACAAGTATTTATTTTTGGGGTGAAAGGGAATTAGAAGACTGTCTTAGCAGCATCAAAGACAAAACAGAAGAATCAACCATGAATATGTTACACTCTTCCACACATTTAGGTCTTTCACACTAGGCAAACTTAGATTTGATGGTCAACCTTGACATTTTTAGAGATAAATTGGAGTACATTGAAAAAATTCCACATAAACCACGACTGGTCCAGGTTTTAGATCCAGTCTCCTGCAACTATAAGGCTGCAGCACTAGCAAATATACTTGAATCTTACCTAATTACGTTGTGTTTTTCTTTTGGGATCTGCATGTTCATCCGTCCATTACATTCAGTTAAACTGGATCTGTTATGTTGTACTGTATATGTTATATTAATGAAATAAAATAGCATTAATATTTTACCTAAAGAGTAAGTAGTTGTCTGTTTATTGCCAGTGTATTATCAAGAGTCCTTATGCAAGAGAATTTAGTTCTGCAGAACTCTAACTTTATTAAGGTGTGCTGTTGCAGTAGCTGTTTTAGGGTTTCTTCTGCATATCAATAGTTGATCCTGAGGGTTACTAGAAATGACTATAGCAAAATAAAAGTAAATATAAAAATATTGACATGCAATATGTACCAATATATGGCCAACACAAGTAACTTAACTTTAGTGTGCCAGGATGATAAGGGTCAGTGAACAGGCTAAGACTGGATTTCTTTATCAGCTCTAGAGCCAAACGCTGGAAGGACATCGGCTATTCAATAGCTATTCATTTGATGTTAAATTCAGGTATAACAATTCCAGCCACATGGTGTCTGTGACCTCAGCTGCATGCCACCTCAAAGTGAAGACAGAGTTGTCTCATTTAGAGGTATAAACTTAAGTTTTTTTCACTCTTTTTGGGTAACATATTAAGATTGCAGTCCTCAATGAATCGGATAGTTTCAGTGCTTATCCATTGATGGGCCTTATATTAATCACGGCAATTTTAGATGAATAAGGTTTGTTGCACTCAGGTCCATTTTCATGCAGAGTTTATTTCAATATAGAACAGATTTGATACATTACTCTTGTGACAATAAACTCTGAGCAGGAAGACATACTTCAGAATTAAGAGAGCTGATGTGCTTTTGATCACAGTTTGGTGATTTGTTAAAAACGTTGGCATACTGAGGCATTCAAAGTATATTAAGATTATTCTAGTCCAACCATTTGCTATTATTGATGGAGTGTGTAACATTGTGAAGATCATCATGATACTATTTTAGCATAGTAGAAATCCAATCCTTGAGAGGATCCTTGAAAGTGAGAGGATGCCTGCTGAGTGGAGAAGAATTGTACTGGTACCGATTTTTAACAATAAGAGGGATGTGCAGGACTGTAGTAACTACAGGGGGATAAAATTGATGAGCCACAGCATGAAGTTATGGGAAAGAGTAGTGGAAGCTAGGTTAAGAAGGAAAGAACCCTTCACTGGCTCCCTGTTTCATTCAGAATAGAGTATAAGGTCTCCCTTCTTAGCCACCAGTGCATTTATGGACATGCCCCTCTTTATCTACAGGAACTCCTTACCCCTCATACCTCCTTATGCTCCCTCCGCTCTGTACACACTAACACTAACAACTAAGCTCAGCAGCATGGGTGACAGGGAGTTTTCATCTGTGGCGCCGAGGCTGTGGAATGCCCTCCCTGATTACCTGAGAGCCCCACAGTCGACTGATGCCTTTAAGCGAAACCTAAAAATTCATCTTTTTAGAAAGACATTTTGTTAAAGTATTTTATAGATTCATCTGTTTTTATTTTTTTATTTTTACTCTGTAGCACTTTGGGATTGGTAAAATATAAAGTGCAATATAAATAAAATTTATTATTATTATTATTATAAGAAGGGAGGTGATGATTAGTGAGCAGCAGTATGGTTTCATGCCAGGAAGAAGCACCACAGATACAATGTTTTCTTTGAGGGTGTTGATGGCGAAGTTTAGAGAAGCCCAGAATGAGTTGCATTGCGTCTTTGTGTGACAGAGGGCCTCGAGAGGAGTTGTGGTATTGTATGAGGAAGTCGGGAGTGGCAGAGAAGTATGTAAGAATTGTACAGGATATGTACAAGGGAAGTGTGACAGTGGTGAGAACTGCAGTAGGAGTGACGGATGCATTCAACATGGAGGTGGGATTACATCAGGGATCAACTCTGAGCCCTTTCTTATATGCAATGGTGATGGACAGGTTGACAGACAAGATTAGACAGGAGTCCCCATGTTCTATGATGTTTGCTGATGACATTGTGATCTTTAGTGAGAGTAGGGAGCAGGTCAAGGAGAACCTGGAGAGTTTGAGGTTTGTTCTAGAGAGGAGAGGAATGAAGGTCAGTAAGAACAAGGCAGAATACATGTGTGTGAATGAGAGTAAGGTCATAGGAATGGTGAGTAGAGTTGGTGAAGGTGGATGAGTTTAAATACTTGTGATCAACAGTACAGAGTAACAGGGATTGTGGAAGAGAGGTGAAAAAGAGAGTGCAGGCAGGGTGAAAGGGTGAAGAAGAGTGTCAGTAGTAATTTGTAACAGACGGGTATCAGCAAGAGTGAAAGGGAAGGTCTACAGGACGGTAGTGAGACTAGCTATGTTATATGAGTTGGAGACGGTGGCACTGACCAGAAAGCAGGAGACAGATCTGGTGGTGGCAGAGTTAAAGATGTTAAGATTGGAAATTGGGTGTGATGAGGATGGACAGGATTAGAAATGAGTAAATTAGAGGGTCAGCACAAGTTGGACGGTTGAGAGACAAAGTCAGAGAGGTGAGATTGGGTTGGTTTGGACATGAGCAGAGGAGAGTTGCTGGGTACATTGGGAAAAGGATGTTAACAATAGAGCTGCCAGGAAAGAGGAAAAGAGAAAGTCCTAAGAGAAGGTTTATGGGTGTGGTGAGAGAGGGCATGCAGGTGGCGGGTGTAACAGAACAAGATTCAGAAGACAGGACGATATGGAAGAAGATGGTCTGCTGTGGCAACCCCTAACAGGAGCAGCCGAAAGAAGAAGAAGAAGAAGAAATCCAATCCTTACTCAGGAAAGAGCTAATCTGACAAAGAGGTAGGGTCAGTGGTACTGCAGGGAAAGAAAGGTTGAGCACAGGTGAGTGCTGACAGTGACTAAGAGAATTTCTAATACAAGGAAATACAAAATTATTTTCTTGTAGTTTTTGATCCAGCAAAATATGCAGAAAAATATTATATATAACATGCACATTGAAGGAAAATAAAAGGAGCCATCCTGGGATAACATAGCTTTTTGTAAATTAAGTGCTTTGAATGCACTACACGTTAAAGATAAATAAGCAGAGAGAGACTGAGTGTTCTAGGTGCTGGATTAAGAAATTTGACAATGTTATGTTGTTTCATTTACCCAGGAAGACATGCCTGTTGTGACTCACGTATGCAGTTTTCCATAAAAGAATAAGAGCTGAAATTAAGAGACATTTAAGGACAAGAATATAGTAGATATTAACTTTTATCTGGGAACGTTTATTTGGGTATGTAAGCCATTGAACCAATCAGAGTGTATATGCAAGGTAGTAAACCAATCAGAGTAAGCATTAATTCAGCACTGTTATGCAAATTCAGTTATCTATAAGAATGACTTTGCCTCTGTTCTGTGACCATTTGCTGACAACCTCTCCTTAGAGCACTGTCCCTTAGTAGATTGCTGTAAAAGGGTGCTCCCTCTTCATGAAGAGAAATTAAAGATGCATGAACAAGTTTCCTCCTGCCTGGTTCCTGACTCAAAGTCCCAGTTGAGGACAAAATGTATTTCTTTAATATGTGTCCAATTTATTTCTTCCACAACAGAAATGTAATTACCAAAGAACTTCAAGGTTCAATATAAATCCACAGTAACTCACAAGTGATCATCTTAGTGCTGTACATCTCCATGGGAAGCTTTATGCCAGTGAGGTTAGGGTGGCGTCCAGTGAAAAACAAATAAATAAACTACACAAAAAACAATTCAACAGAGCTACTGCATAACTGAAAGAATCTACAGGTGAGAGCTTCCATTAGTGGAGCACTGGGCTAGAAGCATAAACAGATGGTGCTGGTAGTGAAGCATCAATCCAATACTACCGAAAGGTACAAGTTTAGTTGAATCAGAATGTGAAGCAAAATCCATTGGTGGAAAAGCAGGAAAATTATAGTTTTGAAATAAAAAATAAAACACAGTGAAAGGTGAGAAATAATGAAAAGAACGTTTATGCACAATATAGCGGCAACAAGCGTTTGTCAGTGTACCCTGCCTGCTTAAATTATCAAGTTGACCATTTATTGTTTATTTTTATCCTCACTGGTAAATTTACAGATTGTAAGGTTGCATGTTAGAAACAATCGTAAATGGTTGGATCTGCAGTAAAGTTGTTATTTTAAACGTACAGAACAAAGAAATAAAACACAAGTGCCCTTCTGTCAATCACTATGAATCTTACCCGTGAACAACTTGGTCTCCCTCTACAGTCTTCTCTCCATCTCACCACAAATCTCTGTCCCCACTTCCTCTTGGGTTGTTAGATTGACTGAAATATTATGGTAACTTAACAACTTAGGTGTAATGTCAATTGAAAGATACACTAAATCATTAGTAGTTAAAGTTCTGCACTCAGCAACATATGTGTAACACACTGAAAGACATAATTCAGTAATCAATAATAGAATATATGAAACTAATATAGCTAATGAAAACCAAATGTTTAAATAATATATGTTTAAATGTTTACACATAACAGTAAACTTATATTAAATGTGTTCGAAATCAACACAAGGTTAGAGACTATTCAATGACCCATTTAAAATCACCGCTAGATGATGCATAAAAAGTTACAAAATGCCAGTAGCAAATGACTGATGCCAGTATCAGTTTGTGCAAGAAATGACAGCAAGCAAGAATATTCCAGGTCAAAGGAAATTAGCCAGCTACAGTTACTATCTTTGAACATGTGTTTGAATTAGAGACAAACAATAGTTAATAAAATGGGGTGAAAATCAACAATATTATTTACTGTAATCACACATTAGTCCCATCTCGCCTCCTGCCAAATTTGTTTTCCACTCTGACCCTGACATTTAAGAGTGAGGTATAATTTATGCACATGTCTATATGAATGTAGAGGAAAGTGGGCAATTCTCCATTTTGATGGCCTATTAAGAGAGCAGATTATTGCATCCTATGACAGGGATGCAGAAAACCATATGCAGCTCTTACCCCCCAAAGCATTCAACAGTCAGCACTAAAATGAAAGGCAGCACTGGAGTCGGCCATCTTTGAGCTTCACCTAATAAGAACGAATGATAATTAAGAATGAGTTGATACCTCTGCAGAGACTCCAGACAAAAAGGAGGCCAAAGGAAGATTCATTGTAAGCTGGTAGCTGCCAGATAAATTCTGTCGGACTCTGATGGACAAAATGAGGTCTCTATAAGAAGACACTGAATTTGAAACTGGAATGGATCTTGATTCAGTCACCAGATGTTGTACCTTCCCTTAAAACTAAGTGTATGAATGTCTTCTGTCTATTTGAACCCACTCTCTTTGAAGCAGGAAGTTGAGCCATTCTGTTTGCAGAAGAGGTTGAACCACTCTCTTCAGAGAAAGACAGCATTTTTAATAGAACTGTATGCTATTCAATGTAGAGCCTTGTAGCTTGATATCCTGAAGTAACTTTCAGATACAGTCCTATGCCAGTGACTGGTCCCAGTCTGAAAAGACTAAGCTTCAAGAAAGGAACTTCAGTGGCTAAATTCTTTTTGCTAGAGTCATGTTTGTCTCAAAGAAGCAGAGGACAAGAGAAAGAGAATGAAGTATAGATGAAGAAGACATCACTACACCACAGACAAGTGACCATGTGAACTTCAGTGCAAGCAAAGCTCTCCATTTGAGTCTGGAGCAACAACACACAACTCCATTCAGCATTACACATCATTGTTAAAGGCTTGGTATCATAAAACGTCTTATCTGTGATAAATCACTAGATAGTAAATAGCCAGCTAAAGTCCTTGCTTCTCATGTTTTATTGTTGTTGTGTAATAAGCTCATAACTTATTACACATAACTGTGTCGGGCTACTTCTAGCTTTTACATGCTTGACTGAATATTGTGGTATGGACTGAAAAGACAGGCGCTACATTTAGTGACTTGAAGCAT
Source organism: Erpetoichthys calabaricus (assembly GCF_900747795.2). Classification (NCBI taxonomy): domain Eukaryota; kingdom Metazoa; phylum Chordata; class Cladistia; order Polypteriformes; family Polypteridae; genus Erpetoichthys; species Erpetoichthys calabaricus. Next base: position 77,414,766 of record NC_041398.2, on the reverse strand, counting down.
GCCCTTACGTCTGCACCTATTTTGAAGCACCTAACTTTTTTGTACCTTTCATCCTCCAGATGGACGCTTCGGACATAGGCCTGGGGACCATGCTGAGCCAAAGCGTCAATGGTGTGGAACACCCCATCATGTTCCTGAGCCGGAAACTGTTGGACCGGGAGACTAGGTATGCAGCGGTGGAGAGAGGCTTTGGTGATTACTCAGCTGAGGTACTACTTGTTGGGCCGAGAATTCACCCTTGTCACGAACCATACACCTTTACAGTGGATGGCCCTGTACAAGGAGTTGAATAAGCGGGTCACCAGGTGGTTTCTTGACCTCCAGCCATATAAGTTTTCGCTCGTTCATCGCTGGGGCACTCTTCATGCCAACACTGATGCTCTTTCTCGGGTTCACGACCTCTCGGTCAGGATCGGTGCACATGGGAGGCAGCTAAAGGGTTTGAGTAAGGGCATTTCCGAGTCATACAAGGATGTGGCAGAGTGCACTGATTCTTTTTCTCCCTTTCCTGCAGACCATTCACGGGAGATTCCACCTGGTCCTCTTGACGTCACTTCTGGGACCGGGTCTATGGAAGGAGTCCTTGCCGGCTCCGGCCCCTGTGATGTCACGTCCGAGCTCGAACCTATGGCTGAAGACCTTCATGAGCCCAGCCCCTTTGATCTCACTTCCTGTCTTCTCCTTTAAAAGCCTCAAACCTTTCCATATTCCCTCAGTTCTGTTTTGGACTCGGTTTTGTGCACATCAGTGCTGTATCTAATTTATGATTTTGCAGCCAGGAAACCAATTATACGGGTGGCTGCACCAAACCTTTCTATGACTCTGAGTCGAGTTTGTGACAAAATACATATATATTATATATATTACATATATATATATATATATTATACATACATATATATATATATATATTATACATACATATATATATATTATACATTGTGATCGAAAAAGAAAGTCACAAATACAAAATAAAGATTTGGGGATCGTCCCCGTATATTGTCGTGCAGACAATATTGAAAAATGCAGTGATTCAAAGTCTTGAAAGTACAATGAACATTACTGAAACAAAATGGTGGTTTTATAGAACAAAAAAACATGTGACAGGAAATGGTTGGCAAAATGGTGATGTGGCAACAGGAACCGGAAGTGACATTATTTTGAGGAGCCGGAAGTGAGGTGGTTTGTGGGTGCCGGAAGTGACGTCATCAATATTGGCCGGAAGTGACGTCATCACGGCCATTTTGGAAACCCGGAAGTTGCGGGATTAATTTTCTTCTTGTTTCCTGTTGGCAAAAGAGAGTTCAGGGAAGTACCACGTGACATCCCCTTATCTCGCAATGTTTTACTCACCTTTAGGCTCTTTGACTGCCTCCTAATCGTACATGTGTGACATGACCCCCCCCGTCAGCCCAGACTCTTCGGGTCGGGCGACCTGCACCGCGAGGTTGTGGACACGAGAGAGAGCATCTGCGTTGGCTTGCAAGGAACCCCTACGATAAATGACACTAAAACGATAAGGTTGTAAATCCAAAAACCACCTAGTGATGCGCGGGTTAGACTCACGATGAAGAGACATCTACTGCAAAGCGGCATGATCCGTCACCAGAGTAAACTCGCGTCCCAGTAGGTAGTATCGTAGAGATGTGATAGCCCACTTGATCGCCAAGGCTTCTCGCTCCACCGCAGCATACTTGGTCTCTCGTTCCAACAATTTCCGGCTGAGGTACATAACGGGGTGTTCAGCACCGTTGACACATTGGCTCAGCACGGCACCCAATCCTGTGGCCGATGCGTCGGTCTGGAGAATAAAAGGAATAGAAAAATCAGGAGATTTCAACACCGGTGCTGACGTAAGGGCCAATTTCAGGTCACTGAATGCTTTGTCCACCGCATCATCCCATACCACTTTTAAAGGCGCTCGTTTCTTCGTTAAATTCGATAAGGGCGCAGCAATTTCAGAGAAGTGCGGTACAAAACGGCGATAGTAACCAGCCAACCCTAAAAATGCTTGAACCTGCCTCTTATTCATCGGACGGGGCCAATTCAAGATGGCATCAATTTTATTACATTGTGGTTTAACAGTACCCCCACCCACTACGTAGCCTAAATATTTGGCTTCCTTCAATCCGAAGAAACATTTCTTCGGGTTAATACGAAGCCCGGCTGACGCTAGTGTGGAGAGGACTGCTTTAACCTGCAATACATGATCCTTCCATGTGCCGGAATAAATGACAACGTCATCCAAGTAGGCGGCACTATAGGAATTGTGGGGCCGAAGCAGTGTATCCACCAGACGTTGAAAAGTAGCTGGTGCCCCGTGCAAACCAAAAGGAAGCACCTTATATTGCCAATGTCCACTGGGCGTACTAAAAGCGTTTTTTTCTTTAGCGGAGTCCGTTAAGGGAACTTGCCAATACCCTTTAGTCATGTCAAGAGTAGTTAGGAATCGAGCGTTCCCTAACCGATCAAGTAAATCATCCACTCGCGGCATGGGATACGCATCGAATTTAGAGACCTGATTTAGTCGTCGGAAGTCGTTGCAAAACCTCCACGAGACATCAGGTTTAGAAACTAGGACAATTGGACTAGACCAAGGGCTATAACTTTCTTCAATAACCCCTAGTTCCAGCATTCGTCTAATTTCCAGCTCTACTTCCGCTTTCTTTGCCTCCGGGAGCCTATAAGGTCTCTCTCTGACAATCACTCCCGGGTCCGTAATGTCATGAACAATCAACGCAGTACGTCCGGGTGTCTTGTCCACAACTTTAGGGACAGACAAAATAGCCCATTCGAGATCTTGTCGTTGTTCAGATGTCAAATCAGAACCAAAATTCAGATGTGCACATGACATGAAAAGAGAACTAGGTTGTCCGGAGGAGGGATCAACGTCCCTGTTCTTCCACGGTTTCAGTAGATTTATATGATACACTCTTTCACTCGGTCGACGATTAGGTTGTTTAACCAAATAGTCGACGAGTCCTTTTCGTTCCTTTATTTCATAAGGACCTTGCCAGTGTGCCAACAATTTTGAATGGGAGGTTGGGACGAGCACCATTACACGATCACCCGGGACAAACTCCCGAATGGTGGTGTTTCTATTATAATAACGAGACTGTGCTGCTTGTGCTTTTTCTAAATTGTCTTTTAGAATAGGTCTAATTTTCTCAAGTCTATCGCGTAATTGCGCGATATATTCGAGAATATTTGAAGTAGGGAGGACCTCCTCTTCCCATCCTTCTTTTAACATATCCAAAAGCCCTCGGGGTTGTCTTCCATACAATAACTCAAAAGGAGAGAAACCTGTAGAGGTCTGTGAGACTTCCCGGTATGCAAACAAAACGAGGGGAAGCAACTGATCCCAGTTTCTTCCATCCTCGCTAACTACCTTACGTAACATCTGTTTTAATGTTTGATTAAAACGCTCCACCAACCCGTCAGTTTGGGGATGATAGACTGACGTTTTCAGATGTTTTATACGGAGTAATTTAGCAATTTCCCTGAACGTCTCCGAAGTGAAAGGAGTCCCTTGGTCTGTTAAAACCTCTTTGGGGAACCCAACACAAGCGAATATCCCTACTAACTCCCGTGCGATGGTTTTTGTATTAGCTGAGCGCAAAGGAACTGCTTCTGGAAAGCGAGTGGCATAATCAACTAATGCTAAAATATATTTAAATCCTTTTAACGAGGGTTCTAATGGTCCTACGAGGTCTATTCCGACTCTTTCAAATGGGATATCAATAAGGGGAAGGGGAACGAGAGGAGCTCGAGTCCGTCTGGGAATCTGGCGAAGTTGACACTCCGGACAGGAAGCGCAAAATCGCCTGACCTCCTCATTAATTCCCGGCCAATAAAATCGGAGCTTTATCCTCTCTAAAGTTTTATCGAAGCCCAAATGGGCTCCCAGAAGGTGAGCATGTGCTAATTCACACACTTTTCGCCGAAAAGTGCGTGGAATTAACAATGTTGCTCGCACTTCACCCCCGTGTTCTGCCACTCGGTATAACAAATCATTTTTAATAACAAAGAACGGCGTGGGTGGCATGGGATTCAGAGTTGTATAACCCTCGGTGGACACTATAGCATTCCTAGCAAACTTTAAGGAATCATCGTTCCACTGTTCTCTTTTAAAGGATGAGGGTGTTAAAAGGAATTGGGACGTTAACGCTTGTATTGGGTCTTGTGCGACCTCCATGGGAGGGGCTACTGCCTCCACATCCTCCACGTTAACTGTATTAGCTCCCGTAGAGGACGATGGGACATCGATTTCTTCGCACTGGGTGCTAGTATCCGCCCGTGCTACTGAGGGACATGACGTGGAGGCAGTCGGATCAGCTTGTTCCATCATTAAGCCTAAATATTTCTTTGGTACAGTTACGTTTTTACCGCTAATAATTTCATTCCAGTCCTTACCAAGTATAACTGGAAACGGAGGATCCGGTAACACAGCCATGGCCATACTTGTTAGATTTCCATTTACTGTCACAATACATCTGGCTGTTTTATAATACCGGATATCACCGTGAATACATTTTAGACTGGTTTTTATTTTAGTCCACTGTTGCGGTAAAACGAAACGGGTAGCAACAATAGAAATGTTACTCCCGGAATCAAACATTGCCCTTACCTTTCTGCCATTTATAATAACTGCACCTGTATAGGGGAGAGACAAAGGGTTACTCACGGTGGCACAGTACCTTTCCCCCCTTACCAACGAACAATCCATCGGTTCAAAGGAGCAGCTAGGAGACAGATGTCCAACCTCCCCACACTTGAAACAGCTGGGAAGATTGGCTGGTCTGTCCCTTGTACGGACGGCAGGTTCGGGAGCTTGTCGGGGGGGCTCAGGAGCTGCCCCACGTGCCTGTTGGGTTCGGCGAGAGAACCGTTCTGATCGTCCCGATTTGCAAACCGCCCAATGACGCTCCGCGATTTTTATAAGAGAGTCCATGTCCTCGTAAGTGTGTTTCCGGACTTGCTGGGCTATGTGTTCGGGGAGGGCATGAACAAAGGTCTCACACGCTAGAATTTCAGCCATCTTATGAGAGTCATTGACGTCGGGCCGTAGCCAACGACAGACCTTTCCCCAGGCTTCAAAGCCCTGGGTTCTCAGTGGCCTCTCAGGGTCAAATCGCCACTCCCTCCACTCTCTTGCCTGCTGCTCCGGAGATGCGCTGTAGCGTTTAAAGACCTCTAGTTTGAGAGCATCATAATCAGCAGCTTGCTCCTCAGTTAAATCATAATAGGCCCTCTGCGCCGTTCCTTTCAGGTAGGGAGCCAGTTGGTACGCCCACTCCGACCTCGGCCATGCATTCCGCTTAGCGGTACGCTCGAAGATCAAAAAATACGTTTCGATATCATCAGATTCAGTAAGAGTAGTCAAAGCAATGGGTGGTGACCGAGCGACCTTTGTCCGTATCCTAGCTGCCGAATGAGCCTCCGATTCTGCCAACTGAGTCCTGGTCTCCCCCATCTGAATTTTCAGGGTCTGTAAATCTCCCATGATCGTGGAGAGAACGGTATTCAGGTCTTGTTCTTCTGACATCTTGAACAATTAACTCCTGCCGACTACGCCAATTGTGATTGAAAAAGAAAGTCACAAATACAAAATAAAGATTTGGGGACCGTCCCCGTATATTGTCGTGCAGACAATATTGAAAAATGCAGTGATTCAAAGTCTTGAAAGTACAATGAACAACATTACTGAAACAAAATGGTGGTTTTATAGAACAAAAAAACATGTGACAGGAAATGGTTGGCAAAATGGTGATGTGGCAACAGGAACCGGAAGTGACATTATTTTGAGGAGCCGGAAGTGAGGTGGTTTGTGGGTGCCGGAAGTGATGTCATCAATATTGGCCGGAAGTGACGTCATCGCGGCCATTTTGGAAACCCGGAAGTTGCGGGATTAATTTTCTTCTTGTTTCCTGTTGGCAAAAGAGAGTTCAGGTAAGTACCACGTGACATCCCCTTATCTCGCGATGTTTTACTCACCTTTAGGCTCTTTGACTGCCTCCTAATCGTACATGTGTGACAACATATATATATTATACATATATATATATATATATATATATATATATATTATACATATATATATATATATATATTATACATATATATATATATATATATTATACATACATATATATATATATATTATACATATATATATATATATACAGTATACACACACAAACCCTTGACAACTATAGGCCAGTAAGTTTAACATGCATCACAGGTAAATTAATGGAAGGTTATATTAATGATAAGATTGAGTAACACATGGCAAAAACAGACGTTTTTTTGAGCAGTCAGCATGGGTTCAGAAGAGGGAGGTTGTGTTTTACTAATATTTTGGAATTCTATGAGGAAGCAACAAAAGGATATGATCAAAGTGAAGCCTGTGATATTATTTATCTGGACTTTTAGAAAGCATTTAAAAGGGTGCCACATGAACAGTTGGGCATCAAACTAAACGAAGTTGGAGTTCAGGGTGATGATTTTAGATGGGTGCAAAATTGGCTCAGACAAGAAGAGGGTGATGGTGTGAGGAACCTTATCAGAACTGTCTGTTGTTAAGAGTGGTGTTCCACAAAGTGAGTGATAGGGGCCATTACTATATTTAATATATACAAGTGATTTAGATAGGAATATAAGTGTCAAGATGGTTAATTTTGCAGGTGATACCAAGATAGGTGGATTGGCAGATAATATGGAATTTGTTGAATCATTACAGGGGGACCTGAACAACATAGATGCTGGGCAGATTTGTTGCAGACGAAATTTAATGTCAGTAAATGTAAAGTATTTCACATAGGAAGTAAAAATATTAGGTTTGGAGACACAATGGGAGGTCTGAAAATTGAGAGTACATCTTATGAGAAGGATTTTGGAGTCATAGTGGACTCTACTCTATCAACTTCCCGACAGTGTTCAGAAGCCACTAAGAAGGCAAACAGAATGTTAGGTTATATAGCACGATGTGTGGAGTACAAGTCCAAGGAGGTTATGCTCAAACTTTATAACACACTGGCGAGGCCTCATCTGGAGTACTGTGTGCAGTTTTGGTCTGCAGGCTACAAAAAGGACATAGCAACACTACAAAGGATCCAGAGAAGAGTGATTAGGCTGATTCCAAGGCTACATGGGATTAATTATGAAGAAAGATTAAAGGAGCTGAGCCTTTTCAGTTTAAGCAAAAGAAGAGGTGACATGATTGAAGTGTTTAAAATTATGAAGGGAATTAATACAGTGGATCGAGACTGTTGTTTTAAAATGAGTTTACCAAGAACACAGAGACACAGTTGGAAACTTGTTAGGGGTAAATTTTGCAAAAATATTAGTAAGTTTTCTTTACATAGAGAGCCACAGACACTTTGAATAAGCTACCAAGTAGTGTGGTAGACAGTAGACCTTTAGGGACTTTAAAATCTAAACTTGATGTTTTTTAGAAAAATTAAGTGGATAGGACTGGTGGGCTTTGTTGGGCTGAATGTCTCACCTAGGTTGTTCTAATTCTGCTTGCTTTGTTTCTCAAAATATGATACATTAAACTTGGAATTTACCCATTATGTTAGTCACTTAAAGTGTGTTGAAAAGCAAATAATACAGTTTGCACTGTTAAAGTTTAAATGATCTTTTACATGCAGTGTTGCAATTTTATACTTGGTTTACTCTTCCACCTTAATAAAAGAATGAGTGTCTGTGTTTCTGTGTGTATGTCTGTCTCTGGTATTCCAAAAGATGACCCATCACAAATACTTTTAGTAACAAAATGTATCACATTTGTCATTCCAATAGATGATGCGTTGGAAACATGAACACTTCTTTTACAAATCCCATACCTAATGACATATAACACTGCAAATGTTAATGCTGAGGTCTACATTGATTGCTTAGATTTCAGCCCATCTTAGATGGGTAGTACAGCTAGTTTTCCTACAAAATTATAGATTATCAGAAATGCCTTGAAAAAGCTGGCTTTGAGATAGAAATGAATATTAGTAAAACATTTAGTCATTTTTGAAAAAAATAAAAACTCTAAATTATGAAAAAATGTAAACATATACAACAGTTCAAAATGCTGTCATTTAGGTTTAAGAATAGGATTGAATTAAGATTGAGTATTTCTGTTAGGAATTGGATATCCATTTTGTCAGGTTAAAACTTTTCTGTACTAAGACTACTTTTTTTTTGGTTTGTGAGATTTTATTTAATGAAAGATTAACTTTTGAAATTTGTTTTTTATGTGAATTTTGAAAAATATTTTCATTCTTTTAGTTTAAATTGTGTGTTACATTCCCATTTTAGAAGCTGCTACAGAAAGATAATGAGTAGCTAGAAGATCTGGCCTGGTTGCTGGGGACCTCCTCCTTGATTCGCATCACAAACATGCGCTATCCATTACAGTGCAGTGCCAGGACCCCTTGGTCCAAGATGCGAATTTGGTCAGTTAACAACTGACATAATCTTGATTTCAATCTGTTGGTTTTAACTTATAGCTCTTTTGTCTTAGGTTAGGGCTAAGTTTTCATCTTAGTGACTTGCTCTGGCAAAATAATAGATTTTTAGTGAATGACTCTGTCAATTTATTTTAACAATGATTATGGTTAAAGTGTCTGGCTTGAAAAACAACTCAAAAACCCTTATAAAAGACTTCCTCCTATTTTCGATAGTACTTTTGTTTTTGATTTCACTCCCACAAACCCTCTAGTTAGCTGCTTTAAACATCATAGCAGTTACTTTTGAATACATATTACCAGAAGATTACCAGGCGGGTCGGTTTTGGGTAAAGGCAGCCGTTGGTGTCTGAGCTACTGAGCTGTCAGGCTGCTTTGTATCTTATAACTGATGGCAAAATGTACATTCAAATATGCAATGTTCCAAAATGCAGAGAATGTAACAGCTGTATTTCAGTCCCTGTTAAATGTGTAAAACAAAACGTGGTGAGACAAAAAAACTATTTATTGATGAATTTTAGCATTCTCAACATTGTCACCTTCTATATACTCCCCCTCCCGACCTCTACATCGCTCCATACGTATCTTCCATTGATTGAAACAGTGCTGGAACTCTTCTTGCTTGAGGCTCTTCAACAGCCTAGCTGTTTCTGTCTTCACTTCATCCACTGAAGAAAAATGTGTTCCCTTCAGGTCATTTTTGATTTTTGGGAACAAGTAAAAATCACAGGGAGCTAAATCCAAGAAAAACCAAAGTAACTGCTTAATTTGTGCAATTAGACTCACTTCAGTTTGACAGACTCAAAAACATGGTTTCTAATACTAGATATAAGAATCATTGTCCTGGAGAATAGATAAGGCAAAATACTCACATGGCAGTAACAGTATTGCCCACACACTAAATGAAATGTCACCTTCCTATTCAGACGAAAGTTAACACTCTGAAATGCATCAACAAGCCAAAAAGGTATTTTATTAATAAACTAAAACAAAAAGTAAAATAAATCTAGTCTGTATGCAGCAGTCTGGACAGCAAATTACATGGAAACTTTATTTTGTATTTAGAGTAAGTACTACAAGAAAAACCATTACAAATTCAGAACTGGCATAGTCAGAATTAGAGAGCTGGGTTCAGGTAATCAGTAAACCAATGGGGAAAGATGGACATGATAAATACAGCAGGGAATTTGTTCAGTCAGTACAGATTCCCTGATATTGTGTTGTTGTTGTCTTAGTGCTAGTAAAAAGAATGGCAATAAAGAGGAAGAAGCAAACAAGTTGCAAAGTAAAATCTCTGGGTACTACTCTTGGTCTGATCTTATAAAAGCTTGCTTGTATAAAGTTTTGAGAATCAGATCAAATATTCCTCTGGCACTGATCTGGATTAGATTGATGTGGCTATCATTTGATTTTAGTGTAAATGCTATACTAAATTATGTTACAGCAGCAGTGAAAAACAATTTTGTTTTTTTAAAGTCTTGTTTTCATTACAGGCTTAAACAAAAGCAGCACAAGAACAGCAGCAAAAAAGGTTCAATACAATTTTTAATGGTAATGTTCTTTTCTTTTATTGTTTAGGAAGAACTGCCACTGTTTTCTACCATAGTGCCTATACTTTTTCTTCTATTTTTGCTTTGATAACAAGTTTATTTAAATTGACCTTTCTTTATGATAAATGGTACAGATGAATTTTGATTCTCATTAGATTATATTAACCTAACATACCTCAAAACAATAGCACATTACATTGCATTATCAGTATTCCAGTGCAATGGAAGGTAATACCTCAACGCAAATGTGAGATATTTACCATATATATAAATTAGATATTTTCTATAGAAGCTGGGTTTCGAAGAACTTAAGAAAAATAAACTAATTTTTACTGGCAAATAAAACATAATAATAAAAATTTTAAACGAACTGAGGACCCCTTGACAATTGCATTAGGATGCATTTTCAGCGATCCAATCACAATAGGATAGCACTTGACCACATTGTGATTGTGATCAAGTTGACTAAGACCATCTTACACAAATGCCATTTTTATCCACATGCAGAAAGGTGAGCGGTTGTGCAACTTTGAAATCCTCCTCCCATGTCCTCTAAGATTTGGTTCTCATGGGCTGTAGAATGTTTGTGCATGATATGCATGTATCTGAATTTGAGACAAAGTTTACTGAGGTACTAAATAATAGTTCGTGAGAGTCTGGCAGAATGATAAATCCAATACTATTAAATACACATTTATATTGTCTAAAGTATCTCTGTCCTTGATCAATGCCGGCTATCAGTTTTCTGATAGAAGACAGGAAATGAAGTCATTCTAACCAACAGACAGGAGCACTAACACTTATATTTTATAAAGAAAAGGTTTTGTAGATTTTTTTGTTGTAATTTGCCACTTAAAAAGTGAACATGTTGGTACACGCTTAGCACCACAGTCCCAGAACTTCAGGAACTTTGACCTAATTCCCTACCCAGATTGTGTCCATTATGCATTCCTCATAATGCATAATATTAACATATGTTTTGAAAAGTCTTAAAAGAATTGTTTTTGTTTAGGCATTTGACCTCTGCCCCTTGCATATAATAAATACAATAAAATATAAAAAATAATAATTTTGATTAACTGGATGTAGTAACTAAAACACTTCCAAAAGAAGTTTGGCAATTTTCAGTAAAGTTCACATTCTAAATGTTACCTTTATTAAGGGAACTATTTGGTGTTAACCTTTGACTACTAATAGCCATAAATATGACAATCACATTAAACTATATTTTTTCTATTTTATTTAATAAATAGGATAGGAAATGGATGGATGGACGTATGGCATAGCCTGCAAGGGGTTCTTCACCAAGCCATAAAACCTCAGGCACAAGTACATCACAGTAATCTTGGGTTCAAATTAACCTTTTTGTCTTACAATATACCTTTAAACAGGCTTCTTTCTCAATACACAATGAAATTCTCTTATCCTTTTCTGGTTTCTTCCTCCTCTACTCCCCAGCAAGCTTTTACCTACCTCCTACAGACTTCAATGCCTGGGTGAGTTGGAGTGGCTTCTTTTATACTGGACCTGGGAATACTTCTGGTGCCACCACAGTACACCCAGGAGGCACTTCCAGTCACGCAGATCCTCACTAAAACAAGGAATCCTTCTATCTGCAGCAACCCCGGTGGCTCCCAGGAAGCCCAGCAGGGCGACTCATTGGGACTACAACACCCATGCAGCCCTGCAGGTGTGCAGATGGGAGAGCCACCACAAGGAGGCTGCCACCTATCACATTTGGGGAGCACATGGACCCAGGAGGCTGCTTCACCCCATCCATTATAAAGGCTTCCCGGTTGGGCAGGGAATCATTCATCCCAGGTGCGATGCCAACCAATCCTTGTACTCTGTAACAATAGATAGATGGATGAATGGATATTTTAAAGGGTTTACCAATAGATCATGGAAACTGAGTCTTTTGTTTCATTAGAAATTTCAGCTGTCATAATTAGTACTTAAAAGGTAATTGAAGAAATGAGTAAATGAAATTTTAGTAATTTGCTTCCAAGTCAGCAACCTTTTGTAGTGACAGGAAGAAAAATACAAATGACAAAATACAGATTTCAGCAATTTTGAAAAAAGTTTGTATTTCAAGGTGTAGCCATTAAAAATATCTTTCTTTGAAGGACAACGCACACTAGCTATCAGGAACAATAACTAATGACATATTTTGAATCTTTTGTTTTTCATTACCTTTCTTTGGCATTGTTGCTATTAAACTGATTTCTAGGGGAAACTATATGTTGTTTGGTCTCATTAGTCTATAAACAAAAGGTTAGTAAATCACTCCATGAAATAATTTCAGGACAAAACCAAATCCAAATCCAAAGTCTAAACATAACAAGAGTGAAAAACAGAATTAACTGTTACATTTTTTGTTTGAATAGTTTGCTTGAAACTGTTAAGAACTGAGAAAAATGTTTTGTCAGGTTACACATTTTTTAATGCGTCAGATAAGTTTGTTCTTTTGAGGGGGTGGAGTGAAAGCTTTAGATTTGTCAAACATTTTGATATCTGGGTTTCAATGGATTTTAATATTTTAGGGCCCTCAGATACCGAAAACATCAATATCTCAATGATGGGTGTATGTCTGTGTGTAACAGTTTCTTCAGGATGGTCTAGAGTTAAAATGGCTGGATAGAAAAGTACCAAACTTGAAACTTAAGCCTGTTTTGGGATAATGATGCGCTGATTAGTTTTTTGAGCCAAATCATGCAAGAGAAATAGGTACTCAAGAGGAACCCTCAAATACTGTAATTCTGCAATTAGTTGTTGTCAGTTGCTATTGTAATAACCTATTTTATGATCAGGAAGATCAGCATCAGAGCAGTAAATAATTACTGAAACGTTATAGAATACAACCCCAATTCCAATGAAGTTGGGACGTTGTGTAAAACGTAAATAAAAACAGAATACAATTATTTGCTAATCCTTTTCAACCTATATTCAATTGAATACACTACAAAGACAAGATATCGAATGTTCAAACTGATGAACTTTATTATTGTTTTGCAAATCTTCACTCATTTTGAATTTGATGCCTGCAACACGTTCCAAAAAAGCTGGGACAAGGGCAGCAAAAGACTGGGAAAGTTGAGGAATGTTCAAAAAACACCTGTTTTGTACATTCCACAGGTTAATTGGAAACAGGTGTTTGTCATGATTGGGTATAAAAGGAGCATCCCCAAAAGGCTCAGTCATTCACAAGCAAGGATGGGGTGAGGTTCACCACTTCGTGAACAACTGCGTGGGCAAATAGTCCAGCAGTTTAAGAACAACGTTTCTCAACATACAATTGCAAGGAATCTAGGGATTTCATCATCTACTGTCCATAATATCATCAAAAGATTCAGAGAATCTGGAGAAATCTCTGCACGTAAGCGGCAAGGCCGAATACCAACACTGGATGCCCGTGACCTTCGATCTCTCAGGCAGCACTGCATTAAAAACCGACATCATTCTGTAAAGGATATTACCATGTGGGCTCAGGAATACTTCAGAAAACCATTGTCAGTTAACACAGTTCATCGCTACATCTACAAGTGCAAGTTAAAACTCTACCATGCAAAGCGAAAGCCATATATCAACAACACCCAAAAATGCCGCCGGCTTCTCTGGGCCCGAGCTCATCTGAGATGGACTGACGCAAAGTGGAAAAGTGTGCTGTGGTCTGACGAGTCCACATTTCAAATTATTTTTGGAAATCATGGACGTCGTGTCCTCCGGGGCAAAGAGGAAAAGGATCATCCAGATTGTTATCAGCGCAAAGTTCAAAAGCCAGCATCTGTGATGGTATGGGGGTGCGTTAGTGCCCATGGCATGGGTAACTTGCAAATCTCTGAAGGCACCATTAATGCTAAAAGGTACATACAGGTTTTGGAGCAACATATGCTGCCATCCAAGCGACGTGTTTTTCAGGGACATCCCTGCTTATTTCAGCAGGACAATGCAAAGCCACATTCTGCATGTGTTACAACAGCGTGACTTCGTATTAAAAGAGTGCGGATACTAGACTGGCCTGTCTGCAGTCCAGACCTGTCTCCGATTGAAAATGTGTGGTGCATTATGAAGCGCAAAATATGACAACGGAGACCCCGGACTGTTGAGCAACTGAAGTTGTACATCAAGCAAGAATGGGAAAGAATTCCACCTACACAACTTCAACAATTAGTGTCCTCAGTTCCCAAACGCTTATTGCGTGTTGTTAACAGGAAAGGTGATATAACACAGTGGTAAACATGCTCCTGTCACAGCTTTTTTGGAACGTGTTGCAGGCATCAAATTCAAAATGAGTGAAGATTTGCAAAACAACAATAAAGTTTATCAGTTTGAACATTCAATATCTTGTCTTTGTAGTGTATTCAATTGAATATAGGTTGAAAAGGATTTGCAAATCATTGTGTTCTGTTTTTATTTACGTTTTACACAACGTCCCAACTTCATTGGAATTGGGGTTGTAGTTTGGGTAACTTGGTTCCTAGTACTCAAAGCCTACTGATGCTTACATCCAAATTTTTTTTGTTTAAATTAAAGTGTGTCCTATCACCATTTCAGAAACGGCTATGGGTAGAGAAAGGTTTGCTAGGGGAATCTTGCTTAGCTGTTAAGGGTCTCCTCCCTGACTCACACAACATTGACTCGCTAATAAATTACAGTGCAGCACATGTGCCCTTTAGTCCAAGATATGGATTTGATCAGTGAACTAATATGGTTAGATAGTCATGAACTCAACATACTGATTTTCACTTGTAACTGTTTTGTCTCAGCTTGATTTTTGTCTTAGTGTTTGTCTCTAAGAATATAGAATACCAGGGAGCGACTCTTTGCAAGTCTTGTTTAACTACGATTAAGGTTGTACCCTCTGGTTTGAAAAGCAATGCACAACCTTCCCACCAGGCTTCCTTCTGGTTTTCATTTTATTTTGGGAAAGATTTCTTTTTGTTTTGATTGTATTTCCAGGAGAAATGTGCATCTCATGATTAATAGGTTTTTTAAACATCTTAGCAGTTGCTCTTAAACAGAAGATTAAATGTGATCAGTTTGGGAGAAAAGACAGGAAGTTGATGTCTCTATTGCAGAGCTGTCAAGACATTTCATGTTCTCATAACTGTCACTAACATGCTCACTGGATCAATTGGGTTTGCCCCTGTGACACCGTGATGCATAAAATGCATAAAAAGTGCAAAAAATGCTGCAAAATAGTTAGTGGTAACTCAGTGCCCATAAAGCCAACACTGCTCTTGAGTGAATTGTCCTTTGATTGGACAACTGTTTTGTCATTGTCTTCACTCAGTATTCTTGCTCACAGGTATGTGCTGCATGTGGGAGTTTCTTTACTCCCCACAGTTTTGAGATATAGATAATCCCTTATGTTCACTATCAGTCAATTTGTACGCACACCAGGACTATCTCTAAAAGAACACACATCTATAATTTTAAAGACTATAAGCAATCAGACCAACTCTTCTCCAAGTCATACTGAACCTGGATTCTCAGGTGCTCTGAGGATGAAGTGCTATTTTGCTAACCTAGTTATAATACAGGTCAAATACTGATATAAAAAGTTTATTTAGAATAAAATCAACAAATTATTAATTTAGCACATGGTGAGGGAAAAACTGGTACTTGGAAATGCAAAAGATAATTACCTTTTCATTACATATCAGAATTTATTATGCATATTTAGTTACTGTGACTAATTACTTACGATGTCAGGCTGCTACTATTAAATATGATAGGAATGCACATGCATAATTACAAAATATTACACAAACAATTATTGTTAATCAGACTGTTTTTAAACACTGAATTGATTCCTTTGTAAGACAAGCAACGGTTATTTTTAGGGAAATAAATATTTTGCAGTCTAAGACTTTCTACAGTTTTTAATTAAAATATGTAATGTATGTTAGAAATGCATTTTTAGATTTGTATCACAACAAAAGCATTCACAGATGGGCTATGAAGTAAACAGAACAGAAGATGAGCAAGAATGATTTCTTCATAAAGAGTATTACAGTACAGTACTCTAAAACTTTTTTTTCATTTGAAATACATATTGCAAAAGTTCTAAAGATTCTTTTTCCAAATCAGGGTCAGAGAGAGTTTGAAACTATCTGAACTGAATATCAAGTCTGTTCCAATGAACATTTATAAAGATGCACAGTGTGGGAGGACTGAGAGTGGACAATAACGCAGCAAAGGTTCAAGAGGGTTTTATTTAATGTCCCCTGAGAGCACAGCATGATGACAGAACCACACTGAAATAAGAGAATTATGGTGGTGGTTATTTATAAAGCACACAAGAGAGAAGTCTTATTCGGCCAGGGTGCCAACCAATATGAGAATAACTTTCATCACTAAATGAGCTTATCAAATCAGAAAGAATGCAGAAATTATCTAAGGTTCAAATGGAGAAGTGAAGACGAATCAGAAAGATACAATGTAAATTGCTGATCATTTGTAATATGCTCACATAACCCTTCATATATGACAAGAATACATTTATAGATAAAATCTCACAATGTGTTAATATGGCATCTTTTTTATGACTTATAGATGAGAGAAATGATTTCACCTCACACAACAGTCAATGAGCAATCTAGTACTTAAGAATAAAGAACTGTTGGATTGAAATGAGAAATGATGAACATTTATTTTGTTAAAGAGAGAAAAACCTACTGTGCATTGATAGTATTCATATTGAACAAACACCAATAAAAGTAAAACTTGGGTAAAAACAATTTAGGAAAAAGTATGTATTCATACTTTTCAGTTTCTTAGATCTGAGCACCTTAATAATTCTTTTCTTTGCATTTATATACCACTTTTCTCACTACTCAAAGCGCTCAGCAATTGCAGGTTAATGGCTTTGCTCGAGGGCCCAACAGAGCAGAGTCCCTATAGGCATTTACGGGATTCAAACCTGCAACCTTCCAATTGCCAGTGCAGATCCCTAGCCTCCGAGCCACCACTCCGCCCTTGTACAGGTGACTGTTTATTCAGCAGTGTGGCACAAATTCTCTGAAACTCCCATCATAAATCTGTTAAAGTTCCTGAATCTGATGATCAAGCCAAGGGTAAAACCAAGTATTTCCTTTGTTTTTTTTCAAAGCATGAATCGTGTTTTTAATACAGTATGTGACATAATTATAGGCATTATATGCTTCACTTTACATTAAACTGTTTACTATTAAAGGTACTAAATAAAAATAATGCAAAAAAGATGTTGTAACTCTAAAAAAACAAAAATCCTGTGGGTTGGTTTAATTCTGCACCACTTGGTTGTATAGTAATAGAGTCCATTAAATTCACCAAGGGGAATTCAGAAAATGCCATGCTTAACAAAGTTATGGATGAAAATAAATTTACCAAGTTTTTGGGAAAAATCTCATGTGGAATATGTAAAGTTAAGTTTTACAGAGCATGAAAGGTGTGGCGGAATCTCTTTATACACATCAAGTGAAACAGAGTCATTCTTGTAATGAAATATCTCATTAACATCATGAGTAGCTAGGACTGCAGACATTAACAGTGAAATTAATCACTATTATTGTTCTTAATCTCATGACAGGTTTAATTTATTACATTAATTTCACTGTTCTTTTTGCTTGCCTTGATTACTTTTTTCTTCAACCAAATTTGTTCCCCCTATATTTGCACAGTAATCTGATTATTTTAACAATTCAAACAAACAAGACTCATTAATTCAAAAGGTATTGCCATCTGCAGCATATAAAGGTAGGCAGCACTTTTTTAGTCTTTCTTATTGTTGTTTGTTAATATTCTGATTAGTATTTGCATTTGTAAGATTTCAAATCATTTATAAATGAGCTTGTCAGTCACTGTGTACTGGGCTAGTAACCATACTTACCATTGCAACATGCATTACAGAATAAACAAGACTACACTATAGTATTACACCACCAATTAGATAGATAGATAGATAGATAGATAGATAGATAGATAGATAGATAGATAGATAGATAGATAGATAGATAATTTGGCTTTTTACAAAAGCTCTTAAAATAAATAATTACATAAATAGATAAATAAACACATAATTAAATAAACATACACACACACTTAGGTCTGAACACAAACTAGAATGACTGCAAAGCAAGAAAATACAAAAGAAACAAAAGTTCTGACTTTGCAGTCCTAGTGACAATGAGGCCTTATGCAGATTTATTAGTGTAAAGGAGCCCCAATAGCATTTATTGACACACTTCTGTTGAATAATTTGTTGGCTAAAAGTATTCAGTGTTAGTGTGTCATGGAAAGTATGTGCAGCATTGTTCATAATGGCACTCGGTTCTGTTTCAGTTTTCTCCCTTGCTACGGTGACCTCCAGGAGGTTCAGAGTTCATCCTGTAACTGAACATGCCCTTTTTAATTAGCTTGTTGATTTGGTGAGCCTCTCTTGAAGTGATGTTACCAGCTCAGCACACCACAGCGTAGAAGTTGCCACTGGTCATCACAGAGTTATAGAACACATAAAGGATGTCACTTCCCACATTAAAGGATCGTTGTCTCCTAAGAAAAAAGAGCCTGCTCTGCTCTTTCTTATACAGTTCATCTGTGTTCTGAAACCAGTCCAACCTGTCATTAATGTGGACCCCCAAGTACCTGTAGGAGTGAACCACTTCTACACCCACTCCTAAAATAGTGACTGGACATAGACACTTTTTAGGTGTGGCAAAAGTCAATAACCAGTTCCTTGGTTTTGCTGATGTTAAGATACAGACAACTCTCTTTGCACCAAGAAACAATAAAAACACAGCAAATGCACAAAAGAGTTCAGTGCCTGATTTCCCTAAAAAAAGTTTGTAATTTTAACCGCAAACATATGGCATATCTAAATTTTATTATGTAAAGTAATGGAAGAATAGTTTTTTTTTTTATTGTTTTTTTTTTTTTTAAAACATGCAGTTGCCTTGCTCCAATGGTGCTGCAGTGGTAGCACAATAAAATAACATTTTTAATGGAGGCAAATCTCTTGAAATGTATTTACATTGCTAGTAACTGGGACAAGTTTCATTCAGATTGAATAATTTATTTTTGAGTTATCCAATTCACAGACTCATCCAGAAAAAAAATCTGAAATATTAACATTAACTGAAATCTTAGGCAAAACCTTAATACAGTTGCCATACTTTCCTCATATATTGACACAAAATGTTTAGTGGAGCCCATGTAAAACACAAAGGGTAATTTATTGACTATAAAATATATACGTGGTAAGTAAAATACAAGGAACGGCAATGATAAAAAAATAACAAAGACTGCAGCCAATCTGGGCCTACCAAATGCTGTAGAGGTCCCCTGCCTAAACTATGAGTTCCCTTGTCATCTTTGCCCTCAATTAAACACTCACCAACATTCCTTTCAACTCAACTCCCCTCCTTCTAGAAGCATCCTAGCCACTTGTCCTCCCTTCTCCTATCACAACTTCAAACTCATGAGGCCTTTTTTGGAGCATTTCTGGGGTCACTTCATGTCCCATCTGAAGTACTTCTGAGGCCAACCTATTAAACCACTGGGTACTTCCACTCAGAATTCCCCATGGCAAACCCAAAGAATATCTCCCTGTCTTTAGACTGCTTATGCCAAAACGGGAAGGAAATCCTGCTAGGGCGTTAACAAAATAGGTGGCTTTTTCCTTGCTGGCCACAGGTGGGGCAGGTGGTAAAGGATGTATGTTCTCTTGTTCTACATTCCTCACTGTTCTTTTATTATTATTTTAAGATCTTTTTAATCACTGTGTCATCTTTTGGCATACTGGCTTCAATGTAAAGTTTCAAATATGTAGGAAAACACTAACACATAGCAGAAAAAACTTCAAAACATATCAGAGCTTTTGCCACATGAGGATTTATTATAGAATATCTTTCATTGGCTTCTGAGTGTAAGTATTTTAATAAAGCTAACATGCCAATCAAAAAAACACAATAACTTGAAGATACTGTGATAAAATATCAGGGAGCAGACCTTAAAAGGCTGGAAAAGGTTGAAAAATCAGTAGAGTAAAGAAAACATATTTTTACAAAGCAGAGTTCACAATTGGACTGGCTAACAAACTGAGACTGCTCCATAAATATGGTGATTAAGAGGAAGAGGAGGAGTCAGGACAATCGGAACTGGAACTGATGTGGCAGGAAAAGGAATTCTAGGTAGCAGAAATGATGTCATCAGGGTTGGCTGGAAGTGATGTCAGCAGGGGGTGGAGCAATGGTAATGTCACTATGAGTCAGAGCCCTCAGATGGGCTGCAGGGAAAAAGAAGGAGAGAGGGTCAGGTGAGAGCGGCAACCCCTGGTCCGGCTGACAGATACGACTATTTGAGCCTGTAAACTCTTCTTCGTGCTCATGTGTGTGACAATACACTTTAATGGCTATGCAAGCTGGTGACTTTACATGAGAGATTTCCATTATTTGTCTTACATTGCAGTTAATCAGTTTGGATGTTTTACTGAATAAAACACGTTTACTACTCTTATATAAGGTGTTTGCCAATGTAATCACTTACAGTTTCTAATTTCTTATGGTGCTCAACAGACTATCTATTACTCATAAACAGACAAACTACAGTATTAAAATAGGCTACACTTTTTTCCCCCAATTGGACTACAGCTCCCCTAGCAAAAGTAATTTCAGTGTTGCACTTCATAGATTTGGGTCTTTCTGTTCACTGTTCTAAACTGGAAACCTGGCTTTCTCACTTGTGTACTGTCTGCAGTATATTTCTGTACTAAAACAATTTGGAACTGAACTTGCATTTAAAACTTCAAAATTAAAATAGATGAAAGTATTACACTGGTATGTCTGTGTGTCCCTAGAAATGTTACCACAAGAATGTATCAAGGTTTTAAATTTGCTATTTATATGAACTGAGACTTTTGGATTAAATTACAACAGCTAACACAATTGTGTATAGTATGGAAATTAGGTAGCCCCACTCATCTTTTTCAAATGCTTTTTCTGCATACACAGAGATTGCTACCTCTGAATCCTCCTGACAGTCATGAAGTTTAGAACACATTAAACTGGTACCAAAGGTTAATAAAGTCATTAAAGTCCATAAAAAACACCCCTGTCTGTCTAAGTGAAATAGGCAGTAGATGTTTTTCTATAGTACTGCAGACTACTTTATTAAAAACACTGGCATTCCTGTTTAACAGAAAAATTACCTTATCATATTTACAACTTTTCTTGATTTCTACTTATTCTGAACAAGGTTTGGGTATTTGGAATTGATTTTAATTTAATGTTTTGTCACAGTGTTGAGGTTATTCAGTTATTGCCACACTTCGTGTCTCTGGACACTCTCCTTTAGCTGTAGCTTTGTTACCTGTCAGTCAATTAACGATATATCAGAGGGCACATTGTTTAAAACAGATGGATTACGCTAATTATAATATGACTAAACTTATCTTCTGTGTTTCTATTATGAAACATGCAATCTGTTTTAATGTCATCTTGAATTAAAGCATACTTTTGCTTTTGTGAACTATTTTGGTTCATTTTTACCACCATTTGTTTATTTACAGACACCAACATTTTGTGTCTTCCGTCTTAAGGCACCTCAAATTTATATCCTTAGAGATGTGACTGGTATCGGCGTGACTGGTTAAAAGGTCGACTTTCAGTGCACTTCTTTATCCACGTTTGCTGATATAAAATCCTTTTTTTTGGTAATCATTTTAAATTCTTAAACAACCCTTTTCAAAGTCTTGTTTTGGTGCTAAATAAACCTTTACTTTGATATTTATTAACTTGATTTTTGATTCTTATTTTAGTGTTGCTGTCTTATCCTTGATCACACAGTTTCACCCTTTTTTCTGCCATTTGATTGTTTTATCTCCTGGTCCTACTCAAATTTCCTTGCTAGTTCCCTTTATCGTAATATTTTAATAGTGGGTGAATATAAATATTCCTTATAAAGTATCTATTGTAAATCAGCCAGGCCATAAAACATCAACAAAATTTATTGCATTTCCATACAAACAATGTAGCTCAAAGTGCTTTACAAGATATCAAAGAGAAAGTTTGAGAGAAATTAAAACAAATAAGATTAGGCAATAATATTAAAGAATAAGTAACAAAAAAAAAACAAATAAAATAAAAACTAAAAAAATAATTGCCACAGGGTTTGCAAAGACAGGTAGAATTAACTAGGGAACATGCCTATACCAGCCTTATATGGAGTTCCTGCCTACAGCACACTAGCTCCTAGAAATAACAAAAAAAATCACAGTAACAAGATAACAAATATCTCTAACAAGCAAGAGCAAACAAAAAGGGCACAGAAAGTATACAGAATCTGAAGACTTAGCATCGTGATCATCCATGTCCTCTTTTATCAAAAATTACAACCATGATGTCACATGCACAATATGTCTTTTGTAATGAAGAAGTTAAAACAAAACTATGCAATAAAATTACAAAAACAAGCATAAAAATACATGAAACAGCTGTAAACCATGGCCTTGTCAGTATGAATGCTTTTTAATTTCATTTTCAGCATGGTGTGTTTCAGGTTTGGCTACACGACTGTCAGTATCTGTGAATGCTCGAGAATGTTTATATGCTGTTTTTCTTGTTTTTGCTTTGGTTGTTGTGTTATCACATGCTGATAATGTAACTACTGTCTTTAATTGTGCTGCACACCTTATATTCACCACTTTGCATAAAAGCATAATAGGAGAAATGCGAAAGATATGTTCTGTTATTTAGTATTTATTCAGGTAAGCTTTCAATTTAGAAAAGCTCTAGTTGGAAAAGTACCAAAAAAGCATTTTACTATTTAGTATTTTATGAAAGAAGAAAAGCTTTTATGAAGAAAAATAAAGGAAAGAGATTGTTCAGATGTTTTAAATGGAAGACCAGCCCTTGGTTTCATAATTAAGAGGGCTCTTCATGACTACAGACTTCTAGTTATACAGCAGTTTAACACTAAATCCCAAACTTTATATTGGTCACTTAAAAGTAAACTTTCACTTAAGAATAACTTCAAGAACTTTGTTAACTTTCCTCCTTCATTCTTGTACACATTTTATCCTTGAAGGTTTTTATACTGTCTACTCAACTGCCCATTGCAAAATAGAGGTTAACCTTTTCTCTCCTGAGGATAACCACTGGCAATGTCTATTAAGGTCATTATTCTTTTTGACCACTTTCTAATTACACTTGATATTAATCTTTCTTTTCTAGTACTTTCTCTCTCATTCCTTTTCATCCCAAGAGTGTTCTGATTTCTTCTGCTCCATCTCACTATGTCAGTTCTTCTACGTTTGTTTTATTAACTTCCTTATTTTCTGGAAAGTGTAGCATTCCAATACAACTGAACTTCAACCAGTATCATTGATTTAAGTAGTCTTCTGAAAATGAAAGTATTATAGAGAAGTTGCACCAACCAGAAACGATTATGGTATTTTGATAGCTGACATCATTAGATAAATAAAAGAAAGTATTACAGGTTATCTAGTCTTAATAGTTTCCATAGTGAAACATCTACTTTTAATAAAGTGTTTTTCTACTGCAGTATTGCTAAAATGTAGCAGTTTCAGTACCTGTGGAGATTTATTACCTAAATATTTTATGATATTGACTTATTGTGTTGCATCATTCTGGCCCTTTAACACAAGATGGTTTTATGCTTTTGCTAAAATATGTAACTTTAAAACTTGTTTCTGGTTTACAGTAAATTTTGTCACAACCTTCATGTGATTGTCTATCAGCAAATCAATCCATTTAATTAGTTTTTGCAAAGCACACTTGTAAGCCCAAGTGCTCTGTACATTAATTACAGTTACTGTACAATACAGTTAAAGGAGAACTCAAAATGGCATGCAACAAAAATATAAAATATAATGTTATAAATATGACATCCTGTAATAAGTGAAAATATGCATACAATATAGCAAAAGTAAAAACAGCATTCATAAGGCCTTTCAGATCAAAATGTAATCTTTTATACCTGTTTCTTTTCATTGGACATAGCTTCATGTTTCTTGTTTTTTTCCAGGGGTATAACAACTTCTTCCAACAGTGCAATAATATATTTTAGCTTGATCAGGAGATTTAAATTGGTCAGTGAACTTGACAAATGATAGACTGGCGACTAATATAATGCTGGTTCTGGCCTTGTGCTCACTGCTGCTGATAATCACAGACTCCTCTATCACCATGTATTAGATTAAAAGGAATCAAGGAATGAATGGATTGATGGGTAAATGTAAGCTTCAGAAAACATTTAAAAACAAACCACATCCTGCCAAGTTTTAGTACAACTTTCTGAGGACTATACCATACCCACATTATGATGAAGCACAAATAGCATTATTTTAGTTGTGAGCTGCAAGAAAGCAAAATATGTTTTAACATTTAATCTAAACCAGAGAATTATGGTGCTATAAATATAAAGGTATGTCAGTTAGTAGAATTTTTTTAGCTATTCCTAGTGTATAAAATTACATATAGATCATACTGTAGAAGACAGCAGGTGTCCTAACAAGTGGATCTTCCTTTGATCATACATCCTGGGTAAAAAGTGTAAGGCACATCTGTAATTCCTTAATCTGGTCGGCTTTGTATGACTGATGTCCCCAGCTTCACTCATGCACAGATTTGCTCGATTTGCATTCTCTACCATTAACAAAATGAGTTTTAAAATTCCACTTATTACATGACACTTTATAATAGCTTAAATATGGCACATGTGGGAAGTGATTGCAGAACATTTGTTTTCGTTGAAATCGTCATTCCTGTTGATTATAGCTTGCATGGGTATAAATCCCTAAGAAAAAAAGCCAGCAAACCAGGGAATAAGGAAGGAAAAGGAAAGGGATTGATCTAAAGCCTGCTGTCTAATAACATGTGAGCTATTAAAATAATTTATCTCAAAACGAGCAAAAACTTAATGTAATTATTTTTTCATATTTAAATAAGAATAAACATTATCAATGTTCTTAAATATATATTTATCTTATTTGTACCAATTAGAACACCATATTTGTATTCATTTCAGATCTGCAGGTTGTTCTTCTAAAAGAAATTTAAGTTTCTTAGCATAAAACATTTTTTTTTAGTATTTATTAAGGCCTTCATTAGAGATGTGTCTCATATATACAAGCGCCCTCCACAATTATTGGCACCCCTAGTTAAGATGTGTTCTTAAGCTTCTAATAAATTATTTTTTTTCCCAAAAAATATAGGCTCATAACACAAAAAAAAGAAAAATCCAACCTTTAATTGAAGAGCATTTATTCATTTAGGAACAAAATCCTACATTAAGAAATAAATTTTTTACGTGAAATCATGTGTGCCACAATTATTGGCACCCCTAACAATTCCTATAAAATAAATGTAATTGAAGCATTTTTGTAATTTCTAGTTTAGTTTTTAAAGTTGATCAGATTAAATTGGAACTTTTAATAAGTAATTAATGACTCCCTGTGTCCCTGGGGTATAAATATAACGTGACACAGAGTCCTATTGCTATTAGCCACTCTTCAACATGGGAAAGACAAGAGAACATGCCGTTCAAGTAAGGAAGATGTGTGTCGACCTTCATAAGTCAGGTAATGGCTACAAGAAAATAGCTACTCGCCTAAACCTGCCTGTATCTACAGTCAGAGGAATAATAAAGAAGAGTAAAACAACGGGAACAGTGACAAACAAGGCTGGATGAGGACCCAAGTTTATCTTGCTACCACGCACAGTGAGGAGGATGGTAAGAGAGGTAAAACATTCTCCAAAGCTCACTGTTAGAGTGGTATCTTGGGGTCACAAAGTCTCCATGGCAACCATAAGACGCTATCTCCATGCCAACAAGCTGTTGGGAGACATGCAAGGAAAAAGCCTTTTCTGACCTCCAATCACAAACGTAAACGTCTGGAGTTTGCTAAGTGGTACTGGGGCTTCAACTGGGACCGTGTGCTTTGGTCAGATGAGACTAAAATTGAGCTTTGTGGGTCTGGCATGAATCCAAGAATGAGTATGCGGAAAAGCACCTCATGCCCACTGTAAAGTAAGGAGGAGGATCTGTGATTTTGTGGGGCTGTTTCTCTTCCAAAGGACCTGGGAACCTTGTTAGGATGCATGGCATCATGAACTCCTTGAAATACTAGGACATTTTAAATCAAAATCTGGTGGCCTCTGCCAGAAAGCTGAAGATGGGTTGTCACTGGGTCTTCCAGCAGGATAATGACCCTAAACATATGGTAAAATCTACACAAAAATGGCTCAGAAAACATAAAATCAAGCTCCTTCCATGGCCATCTCAGTCCCCAGACCTCAACCCCATTGAAAACCTATGGGGTGAGCTGAAGAGGAGAGTGCATAAGAAAGGACCCAGGACTCTGGGCGATCTAGAAAGACTGTGCAAAGAGGAATGGTCAAAAATCCCTGTCTCTGTATTCTCCAACCTTGTGAAATGTTATAGGAGAAGATTAAGTGCCGTCTTGTTGGCAAAAGGGGGTTGTATGAAATATTAACAGCAAGGGTGCCAATACTTGTGGCACACATAATTTCATATAAAAAATGTATTTCTTAATGTGGATTTTTTTTCCCCAATGAATAAACGTACTTCAATTAATGGTTGGATTTTTCTCTTTTTTGTGTTGTGAGCCTTTATTTTTTGGGGAAAAAAACAATTTATTAGAAGCCTAAGAACACATCTTAACTAGGGGTGCCAAAAATTGTGGAGGGCGCTATATATCACATATATATTATGAAATGATGATCCTCGACACAAGACAAAAGTTTGGGGCAGCCACCCATGTACTTGACTTTGGCTGCAAAATGGTAAAGTTTTTAGTACCATAGAGTACAGAAGTGAGTCCAGAACAGAACTGCTGAAGGGAGGAAGAAAGTTGGGTTTTATAGGGAGGTTTAAGGAAGTGATGTTGTCCTCAGGGCCGGGACAGGAAGTGACGTCGTCCTCGGGGCCAGGACAGGAAGTGACATCCTCAGAGCCAAGACAGATGTGACATCTTCATACTCAGGCAGAATTTCCCGTGTCTGGTCTGCATGGACAAAATAAGAGGGTTGAATGCACCCTGCCACCTCCCAGCAAGGCATGGAATTCCCTTCTTTTGGTCCCTGTGGCTGGCTCCCTTGTGCACATGTGTGACACTATATATACAGTGCATCTGGAATGTATTCACAGCTCATCACTTTTTCCACATTTTGTTATGTTACAGCCTTATTCCACAATTGATTAAATTCATTTTTTTCCTCAGAATTCTACACACAACACCCCATAATAACAACATGAAAAACGTTTACTTGAGGTTTTTGCAAATTTATTAAAAATAAAAAAACTGAGAAATCACATGTACATAAGTATTCACAGCCTTTGGTCAATACTTTGCTGATGCACCTTTGGCAGCAATTACAGCCTCAAGTCTTTTTGAATATGATGCCACAAGCTTGCCAGTTTCGCCCATTCCTCTTTGCAGCACCTCTCAAACTCCATCAGGTTGGATGGGAAGCGTCGGTGCACAGCCATTTTAAGATCTCTCCAGAGATGTTCAATCGGATTCAAGTCTGGGCTCTGGCTGGGCCACTCAAGGACATTTACAGAGTTGTCCTGAAGCCACTCCTTTGATATCTTGGCTGTGTGCTTAGGGTCGTTTTCCTGCTGAAAGATGAACCGTCGCCCCAGTCTGAGGTCAAGAGCGCTCTGGAGCAGGTTTTCATCCAGGATGTCTCTGTACATTTCTGCAGTCATCTTTCCCTTTATCCTGACTAGTCTCCCAGTCCCTGCCGCTGAAAAACATCTCCACAGCATGATGCTGTCACCACCATGCTTCACTGTAGGGATGGTGCCAGGTTTCCTCCAAACGTGACGCCTGGCATTCACGCCAAAGAGTTCAATCTTTGTCTCATCAGACCAGAGAATTTTCTTTCTCATGGTCTGAGAGTCCTTCAGGTGCCTTTTGGCAAACTCCAGGCAGGCTGCCATATGCCTTTTACTAAGGAGTGGCTTCCATCTGGCCACTCTACCATACAGGCCTGATTGATGGATTGCTGCAGAGATGGTTATCCTTCTGGAAGGTTCTCCTCTCTCCACAGAGGACCTCTGGACCTCTGACAGAGTGACCATTGGGTTCTTGGTCACCTCCCTGACTAAGGCCCTTCACCCCCGATCGCTCAGTTTAGATGGCCGGCCAGCTCTAGGAAGAGTCCTGGTGGTTTCGAACTTCTTCCACTTATAGATGATGGAGGCCACTGTGCTCATTGGGACCTTCAAAGCAGCAGAAATTTTTCTGTAACCTTCCCCAGATTTGTGCCTCGAGACAATCCTGTCTCGGAGGTCTACAGACAATTCCTTTGACTTCATGCTTGGTTTGTGCTATGACATGAACTGCCAAATGTGGGACCTTATATAGACAGATGTGTGCCTTTCCAAATCATTTCCAGTCAACTGAATTTACCACAGGTGGACTCCAATTAAGCTGCAGAAACATCTCAAGGATTATCAGGGGAAACAGGATGCACCTGAGCTCAATTTTGAGCTTCATGGCAAAGGCTATGAATACTTATGTACATGTGCTTTCTCAGTTTTTTTATTTTTAATAAATTTGCAAAAACCTCAAGTAAACTTTTTCACGTTGTCATTATGGGGTGTTGTGTGAAGAATTCTGAGGAAAAAAAATAATTTAATCCATTTTGGAATAAGGCTGTAACATAACCAAATGTGGAAAAAGTGATGCGCTGTGAATACTTTCCGGATGCACTGTATATATATATATATATATATATATATATATATATATATATATATATATATATATATATATATAGTGGTTCATCCTGGCCAATACTCCCAGGCTGCTAGATTGAGACCTCCCTGCAGCATGGAGGTGCCCCAAATGCCAGGAGGGAATCATGGACAATGAAATGTTTATTCACAGCCCTGTTGGATACCATGGGGGCCACCAGAGGATGCTGCAGGGAGGATCAAGGACTATTTTCCCTACAGCCCGGAAGTACGTCCCAGTCACGTGGACAGAAGAAATGACGTACTTCCAGGTTGAAGAAAAAAGGAGTTTTCATCTGACCTGGAAGTGTTGCCAGTCACATGGACAGAGAGAGAGAAAACACTTCCGGGTCAAGGACTATAAAGGACTATGGGAAACCCCAGCAGATCGAGCCGAGTTGGGAGGAAGGGTGACTGAGCTACTGGGAGGTGTGGAGGATTGTTTATTGATTGTGATTATCGTTATTAGTATTGATTTATTTAAGCATAGTGGAGGTGCTTTGCGTACATTAATTATTACAATAAAATAAGTTATCGGACTTTGATAGATAGATAGATCTTTATTGTTATTGTCACTTTTACAAAGGAACAACAAAATTGAAGGTGCAGTCGACTCAGTGTGAGGAATAAGAGTTAAAAAGACAAGAAGAGAGAAAATAATAACAAACCAAATAGTAATAAAAGTACTTTACAAAATATATCTGGTGTCTGGCGTCTGATCTGAGGGTTCAAGTGGACGACAGCGCCCCCTATCTGTCATAATATGTATTCATTTTAGTACAAAGCCTTTCCTATTTGTGTTTGTACATAATCTTTCCAACTTCAGTAAATTATTATTGAATGATTCTTTGGCCTTTTTCCGTATTTCTGAATATAAACATTTCAGGTGTTCAGTTATTCAGTTATTTTCATTATGGATATGCGGTATGATATGTTAATTATTGTATTGTGTATGTTAAATTAATTATTGTGTAATTTGTTATAGGCAATGTTATTTTGTGCACGAAGGCAACTGTGGGTTGCTAGTAACAGTACACAGAAGTTGCATTGAACAACATCATTGGAGCAACAATGCTATGCTGTCTGCTCAGTACATTCTCTGCCCGAGTTTGATTACTTCTAATGCTACTTAAGCTGTATTAGGTTTTGAATTTTTTTGGCTATGAACTTACGACTGTTTTCTAACTTTGATTTTTATCTAAGGTTTGGGTTTATATGTTTCTTAGACTTGCTTACCTGGTTTTGACAACACTCGTTTCTCTACTTACAATGCATCCTCTGACCCTATATTTAGTTTTCCCCCTGTGGTCTGCCATTTTTCACCTTTTGGCAGAACAATTTGTTAAGCAGTAGTAAGCAAATAAAATGCTTTCTGGCACAATTGACTGCATCATTCTGTTTCTTTTTCAAAATAAAATTGTGCTGAGTATTGTTTCTATTTTCTGTTGGTTCTTTTAAAAATGTTCATCCTTTGCCAAATAAAGACCACTAGTATGAGTTTTTCTTCTATAATTTAAACTTAAGTGAAAGTAGATCATCAGTGACTAAAAATTAGCAAAAAATATTATTCCAGTATTTTTTAACTTATGACAAATTGTGCATGTACCAGTGAATCTACTCTACACATTGAGTCTTAGTTTCACTTTTTAATTTGCAACTCTATTAAATATTTTATTACATAGATAGATAGATAGATAGATAGATAGATAGATAGATAGATAGATAGATAGATAGATAGATAGATAGATAGATAGATAGATAGATAGATAGATAGATACTTTATTAATCCCAATAAGAAATTCACATTCTTCAGCAGCAGCATACTGATACAATAAATAATATTAAATTAAAGAATGTTAATAATGCAGGTGAAAAACAGACAATAACTATGTATAATGTTAAATGTTAACGTTTACCCCCCTCGGGTGGAATTAAAAAGTCGCATAGTTTGGGGGAGGAACGATCTCCTCAATCTGTCAGTGGAGCAGGACAGTGACAGCAGTCTGTCACTAAAGCTGCTCCTCTGTCTGGAGATGACACTGTTTAGTGGATGCAGTGGATTCTCCATAATTGATAGGAGCCTGATGAGCGCCCTTCGCTCTGCCACAGATGTTAAACTGTCCAGCTCCATGCCAACAATAGAGCTTGCCTTCCTCACCAGTTTGTCCAGGTGTGAGGCGTCTTTCCTCTTAATGCTGCCTCCCCAGCACACCACTGCGTAGAAGAGGGCGCTCGCCACAACCGTCTGATAGAACATCTGCAGCATCTTATTGCAGATGTTGAAGGACGCCAGCCTTCTAAGGTAGTATAACCGGCTCTGTCCTTTCTTGCACAGCGCATCAGTATTGGCAGTCCAGTCTAATTTATCATCCAGCTGCACTCCCAGATATTTATAGGTCTGCACCATCTGCACACAGTCACCTTTGATGATCACTGGGTCTATGAGGGGTCTGGGCCTCCTAAAATCCACCACCAGCTCCTTGGTTTTGCTGGTGTTCAGGTGTAGGTGGTTTGAGTCGCACCATTTAACAAAGTCATTGATTAGGTCCCTATACTCCTCCTCCAGCCCATTCCTGATGCAGCCCACGATAGCAGTGTCATCAGCGAACTTTTGCACATGGCAGGACTCCGAGTTGTATTGGA
This sequence comes from Erpetoichthys calabaricus, assembly GCF_900747795.2. Lineage (NCBI taxonomy): Eukaryota > Metazoa > Chordata > Cladistia > Polypteriformes > Polypteridae > Erpetoichthys > Erpetoichthys calabaricus. The sequence continues at coordinate 77,383,346 of NC_041398.2, read as the reverse complement.
AGTCTGATGTATATAGGCTGAACAGGACCGGAGAAAGTACAGTCCCCTGTGGCGCTCCTGTGCTGCTGACCACAATGTCAGACGTGCAGTTCCCAAGACGCACATACTGAGGTCTGTCTTTAAGACAGTCCACGATCCATGCCACTAGGTATGAATCTAATCCCATCTCTGTCAGCTTGTCCCTAAGGAGCAGAGGTTGGATTGTGTTGAAGGCACTAGAGAAGTCTAGAAACATAATTCTTACAGCATCACTGCCTCTGTCCAAGTGAGAGAGGGATCGGTGTAGCATATAGATGATGGCATCCTCCGCTCCCACCTTCTCCTGATATGCAAACTGCAGAGGGTCAAGGGCGTGTTGAACCTGTGGCCTAAGGTGGTGAAGCAGCAGCCTCTCCATGGTCTTCATCACATGTGATGTCAGAGCAACAGGCCGAAAGTCATTCAGCTCACTAGGACGTGATACCTTTGGGACTGGGGTGATGCAAGATGTTTTTGCAAAGTCTCGGGACTCTTCCTGTTCCAGGCTCAGGTTGAAGATGCGCTGTAGAGAACCCCCCAGCTCCGATGCACAGACCTTCAGCAGTCGTGGCGATACTCCATCTGGACCCGCTGCTTTGCTGGCACGAAGTCTCCTCAGCTCTCTGCTCACTTGCGCTGTTGTAATTATGGGTGAGGATGTCTCTCCTATGCTGGTATCAGCAGAAGGATGTGTGGAGGGTGCAATACACCAAGGTGAGAGTGAGAGTGGGTTAGGGTGGTCAAACCTGTTAAAGAAGTTGTTCATTTGGTTTGCTCTCTTCCCGTCTCTCTCGATGGTGGTACCCCTCTTCGAGCTGCAGCCAGTGATGATCTTCATCCCATCCCACACTTCCTTCATGCTGTTATTCTGCAATTTCTGCTCCAGCTTTCTCCTGTACTGCTCCTTCGCCGCCCTGAGCTGGACTCGGTGTTCCTTCTGCACGCGCTTGAGCTCAGGCTGATCACCGTCTTTAAAAGCCCTTTTCTTCTGGTTCAAAAGGCCCTTGATGTCACTTGTAATCCATGGCTTGTTGTTAGCATAGCAGCGTACAGTTCTTACTGGAACTACAATGTCCATACAGAAGTTGATGTAGTCAGTAGTGCAGTCAACAACTTCCTCAATGTTCTCACTATGAGATCCCTGCAGGATATCCCAGTCTGTAGTTCCAAAACATTCTCTCAGAGTATTCTCAGCCTCCGGGGTCCACTTCCTGAATGATCGTGTGGTTACAGGTAGGACTCTCACTTTTTGGTTTATAGTGAGGCTGAAGCAGAACCAGGTTATGATCTGCTTTCCCAAGCGCAGGCAGCGGGGTGGCGCTGTATGCGTCTTTAACGTTTGCATACAGTAAATCAATAGTCTTATTTCCCCGGGTGTTACAGTCCACATACTGGGAGAATGCAGGTGATGTTTTGTCCAGCGTCACATGGTTAAAGTCTCCAGCGATTAGCACAAACGCCTCAGGGTGCTGCGTTTGTAACTTAGCAACAGCAGAATGGATGATGTCACTCGCTGACTCCACGTCCGCCCAAGGAGGGATGTATACGATGACAACAATGACATGTCCAAACTCTCTGGGCAAGTAGTAGGGACGTAAACTTACGGCCAACAGTTCGATATCCCTGCAGCAAGTGGAGATTTTGACGTTAACATGTCCAGAGTTACACCACCGTGTATTAACATAGAGAGCGAGTCCTCCTCCTTTGTGCTTCCCACAGGTACTTGCATCTCTGTCCGCTCTAACTGTGCTAAACCCGGGTAGCTCCACGTTGGCATCGCAAAAACACAACAAACTGCATTCTCTGTAGGTCCTGACATTTTTCACCAGCGCAGCCAGTTCGTCGATCTTATTTGAGATTGAGTTCACATTCCCCAGAATCACAGAAGGCACCGAAGGCTTGAAACGCCACTTTCTTGCAAGCCGCTTCATTTTTAGCTTAGTGCCGGCTCTGCTGCCACGATACCGCCTTCTTACCTCGTCGGGTAAATATGGAACCACACCGGCACTGGCATTTGTTCTCAGCGCTCGAAGTTGAGTACTTGAATAGGCGAGTCTCGGCGTGTAAAAATCCATGCCCACGTTGTAAAAGTATGTGTGTCCAGGGAACGAATCCACATAAAATAAAGTAATAGGAGTGATCAATAAATAAAAATAGAAAAATAAAAGTAGAAAAGTACACATACATATACAGTCATACACGGAGCTGCTGAAAAGGCTGCCACTCACGGCGGCGCCGGATGTTAGTCCCTTTCTTAAAATATTTACTCTTCAAATAGACAGAATCGTCTCTCAACCCATTCATTATCAAATTTGCTTAATTCAGTTTAGGGCTTCAGGGCTTCAGAGCATCCTGGCAACACTTGGTACAAAGCGGCAGTCAGCCTTTCTGTTTCAGCTTGCATTCATATCCACGGCAATGTTCAGTCACATGGGACGATTTAGGATTCTCCGATTAACTGAACACACACAATTTTGAAATGTGGGAGGAAAGCCAGGGAAAAGATGATGCTGACATGGGAAGACCATGCAGCCCCACACAGACATTGGACTATCTAGTATTTAATTCAAGCACTGTGAGGAAGTACCAAGAAATTCAGCCAGAGAAGGGGCACAGCATTGACTAAACAAATTGTCACAGGATAAATGTATCGAACATTTGCAAAGTAAAATGTCATTTTTAATATTTTAATAGTGTGTCATTAGCTCAAGTTAACTGCTGACGTATCTAAATGTCACACAACTGAATTGATTATTTTTTTATAGATAATAATTTCCTGTCTACGATTAAATCGTGCAAATACGACACAATTGTTATCTCCGACCATGCCCCTCTAGTCTTGGAGCTAAAATCATTAAGCCATCACACTCACCTCATAGATGGCGTCTTAACCCTCTTCTATTTAGACGAGAACTGCACAGAATTTATATCCAAAAAAATCAGCTTCTTCCTAGAGACAAACACGCCCACAGAGGTTTCTGCAGGAACACTCTGGGAAACTCTAAAGGCCTTCTTAAGAGGACAGATTATTTTATATCTTTCCCACAGAAATAAATTAGAAACCAAGAAAGTGTCAGAGCTAAGAAGCGAAATTACTAGAATAGATGAAGAACAAACCAGGCGTCCAAGTGAAGCTCTTCACAGGAAAAGGCAGGCCCTGCATACAGAACTCAACATCTTAACAACTAAAGAAACTGAACAACTTATTTATAAGTCAAAACATCATTACTATGAACATGGAGAAAAAGCTAATAAGCTTTTAGCTCAACAAATTCACAAACAAGAAGTTCGCAATGCAATACCAGTAATTACCAACACGAATGGAGAAGAAATCATTGACCATAAAAATATAATGCACGCATTTAGAGATTATTATAAATCCTTATATTCTACTGAGTTCAAAGAAGACAACACACAATCTAATGCATTTCTGGATACATTACAGACACCACAAATAGATGCTTTAAGTGCTGAGGAACTGGATAAACCTCTGACGCTATCAGAATTACTAGATGCTATAAAGTCACTTCAAAACGGGAAATCAGCAGGCCCTGATGGTTACCCCGTAGAATTTTATAAGAAACGAGCTGTATATACCCGGCGTTGCCCGGGGAAGAAGTAACTTAATCGGTCAAACACTTACATATATACCAAAGTAAACCTAATCGGTCAAACAGCTTCATATATACAGAAGCGAACCTAATTGGTCAAACAGTTATGCATGTGCAGAATGATTTTACAAACATTATGCATGTTAACAATCATTAAAAAGAAAAGATTGAGGAACTGTTCTTCTATATGTGATGAAGCCACTAATAAGACAGATTTTTTTCAGGACCCAGCTGTTTCATAACTAAACTACTGCCACCCCAAAGTAATGCCTAATAGTGGTTTTTGGGGTAGCTGTGGAATAAAAAGGGTGTTTTTTAGTCAGTAAGAATCTGACAGTACCCTTCAGTACGGGCTGAAGGGTGCCTATGTAAGGTTTTACATCCTTCCCGTATGGAAAAAAAAACATACTAAACTTTTTTTTCATCATTACAGATAATCTCAGTCAAATCGAAGTACGCATTCTCAATTTATTTTTATCTAATTTTTACTTTTTCACAAAGCCATCCCATGCCAATTTGTATGAATAAACTTTTGCTAGAGAGTTAGCAAAAGTTTATTCATGCACATATTTTAATACGGATAATCTATCTCTAATCCAGGTTCTCATTTTCATTGTAATTTAAAATAATAATAGATACTCATTTTTTTCTTCTGTTTTAGAAAAACCAATCTATGCCACCTACGTCTTCGTCAAGTCAGCTTCATCCAGCTTCATCACATATAGAAGAAGAGTTCCTCAATCTTTTCTTTTTAATGATTGTTAACACGCATAATCTTTGTAAAATTATTCTGCACATGCATAACTGTTTGACCAATTAGGTTCGCTTCTGTATATATGAAGCTGTTTCATCGATTAGGTTTGCTTTTGTATTTATGTAACTGTTTGACCAATTAGGTTTGCTTATGTATATAGATTAGCTGTTTGTCCGATTAGGTTTGCTTCTGTATATATGAAGCTGTTTATCCGATTAGGTTTGCTTTTTTTATATATGTAACTGTTTGACCGATTAGGTTTACTTTGGTATATATGTAAGTGTTTGACCAATTAGGTTACTTCTGCCCCGGGCAACGTCGGGTATATACAGCTCGTATATATATATAGCAAAATACCCGCGCTTCGCAGCGGAGAAGTAGTGTGTTAAAGAGGTTATGAAAAAAAAAGGAAACATTTTAAAAATAACGTAACATGATTGTCAATGTAATTGTGTTGTCATTGTTATAACTGTTGCTGTCTTTTATATATATATATATATATATATATATATATATATATTATATATATAATATACACACACACATAAACATTTATATACATATACATATATATACATATCTACATATACACATGTACATATATATACACACACATACATAAACACACACATAAGACTTACTGAGTGAAACGGGCTTTCATTGACAATCATGTTACGTTATTTTTAAAATGTTTCCTTTTTTTTTTCATAACCTCTTTAACACACTACTTCTCCGCTGCGAAGCGCGGGTATTTTGCTAGTATATATATATATATATATATATATATATATATATATATATATATATATATACACACATATACACACATACATGCAGTTTTAATAACACAGAAATCAATATAAACATTAACATCATTATCATATGAGAATATGAAGTAATATATAAGAAGCACATTTCATATAAATATAAATTATTAAACAGTAAAATCTTCTTCTGTAATTTGCTACCGTGGCAATTTGTGTGTCTGTCCAGGATTTTAAATGACCTGTAGCTCGCAAACCGTTGCACCTATACACTTGAAATGTGGTACACATATAGTACGTCACGTCTACTATCCGCTTTATGGGTGATGATTGTTTTAGTCTTTTTATCTTTATTTTATTTTATTGTACAATCAAGTCCTATCTGCGCACAGCAGGGCAGCCGTGGGCGGATGCGTATGGTGTATTCACTGGATGTTATCGTGCATTGCGCTGTCAGTGGTATTTTGATAAAAGAATTTGAACAACATATAAGAAGCGTATAAATTATTAAACAGTAAAACATTAACATTTAAGAAGTAAAGTTACATTAAGTACTACTGCTGTGCCTTCGGGTATACCTCATTTTTTGTTTGCCCATTACATGCTTAAATGTATACATTTTTTGGTGCACCTACCCGAGAACACGCGACATATAACCGAGCGTGGGAGAAGCATGGATTTTAAACACGCGTTGAGTTGATGTGCTGGTCTCCCTCGTGAAATAACTGGTAATGTTTGACTAAAATCTACAGCGAGTAAAACGACATTAGCTCCTATTTTTTTTTTTACGATCTCTGAGATGTTGCTTTTTTCGGTTCAAGGCTTCATAAGCTCTTTTATGTTGTATGGTGTACTTATCCCAAACCATCATCTTTGAATGTTGCAAGACTTTCGCCTTGTATGTAGATCGGGGTAATTACATTCATTGCATTCCTAGTCTGAATCACAATGTGATTGTATGGGTGGTTACCTGGCACTGTAGGGTTGCCACCCGTCCTTTAAAATACGGAATCGTGCCGCGTTTGAGAATGAAATTGCGCGTCCCGTTTTGAATCAATACTGGACGGGATTTATCCCGTATTTTTTTTATCATTTTTTTTTTAAAGCAGCGTCTCATGCAAATCATCCCACACGCATTTTATGAAGATGCCTCCTTTCCTACTTTTGATTGGGTAATACTTGATGTCATCGTTAGTTTGATTGGTGTTTTTAACTGTCCAGTGAGTAGGGCGTGTCTTTCAACCGTAAGCAGATTTTTGCACTGGTATCACTGACCTCGACGACGGCGACGTTATACGTCAAAAATAAATTACGATAAATGACGATTTTAGCGATACTTTATTACGACGGCGGCTACATAGACACGATCAAATAAAAACAAAAAAATCAAATAATCATTCTACATTTTCAAAACGTCGAAAAAACGACGGAATGAAAAAAAGGCCCACCCGACGACCCACCCATTCCATTTTTATATATATAGATTCTCCACTCAGCTAGCTCCCTTCTTATTGGCAACATTTACAGAAGCTAGAGACAACCAAATACTACCTCAAACATTTCGTCAAGCATTAATCACCGTCTTTCCTAAACAAAATAAGGACTTGTTACAATGTGCATCATACAGACCAATTTCACTCCTGAATAATGATGTTAAGATAGTCTCAAAGATTCTAGCTAGAAGGATGGAGAAAGTGCTGCCCTCGGTAATATCACAGGATCAAACTGGATTTATTAAAGGCCGACACCTATCTTCCAATCTCTGACGCCTGTTTAATGTAATATATTCACCAGCAAAATCAAACACCCCAGAGATATTACTATCATTAAATGCAGAAAAAGCATTTGATATGATTGAATGGAACTACCTTTTCACTGCATTGGAGAAATTTGGTTTGGCCCGAATATTTGTGCATGGATCAACCTACTGTATACCAATCCAGAAGCTTCAGTTTGTATTAACAACATTTGTTCAGACTATGTTAAGCTAGAACGTGGCACCAGACAAGGATATCCCTTGTCACCACTGTTGTTTGCAATCGCCATTGAACCACTGGTGGTTCACTGTCAAAATTCTTATCAGATAAAGGGGATTATCAGAGAAGGACTGGAACAGAAAATTTCTCTATATGCAGATGATATGGTTTTATATATATCAGACCCAGAAAACACTGTGCCTGCAGTTTTAACAGCACTCACAGAATTTCAAAAGATATCTGGTCTCAGAATTAATCTGAATAAAAGTGTACTTTTTCCAGTGAATTCACAAGCATATAATATTAGATTGGACACCCTACCTTTTATCATAGCAGATCAGTTTAAATATCTAGGGGTAAATATCACAAGTAAACATAAAGCTCTTTATCAACAAAATTTTGCCATCTGTATGGAAAAAATTAAGCAAGACTTGCATAGATGGTCAACCCTTCATCTCACTCTAGCCGGCAGAATTAACGTTGTTAAGATGAATATCCTTCCTAAACTTCTCTTTTTATTTCAAAACATTCCAATATATATCAATAAATCGTTTATTAAGCAATTAGATTCAACAATAACCTCATTCATTTGGAACTCAAAACACCCGCGTATCCGAAGAGCGACCCTACAAAGACCTCAGGCAAAAGGTGGCATGGCGTTACTTAATTTTCAGTTTTATTACTGGGCAGCAAATATACAAGCCATAAAAACCTGGACACAAAAAAATGAACATACACAGGCTTGGTCTGCAATAGAAGTAAAATCCTGTAGTACTTCTTTATACTCCCTGCTCTGCACTCCAATAAATGCAAGTTATCGCAAATATACTAATAACCCAATTGTGCTTTATTCACTCAGAATATGGAACCAACTTAGAAAGCATTTTAAGATAGAAAATCTTTTATCCGTTGCACCTCTGCAAGAGAATCACCTTTTTCAACCCTCGCAAACATATCCAGTTTTTAATACCTGGAAAGGTTTTGGGATTAAAATGCTCAGAGATCTTTATATAGACAACATATTTGCATCCTTTGAACAATTACGTTCAAAATTCAACCTCCCAGCTACACATTTCTTTCACTATCTTCAAATTAGAAATTTTGTTAAACAGAAATTACCCGATTTTCCTCACCTCGTACCCTCCACCATGCTGGAAAAAATACTGCTCAATTTCGAGGAATTAAACACCATTTCCGCATTATATAAAATCTTATTAGAGTCCCTACCTTTTCAAAGAGGACATTGGGAAGAAGATCTCTTAATCAATATATCAGAAAAGGAGTGGAAGGTAGCAAAGCAGAGAATTCACTCAAGCTCCATATGCGCAAAGCTTAGAATTATTCAACTAAAAATTATATATCAAGCTCATCTGTCTCACTTAAAACTGTCCAAAATGTTTCCAGGGCAAGATCCAACCTGCGAACGCTGCAACCAAGCTCCTGCCTCACTGGGTCACATGTTTTGGGCCTGCATCAAAACTAACATCATTTTGGACCAAAATTTTTAAGTGCCTTTCAGACAGCCTTGGGGTCACAATCCCTCCTAACCCACTAACAGCTGTGTTCGGTGTTCTTCCAGACGGACTTGAAGTGGAGAAGGACAAGCAAATGGTGATTGCATCCACTACACTTTTGGCACGCAGACTTATTTTGTTACATTGGAAGAATCCTAACTCTCCTCTGATAAGTCAGTGGGAAACCGGTGTTTTATATTATTTGAAATTGGAAAACATCAAATTCTCAGTTAGAGGATCTGTACAGATTTTTTTCAAAACCTGGCAGGATCTAATCAATATTATTTTAGAATAAGAGAATTTACTTATATATATTTCTTCCTTTCTTTTGTTTATTGTTGCCTTATTAAAAAGCCCTAAGCAATTCTCCTTTGGCTAAGCTCTCCTTCTCAAGGGTGGGGTTTGATTTGTCTTCAATTCTTTTTTGTTACAAATTAATCTATTTGTATGGAATGATTACAATAATATTAATAAATAAAAAAAATAAATAAAATAAATGTCACACAACCCATGGTAATGGAATTGTTTCAAAAAAAGAACCAACAAAAAATAAGAAATTAATCATAACACAAGGACTAATATATTTTTTTAAAATGCCTTAGTATATGATAGACCTTGCTCCTGCTAACATGAGGACAGTCTTTATATCTGCACTTGAAGCTCAACTTATGACCTTCAGCACCCTGTGCATTTTTTAAAGCAAAGCAAAAGACAGAAGCATGTACATATGCACTCTGAACATAACTTATAATTGTGAGGATCAAGATTCAACTGTGTATTCTCTGCTTTAGGTTATATTACCCCTCCTGGCTAAGTTCATATCTCGCCAACACAGATAAACTATCTTTGGGTATTACACTACTATGTAGCTCTCTTTGAACAAAGACAGAGTTCACCACTGCCTCTACAGAGATCAGTGTTCTTTGATTTGCCCATTGCTTGATAGATGTTACAAATTAAATTAATTGCATTGTATATGCAGATCTTAAAGCAACTGACCTTTCAAGAAATTATCTTTATCCTAAACATTTATGCCACACTAAAGCACTGTATATTAAATTAAGAATTTTGTAATATTTCAAGTTTTTTGGACAAGAACATTTTCCTTTGTCCTTTGACCCATATGATAGTTTATTATGTAACCCCTTAAACCTGAATTTAAAATATAAGTCATATACTGTAGCTGCAAGCCATAATTAAAGGTGGTCAAGTGTTCCACCAGATTGAAAAAGCCTCTGTCAGTTTCACTGTTGCTGCGCTTTCTCTGCCATGGCCAGGTCATCAACCATGGATTATACTTAGAGGCACATGTATCTCTTTTCAGCTTTTGCAGTTTGTTCAGAAATATATGAATACATGATGTTGTACAAGTGTGCCATGAGCAATCCATTCCTAAGGAGTGCTTTTAGCACCATGCTATGCCCAAATGGTGCATGACAAAATATGTGGAACATTTAATTTTATTGCTACCATGTCCTAAATTAAAATATCTTTCAAGCAACAGCTTCACCAAAAAATATTTGCTCGCTAAAGCAGTAATCAGAGCTTCATAGCAACACTGTAAGACATCAGTATGGCCATGTGTGTAAAAAAATAAGATTTTAGGTTTGTGTGTCTTATACCTCACAGATAACTCTTCACCAGCCTTTCCGAAAAAGGTTCAGCTTATCTTGTCTTTAATGCTACCAATAGTGTACACAGCATTCAGAGTACCTCATTGAAATCTTCAGCAGCAGTGTGAACTTTTTGCAATAATTTATCGCTCTTCATGAGGTTGGCTAAACAGCCTTTTATAAATTACTAGCTGTGTAAGCCAGTGCTGTAAAAAGCCCAGGGTCCTAGAAACTATTGAAATCGTCAGTAAAAAAAATTAAATGTAGAGATGTCAGGAAATTGAAAGGAACTACTCTGGGTGTCTCTCTCCTAGGTTTCTTGTGCTGATGTGCTCGCCTCACTTGTGTATTAACGGCGTAAGGAAAAGTAAAAGGGATACAGTTTTGCTGATGTTCTCTTTTCTCTGTGGAACAAACAGACACACACACTTCCACACATAGACGTTTAGTTTTCTGTTTCTTCGGAGGTGAAGCCCTTACCCCACCTCCACCTCTCACTTCTGGGCCAGACAGACACACACATTTCCATGCGTAGATGTTTATATATAAGATAACATATATTGCCTAGTGCATAGTTCCATGGAGGCTGTTAATCCTAATATTCCTGTCAGCAGCTATGCTGTACCACCTGAGCTTCAGAACAGGTCATCCAACTGAAGCCAAGCATGTTTAGGCATAGCCAGTACTTGAATGGGAGAACATCTAGGAAAAAGCTTGAGTTGATGCTGGAAGACATGAGAGGCCAGCAGGGGGCACTTACCCTATGATCTCTGTGTGAATCGCAATGCCCCAGTATAGTGATGAGGACACTGTGCTGTAAAAATGGTGCCATCTTTAGGATGAGATGTAAAACTGAGGTCCCGAGTCTCTGTGGTCATTAGAGATCCCTAAGAATCTTTCAAAAAGAGTAGCCCAGTGTCCTGGCTAAATTGCTCACCACGGCCTCATCCATTTTGGCCCCCCTAATCATCCCCGTCTCTTATTGTCTCTATTCACCACTTAATAGTTACTGTGTGGTAAGTGTACTTTTGCAATAATGGCTGCCATTGCATCATTCAGGTGGGCGCTACACATTGGTGGTGATTGAAGTGATTCCTCTCTGTCTATGTAAAGTGATTTGAGTAGTGAGAGAAGTGCTATATAAATGTAATTAAATATTATTCTTAATATTATTAAGTAGTCTTAGGTGCTCATAAATTAAACTTTCATAAGATTCTTTTGTTAATTATTTTAGAATGTATTTTATATTTTCACAGTAACCTTTAGGAATAATAGAAAACACATTGAAATGCATACACTTTTGTCTGACTCCTGGTCCAGTCACTGTGTGGAGTTTGCACATTCTTCCCATGTCTGTCCATCCTCCTAACCCTAACTGATTACTTAAAACAATTGTATGGGCATATCTAACACTTAGCGATTCATGATTAATACGTTAAATGATGTTCTTCTTTGACTTTCAGCTTATTTAATAACAATGAATGAACATAGGGCAGGTTTTAAGGCGAACATGCCATTCAGCCCTATATAAATTGCCAATCCCAGCTGATGTTTTTTTTTAACATCATCGAGTCAAAATCTGCAGTTTCTTAAACTACTGATACCTACAAGACTTCTTGATAATTTTTAATTTGTCTGTTTTTTATTTGTGTAAAGAGAACTTTTCAAACATTACCATTAAATTTATCAATGACTACCTTTCATGTGTACCGCTGTATTCTTGTTGGAGAATTTAAAGTAACAACTGACATTCTATTACTCAGTTCCCTTCATAATATAAAGCACTTACAAGTGAGTATATTTTTTATTGATTTTATTAAAAGCAGGTCACATTCCATACAATCAAGTCAAACTTAACAAGACTAAATTCAATTCAACCCCCTCCCAAAAGAAAGAGAGGAAGGCCACCAGCTAAAGTAGGGGTAGAAAAGAGGGAAGAGAATCCTTCTCCCCAATATAAATGCATTATTTTTAAATGTTATTCATTAGATCCTGCCAGGTTTTAAAAAATAGTTTTGAGCAGATCCTCTCTGTGAGAATTAGATTTTTTCCAATTTCAAATTGTATATAACATCAGTTATTTACTGATGTAAAAGACGTGGGCTACGATTCTTCCAGCTGAGCAAAATAACATGCTAGTAATGAAGTAAAGGCGATTACAGTTTGTTTGTCCTTGTCCACTTTAAGCCCATCTGGGAGTATACCAAACACAGCTGTTAATGGATTAGGTGGGATTGTGACATCAAGGCTGTCTGATAGGCATTTAAAGATTTTGGTCTGGAATGATTTTAATTTGGTGCACCCCCAAACCATGTGGCCCAGTGAGGGTGGAACTCAGTTGCAACGTTCACAGATTGGATCTTGCCCTGAAAAGATTTTGGACAATTTTAAATAAGATAGATTTGCTCAATAAAAAATTTTAGGTTGAATAATTGTATGCTTTGTGTATATAGAGCTAGAGTGAATTCTGCCTTTCACTCCTTTTCTGAAATGTTGAGTAAGAGATCCTTTCCCCATTGTACTCTGGGATCTTTGAAAGGTAGGGACTTTAAAATTTTTTATATATTATAGAAATGAATACTTACATAAAATACTGATATAAAAGAGAGATTTTAGTTTTTGATTTATAATAAATTTGACACCTTTTTTAAAACGTCATTATGGGTTAATTGGTATAGATTGATGGGCAAAACTGGTGAATTTATCCATTTAAAATTAAATCCTGTGGGACTCTGGAGGCAGCTGATAGGTACCAGCAGGCCAAGCGGAATGCGGCTTTGGTGGTTGCTGAGGCAACAACTCGGGCGTGGGAGGAGTTTGGGGAGGCCATGGAGAACGACTTTCGGACGGCTTCGAGGAGATTCTGGTCCATCGTCCGGCGTCTCAGGAGGGGGAAGCAGTGCAGTGTCAACACTGTATATGGTGGTGATGGTTTGCTGCTGACATCGGCTCGGGATGTGTGGGTCGGTGAGGGGAGTACTTTGAAGACCTCCTCAATCCCACTAACATGCCTTCCAATGTGGAAGCAGAGCCTGGGGACTCAGAGGTGGGCTCTCCCATCTCTGGGACTGAGGTCACAGAGGTGGTCAAAAAACTCCTTGGTGGCAGGGCCCCGGGGGTGGATGAGATACGCCCGGAGTTCCTCAAGGCTCTGGATGTTGTAGGACTGTCTTGGTTGACACGCCTCTGCAACATCGCATGGACATCAGGGACAGTGCCTCAGGATTGGCAGACCGGGGTGGTGGCCCCCTTCTTTAAGAAAGGGAAACGGAGGGTGTGTTCCAATTACAGAGGGATCACACTCCTCAGCCTCCCTGGAAAACTCTATTCGGGGGTCCTGGAGAGGAGGGTCCGTCGGATAGTCGAGCCTCGGATTCAGGAGGAACAGTATGGTTTTTGTCCTGGTCGCGGAACAGTGGACCGGCTCTACACCCTTAGCAGGGTCCTAGAGGGTGCATGGGAGTTTGCCCAACCAGTCTACATGTGTTTTGTAGAACTTGGAAAAGGCATTCGACCGTGTCCCTCGGGGAATCCTGTGGAGGGTACTCCGAGAGTATGGGGTACCGGACCCCCTGATAAGGGCTGTTTGGTCCCTGTACGATCGGTGCCAGAGCTTGGTCCGCATTGCCGGCAGTAAGTCGTTTCCAGTGAGAGTTGGACTCCGCCAGGGCTGCCCTTTGTCACCGATTCTGTTCATAACTTTTATGGACAGAATTTCTAGGCGCAGCCAGGGCGTTGAGGGGGTCTGGTTTGGTGGACTCAGGATTGGGTCACTGCTTTTTGCAGATGATGTTGTCCTGTTTGCTTCATCAGGCCGTGATCTTCAGCTCTCTCTGGATCGGTTCGCAGCCGAGTGTGAAGCGGCTGGGATGGGAATCAGCACCTCCAAATCCGAGACCATGGTCCTCAGCCGGAAAAGGGTGGAGTGCCCTCTCAGGATTGGGAGCGAGATCCTGCCCCAAGTGGAGGAGTTCAAGTATCTCGGGGTCTTGTTCACGAGTGAAGGAAGAATGGAGCGTGAGATCAACAGGCGGATTGGTGCGGCATCCGCAGTAATGCGGGCTCTGCATCGGTCTGTCGTGGTGAAAAATTTCAATTTCAATTTACCAGTCGATCTATGTTCCTACCCTCACCTATGGTCATGAGCTATGGGTAGTGACCGAAAGAACGAGATCGCGAATACAAGCGGCTGAAATGAGTTTCCTCCGCAGGGTGTCTGGGCTTTCCCTTAAAGATAGGGTGAGAAGCTCAGTCATCCAGGAGGGGCTCAGAGTAGAGCCGCTGCTCCTCCGCATCGAGAGGAGTCAGATGAGGTGGCTCGGGCATCTGATCAGGATGCCTCCTGGACGCCTCCCTGGAGAGGTGTTCCGGGCACGTCTAACCGGGAGGAGGCCCCGGGGAAGACCCAGGACACGCTGGAGGGACTATGTCTCTCGGCTGGCCTGGGAACGCCTTGGGATTCTCCCGGAAGAGCTAGAAGAAGTGGCCGGGGAGAGGGAAGTCTGGGCATCTCTGCTCAAGCTGCTGCCCCTGCAACCCGACCTCGGATAAGCGGAAGAGGATGGATGGATGGATGGATAAAATTAAATCCGAAACACAATAAAGTTTACAGAAAGTGACAGAGACTGAAAATTTTCTGAATCCAATGCAATTACCGCCCCTAAAGGTATCCATGTACACCACTTGTTAGAGGTATATCAGGAATGGCTCACTTGGAGTAGACCATTCTGCAGGGTTTATTTGTGTTAGAAATAACATTAAGCTGACAACTGTCAACTATTGTAGATAATCAATGTGACCAAAAAGTAAAAGAATTTATGAACCTCCTGGACTCTTTTGATTTGAGACAGCTCGTTAATCAGCCTACACATAAAGCAGGTCATACGTTAGACTTAGTAATTACTAAAGGACTAAAAGTTGATATAAAGCAGGTCATTGATACGGGTCTTTCAGACCATTTTCTTCTACTTTTTAATATAGAAATAATGATAGAAAACACTCATGAGAAGCATATTGTTAAAAAACGCTTCTTTGACTCATCAGCAACTTTAAAACTTACAAACATTCTAACCAATCAGTCCGTTTATAGTGCCAACTATAATAGCGAGGAGAATGTAAATAGTAAGGTGGAAAGATTTAATACTAAAGTGAGGGCTGCTGTTGACATAGTTGCACCTGAAAAGACAGTTAAAAAATCTTCTAGCATTGTTATACCTTGGAAGACCCAAAGAGTGTCTGATTTAAAGAGAACATGCCGTAGAGCTGAGCGTAAATGGAGGAAGACTAAACTAACTATTGACTATGAGATATTAAAAGTTAAAATAACAGAATACAATAACACAGTCCGTCTTGAGAGGCGCTGCTATTTCTCTAAGATTATAAATAACAATGCTAGTAATCCCAGAGTCTTATTTTCGACAATTGATCATCTGTTAAACCCAGGTAACTCAAAGGAATGCCCCCTAAGTACTTCCAGTAAAACCTGTGAGGCTATCGCTGTATTTTTCAATCAAAAAATTAATGATATTAGAAATAACATAGTATATCTCCCCAACACTAAGGATCCCCCGAAACCCCAGTACTCCATAATAAATAAATTAGAGTTTTTCACTAGGATAGATTTACCTGATTTGCATAAAATAATTTCTCAAATGAAACCATCCACCTGTGCCCTTGACCCAATACCAACAAATTTTTTCAAAGAAGTATCGGGTGTGCTTATTGATAATGTTCTTGACATAGTAAATTCGTCATTAGATACGGGGGTCTTCCCAGACTGTCTTAAGACTGCGGTAGTTAAACCCCTACTTAAGAAAAATAATCTCGACCCCTCTTCTCTTGAAAATTATAGACCCATCTCTAACCTGCCTTTCTTAAGTAAAATTCTAGAGAAGGCAGTCATTATGCAGTTAAATGAGCACCTCAATAAACATGCTATTCTTGATAAATTTCAGTCAGGTTTTAGAACAAATCACAGCACAGAAACTGCACTCGTTAAAGTAGTAAATGACTTGCGGGTAAATGCAGACAGAGGCCATTTATCTGTTCTCATCCTCTTAGATTTGAGTGCCGCATTTGACACTATTGATCATAATATTCTTAAGAATCGCCTTAGTCAATGGGTGGGCCTCTCTGGCAGTGTCTTAAACTGGTTTGAATCCTACCTGGCAGGGAGAAAATTCTTTGTTAGTTGTGGTAATTATAACTCAAAGACACATGATATTCTATATGGTGTTCCACAAGGCTCTATCCTGGGTCCGCTGCTCTTCTCAATCTACATGCTTCCATTAGGTCAGATTATCTCGGGACATAACGTGAGCTACCACAGCTATGCTGATGACACACAGCTGTATGTATCAATAGCACCTGATGACCCTAAATCTCTTGATTCGCTAACACAATGTCTAACCTGTATCTCAGAATGGATGAATAGTAACTTTCTCAAATTAAATAAAGAAAAAACCGAAATCTTAGTGATTGGCAATAATGGATACAGTGAGGCTATTAGAAATAAACTGGATGCATTAGGATTAAAAGTCAAATCGGAGGTAAAAAGCTTAGGGGTAACCGTTGATTGTAATCTGAATTTTAAATCGCATATTAATAAAATCACTAGGACAGCATTTTTTCACCTAAGGAACATAGCAAAAGTTAGACCTCTTATATCATCGAAAGATGCAGAGAAATTAGTTCATGCGTTTGTCTTTAGTCGACTAGATTACTGTAATGCACTCCTCTCAGGACTACCCAAAAAAGACATCAATCGTTTGCAGTTAGTGCAGAATGCAGCTGCTAGAATCCTTACCAGGAAAAGAAAATCCGAACACATTTCTCCAGTTTTGATGTCACTACACTGGTTACCTGTGTCATTCAGAATTGACTTTAAAATTCTGCTTATGGTTTTTAAAGCTTTAAATAATCTCGCCCCGTCTTATATATCGGAATGTCTGACACCTTATATTCCAAATCGCAACCTCAGATCCTCAACTGAGTGTCTCCTTAGAATTCCAAGAGCAAAACTTAAAAGAAGTGGTGAGGCGGCCTTCTGCTGTTATGCACCTAAAATCTGGAATAGTCTGCCAGTAGGAATTCGCCAGGCTAATACAGTGGAGCACTTTAAAAAACTACTGAAAACACATTACTTTAACATGGCCTTCTCATAACTTCACTGTAATTTAATCCTGACACTCTGTATATCCAATTCATTATAATAACTATTCATTCAAAATCTGTACTAACCCCTACTCTCTCTTCTGTTTCCTTTTCCGGTGTCCTATTGGTGGTGGCTTGTGCCACCACCATCTACCCAAAGCACCATGATGTTCCAACAATGATGGATGGATTAAAAGCCAGAAGTCTGTATAACCATCAGCATCAAGTGACTCCGTGAGAACCCTAACTACAAAGAGGACTATTTCATTTATGTTAGGTAGAATGCCCAAAGGGGACTGGGCGGTCTCGTGGCCTGGAACCCCTACAGATTTTATTTTTTTCTCCAGCCTTCTGGAGTTTTTTTTTTGTTTTTTCTGTCCACCCTGGCCATCGGACCTTACTCCTTCTTATGTTAACTAAGGTTGTCTTATTTTAATTTCTTATTTGTCTTTTATTCTTCTTTTCTTCATTATGTAAAGCACTTTGAGCTACTTTTTGTATGAAAATGTGCTATATAAATAAATGTTGTTGTTGTTGTTGTTGTTATTGTCCAGAAAATCATGTATGATTCACTAAATTTATCCCTTAGAAAAGTAGATTGAAAGTGATGATAATGATATATTCCATAGTACTTTTCTGTTTTATTGCATGGTTTTTAGTATATTGTTACATACAATAGACTAGTCAGTGTTACTCGCTGTTTCAATTTAAATATCAGTAGTTAGTTGTTGGTCATTCTTATGCATTTTTTTCAAACCCAGTTATTACAGTGCATGATTATGAACAATACTGTAGGAGTCACCCCCACAAGGGTCTTAAGATCTAAATGGCCCCTAATTAGACATCCACAAAGCTTGCCAGAGTATATAGAAAATTTTTTCAAAAACAGAAATAAATATTTTGTGCATTTTTAGGCTAAACAAAACAATGAAAAACTGGTCTGTCACATCACATCACAGTGCCTACTACTGAGTTTGCAAAAAATATATAATAGATATAGTAGTACAGAAAATTCTCTACAGGCAGGACTGAAAAATGGCTGTCTCTGAGTGTTTTAAAGTCTGGATGGGACATGGTGAGTGTCTTGCTAGAAGGATGTGTTGGACTAGATGTTTGAGTGGCTGCAGTCTGTCATCAAGGCTGAGAGGGCATCCATCAGGAGCCAAATAAATCAGAACCCCCACATGGACATTGTTGCCTACCTATATGGGGCATCATTTCAGTAAAGATGAGGAATGTAAATGCAATTGCTGATACCATGATACTAACATCATTCAGGTTATGTTAGAAATGTAAACTAGCCACGTCTTATTCCCAGTTCATATCAGTTTTGGAGGCGTTTCTTATCACCTGTAAAAATGGAAAAGTGAGATCTTTGATATCACTGGAGTCTTAGAATACAGAGTTGCTGTATTTAATTGTTCGATAAACATGCCTGCTATTGGAATGATCCTCATGATACCCTTGTAGTGGGAAGAATGGCACCAGACTACACACTCAGCATTTTGTAGTGTGGGACCAATTGGGATCAGAATTGAGAGTTGTTAGACAGGGAGACACAGACACAAATGGCATTATAAAAACAAAAGTGTTTCTGCTTTACAGGTGCACAGAAAACAGTACCAAGTGGGCATTTTTACACAGTCCTCGCTGCAACTGACACACAATACACAAAGAAGCAATGTCCCAAAAAAGAGTGGAACTGTATAATAATTACATTGAGTATTGCAAGTCCCCAAATGAAAAAGAAGCAAAGACAATAAACACAACAGCTGTTGTGGTGTGAAGTGCCTGGCACGCAAGCTGGTGATCCTCAGAAACATCTGATTGGGTTGTGACTTTTGGTCTGACAGATCTCTTCCTATCAGAGTTTCTTCCAGTTTCCAATTGCCTTTATATTGTACTGACTGACACTTTGATCTTTTTTTTTTTTTTTGCAATTTCTCTAAATTAATTGCCTTCACTTTAATGATAATACTGCTTAGTCTCATTTTGTTTGTTAATTGAAGTTGGCATTATTACTGGAATATTTTCCAAGTAGTATTTCAGAAAGTGTAGTAACACAGTCTGTTCCAGCTCTGCTTTAAGACAGATAGAGGGTATTTTAAGTAATCAACAGACATTGGGACACCTGTGCAAATTGTTTCCTTCAACTTGCAAGGCTTTATTTACTCTAATTTGCTACAGAACATCTGTAGGTTGTAACCTAAATTTCCTTTTTTTTCAGTTTTTGCTAACCTAAACTTTAAATTTAAACCTCTGGCAGTTTACTGCTTACCTTATCACCATTTTAGGTCATTCGTTGCATTCCAACTGATTGAATTTGAAGAAAAACTGGAAAAACTGAGGTGTTCTGAAACTTTTGGCTGGTAGTGTATATACACAAAAAAATGGTAGTCTTCCTATATAAAAATAAGACAGGAAGATACTACATAAAGTCAAAGTCCTTCCAAAATTTTGGCCCACAAAAATATTTACAGAGAGTAAAATCACTGTATTTGCAAAAAGACCAAAAGTGTACCACAAACCCAAATCATATAAATACCTTCACCAAAACTATATACGATATCTAGAAGACATTTATATTTATATGTACAAAAAGAAAATATATAGAAAATAAGGCACAAACTGCTATGCCTGATGTACATTGAGGTTAGCTACACCAAACTCTCACTCACCACCATGACTATCCCTGCAGGCAGGTAGTGCCTTTTATACTGGGCAGCATAATTTCCAACCAATCCTGCATCATTCCATTCCCTTCCTTCATTTGCGGCTGAAGCAGGCACATTCCACTTATGTGTTACGCTCCTCCCCTACAATGCTTGTATTAAATTGCATAGCGGCCTAGTGTGCGTGCACAAATGCACCCACATACTGTTTCACCAGGAAAAGCTGATCTATTCTCCGAAATTACTATAAGTTGTTTTTTCTTGTAACTTAATTTCGGAATTCCCTTTTCGGATGTATTGCATGCATGCATGAAATTAACACTCCATGGTTCTTATTCTGCAATAACAGGAGGCTATGAAGATGCTGAAATTTTGACTAGGCACACATAAAGTCCAGTAGGCCTTCAATGAACCTGTGCATGCCCAGCTATTGGCATCACACAGCGCAGTCATGCCAGCACACGGTCACACTTTGACTGTTTAAAAAAGTAAGTGCCTTTATTTTACTAAGTGTAAGTCGTTTTTACACCAGTCTAGAAACATTGTCCTTTAAATTGGTAATGCGTGGCAGGCAGATTACCACAATCCTGTGGCAGTCCTACAGCAAGGACTTCAATCCTGAGCTGTCAGCAGAAGTGTGCAAGGGCCAACGGGAGATCAGGAAGAACTTTAAAAGTAGCTGGTGGTCAGACTTCAGCAGGAAATTAAGTGGTCAGATTGAAGTGTTTTTTGACAGTTGGTTTTTAAGTGTGTATATGTCAATACAAGTTGCCTTTCTGTGGG
Organism: Erpetoichthys calabaricus; assembly: GCF_900747795.2. NCBI lineage: Eukaryota > Metazoa > Chordata > Cladistia > Polypteriformes > Polypteridae > Erpetoichthys > Erpetoichthys calabaricus. The sequence continues at coordinate 77,362,489 of NC_041398.2, read as the reverse complement.
TTGTTGATGTGGGTTTTTTGTCAGATTGTGTGTCTATGTATAGTGTAATCTGTATGCCTAATATCCTATCTGATACATGTATATCCAATCCATATCCAAACTGATTACATTCTTCATATCTAGTTTATTCTGTATTCCTTAGTACTAGAGTTAGATTCCACCATTCATCCAGTGGGACTCTCCCAATTACCATGGGGTAATTCACACACTGACCACACAAAATAAGCTTATTAATAAATATATGACGAACAACTGCCAGCCTCAGACACAGGTAGAAATAACAATATGCAGTATTTGAACAAAAATAAGTAAATAAATACACAGGAATCTCAAGATGTTTTATTATTATGTTAATATCACAGTGGTTTTCCCTGTAACTGCAACAAAACTGGCCAGGAAAAAAAACCTATTTGAATAGTTTCTGAATTTAGCTGAGAGTCATTTGTGTTTAAAAAATGTTTTGTTTTGTTTTATTCTGGGGTGACAGCCCCACTTCCATAATTGTGGGGGAACCATCTAATTTTGTGTATGTCAGTGGTTATCAGCCCTTCAGAGTTTGGGTCCTACACAAGCACAGTGATGGGAAAAGTAGGACAGCCAAGTATCTCATCACAGGCAACATTCAGTGTTTTTATACTTTACCAATCATAATTTGATAAAACTTGAATGCTTGAGAGATGTACAGTACTTATAGAAAGCCCTTGGCCAACACTGTGAGAACTTGCAAAGTCTACACAGATATTGCTTGTATATGGATTTGAGCTACACATAGAGTTCTGCTCTGTATCAAAAAGTAATTTATTGTGAAAAAGTCTGCCAATACATTTAGAATGTTGTGTTAAAATTGCTGTTGGGTTAATAATTGCAGCCTGCTTCCTTTCAATTCAGTAATTTAGACTGCATGCAAAAAGTGTCCTGCTTTGGTTACAGTTTGTTTGGAAGAACTTCTTGAAAATACATTGTGTTCTGAATTATCCATGCCTATTTTGCAGGCTTTCTGATTTTTCAAGTATTCTATGGTGTGCATGTCCTGTAGCTAAGTTGACATGTAACTTTAACTCACATAATTTCATGCCTTTTTTCAAGCCAAACCAGAGATAATTTAACAAATGAGGCTCATTCTATTACATGGAAAAATCCCAAGAGTAAACAACTTTTGAAAGTGCTACATCCTAATAATCACATAACAAGAATAAATTATATTCGGCCTTTATCTGAATTATGGTTGCAATGAGTACACTTTGCACATGTATCTTTATATCCATTCTTTTTTCTGTCTTGTAGGTTCACCAGCAATGTTTTCTGTTAGTGTCTTTTTCCTTTTCAAAAATGAATGCATGCAGTGATGCAAATACATATTAGGATTGTCACCATGGTATATTCCTAATGTGTATTCCTCCACAAATCTTTCAATGACGTTCATGCCTTTTATCCCACTAGATGTGTTACTGCTTACACACCAGGGCCATACCTTAGAATTGCAAGCTGCAACTAACATTTTTCCATTTTTTAATTTTAGTTTGTATTCTGTTGTGGTTTACCATGCTACTTTGACCAAGTTATTACAGTACTTGATGTTGCTGAATTAGGTGACAGAGTCATTGCAATGTTTACCATTACCAATGATGACAGTAGCACCAGACTACTGTATATTTATACCTAATTTATAAAATTAAAATGCACCATTATATGTTTTAGGATTCTGGATAGTTTGGCCAAGTTCACTCAGAGTTTGACTTTGCTTGTTCAAAAGTGCAGTGGACACACCAATGGTTTATTTTTATAGCATCATTTTTATCTGTTTTCTTTTCACCACTGCCAAGTGACCATCTTTACTTTTACCTTAATTAATCTAATATAATCATGCTTTTACAGGTGCTGGTCATAAAATTAGAATATCATGACAAAGTTGATTTATTTCAGTAATTCCATTCAAAAAGTGAAACTTGTATATTAGATTCATTCATTACACACAGACTGATGTATTTCAAATGTTTATTTCTTTTAATGTTGATGATTATAACTGACAACTAATGAAAGTCCCAAATTCAGTATTTCGGAAAATTAGAATATCAATTAAGACCAATGCAAAAAAAGGATTTTTAGAAATGTTGGCCAACTGAAAGGTATGAACATGAAAAGTATGAGCATGTACAGCACTCAATATTTAGTTGGGGCTCCTTTGGCCTGGATTACTGCAGCAATGCGGCGTGGCATGGAGTCGATCAGTCTGTGGCACTGCTCAGGTGTTATGAAAGCCCATGTAGCTCTGATAGTGGCCTTCAGCTCTTCTGAATTGTTGGGTCTGGCATATTGCATCTTCCTCTTCATTTTCTATGGGGTTAAGGTCAGGTGAGTTTGCTGGCCAATCAAGAACAGGGATACCATGGTCCTTAAACCAGGTACTGGTAGCTTTGCAACTGTGTGCAGGTGCCAGGTCAAGTTGGAAAATGAAATCTGCATCTCCATAAAGTTCGTCAGCAGCAAGAAGCATGAAGTGCTCTAAAACTTCCTGGTAGACGGCTGCGTTGACCTTGGACCTCAGAAAACACAATGGACCAACACCAGTAGATGACATGGCACCCCAAACCATCACTGACTGTGGAAACTTTACACTGGACCTCAAGCAACGTAGATTCTGTGCCTCTCTTCTCTTCCTCTAGACTCTGGGACCTTGATTTCCAAAGGAAATGCAAAATTTACTTTCATCAGAGAACATAACTTTAGACCACTCAGCAGCAGTCCAAAGGCGAGACGCTTCTGACGCTGTCTCTTGTTCAAGAGTGGCTTGACACAAGGAATGCGACAGCTGAAACCCATGTCTTGCATACGTCTGTGCGTGGTGGTTCTTGAAGCACTGACTCCAGCTGCAGTCCACTCTTTGTGAATCTCCCCCACATTTTTTAATGGGTTTTGTTTCACAATCCTCTCCACGGTGCGGTTATCCTTATTGCTTCTACACTTTTTCTACCACATCCTGTCCTTCCCTTCACCTCTCTATTAATGTGCTTGGACACAGAGCTCTGTGAACAGCCAGCCTCTTTAGCAATGACCTTTTGTGTCTTGCCCTCCTTGTGCAAGGTGTCAATGGTCGTCTTTTGGACAACTGTCAAGTCAGCAGTCCTCCCCATGATTGTGTAGCCTACAGAACTAGACTAAGAGACCATTTAAAGGCTTTTGCAGGTGTTTTGAGTTAATTAGCTGATTAGAGTGTGGCACCACGTGTCTTCAATATTGAACCTTTTCACAATATTCTAATTTTCCGAGATACTGAATTTGGGACTTTCATTAGTTGTCAGTTATAATCATCAAAATTAAAAGAAATAAACATTTGATTAAACATCAGTCTGTGTGTAATGAATGAATCTAATATACAAGTTTCACTTTTTGAATGGAATTACTGAAATAAATCAACTTTGTCATGATATTCTAATTTTATATCCAGCACCTGTATATCTGATTAATAATGTTTCTTTCCTATTTCTATAAAATCTGCTGAAGTGTATGGTGGGTCGAAATTGACCCAAGGGACATGGCAGTGTTCAAAATGTGTAGCGGTTACTCATAAATAAGAATTTTACATTTTCTAAAGTTGTGGCAATTTATTAAAAGAATTCACATTTCTGAGCTGAAAAGATCAAGATGTTTCTATGCATTGTGAACAAACTACTCTAAAAGTATTGGAAAATCCATTAAAGTCTGTGTTGAGTCAAAACTGACCTAAGATACATGGTAAGGTATTATTTGTAAGAAACTGTACAAATAATGGGATGTTTGGATTTTTTTAATTGTTCACTAATTAGAGGAAATGTAGGAAAAGTCATACAGAATATCCTGAACTGATTCAAATATAAACAGGAATTTATGAGCTACACTTTATTTATTGAATACAATGAAATGACTTACACATTATTTTTCTATGTAGTCTCCGGCCACTGCAATCCACTTGTTCCAGCACTCAGGAAGCTTCTTAATCCCAGAAGAGTACAAGTCTTTTGACTGCATGTTGACCAATTCTTGCACAGTGTCAGTAACCTCCTTATTCAACTTGAATTTCTTCCCTCCTAAAAATTCCTTAAGTGGATGGAAGAAATGATAGTCCCTCTCTGAATGACTTGTACCAATCATACACTCTAGAGTGAGAGAGATAGAGAGACATTCATCCTCAAACTGATTTTTAAGTCTCTAATAAATCTGAGATGGAATGACTCCTTCATTTGTCAAAAACTTGGAAATAATTTGCTGTGCAACACTATTGTGTACCTTCTGCTCCGACATGTTCATTATAACTGACAGGAAGGGGAGAAAGAGCACCTAGCACTACTAACAACAACTTCAAAAATACATGTGTTTGTCCAGTGAGTCACGTCTACCTTGCACTCTTTATAAGAACAGAGCATGAAAATTCCTGTTTATAATTGACCACCCCTCATATTTGAGTTTCAGTTAGAGCATGGTGGTGCAGTCTTGACCTGGTGCCTTTGAACCCAGTGTTCTAGGTTCGATTTTGGGGCTGTTTTTGTGGAGTGACCTCATTCTCACTATATCTGTGTGTGTTGTGTAGATGTAAGAGAGGCCTACCAAAGAAGTGTGTGTTAGGTTCACTAACAATTTTATAAATTGTGACTGTATGAGTTTTGCTGTGTGAATCAGTGCACTGTGAAATGGACTGGTACAATAAATGGCCTCCTTCCCTTCTTTGAACCCGATGCTGTGGGGAAAGGTAGCAGCATCCACAACTATAATAGATTGATGGAGGAATTAAGCATATCATACAGCGCTTAGCACTACAGCCTCACAGCTTCTAAAAACTGTTTGAATCTTTGGCTGGCCACAATTTTTCAGTTTGCATATTGTCTCTACTTTCATGTGGGTTTCCCTTTACATTCTAAATACATACATGTTAAGTTAATTAATGCATCTAAATTGATATAAATTGGAACATTGTTTGCAATGATGCTTCATTTCAGAAGTCAAAATTCTGGGCACCAAACATGACTAAATCTTGCTCATATTAAATTGTTCAAGAATGATTGATTGACCTGACCCATAACTAATTCCTGGAATGTCTGCTTTCTTATCCAGCCTTCAGTCCAACAATGAGTTAAATAGCGATCACCTGTCTGTATTCATTGGATTTCAATTGATTGTTGTATAAATACACCTTTATCTGGAAGGTCCATCTTGTGGAGAGTCAGTATCATCTAACCTCGACAAGGAAGACAAAAAAACTCTAACCAACTTCATGAAACGGAGAGGAAATCATGATCCAAGGATCCAAGAACATATGCAAGTCAATGAATATGCCAGGACTCCAGTTAAATCAATCATTAAGAAATGAAAAGGCTATGGCACAGCTGTAAATTGGCCCAGAGCAGGCCATTGAAAAACAGTGAAAGAAGACTAATGAAGGAGGCATCCTAAAGATCTATGATAACTCTGAAATAGTTTCAAGCTACGGTGGCTGAGATCGGAGACATTACATGTGGCAACTGTTGCTTGGATGCTTCACTGGTCACAGCTTTGTGGAAGAATGGCAAAGAGAAAACCACTGTAAAACATGACATCTCATTTAGAGTTTGCCAAAAAGGACATGAGAGACTTTGAAGTCAGTTGGAAGAAGGTTTTACGGTTTGATGAAACCAAAATCAAGATTTTTGGCCTGCACACCAAGTGCAATGTTTGAACACTGCACATGTTTGAAAACACGCAATCCCCACAGTGAATTAAGGTAGAGGTGACATAGCACTATGGGGATTCTTCTCTGCAGAAAGGGCTGGAAGGCTTGTGAGGGTAGAGGGAAAAATTAATGCATACAAATACAGGGAAATCCTGAAGGAAAAACCTGAGGCAGTCTGAAGGAAATCTGCGACATGGGAGAAGGATTGTCTTCATCTAAGACAATAACCCCAAGCTTACAGCCAAATCTACTCAGGAATGGCTTAAAAATAACAGTGTTAATGTCATGGCATGGCTGAGTCACAGTCCTGATCTCAATCTCAATTAAGAATTTACTGCTCGACTTGAAAAAAAATGTTCGCTCCCGATCATCATGCAGCCTGACTGAGCTTGAGCAGTTTTGCAAAGTAAACGAGAAAAAAATTGCAGTGTCCAGTTGTGCAAAGCTGATAGAGAGAACCCTGTGTGCACAGACTCATGCCTGCCATGGCTGCCAAATGTGCATCTATACTGACTGGCTGAGCACTTCACCAATCAATTATTTTGTGTTGTATATTTGAAATTACTTTATTTAATTTTGCAGAGATCTGTTTCTGTTGACCAGTGCTAGCAAAGCCAAATTAAATTACATATCGCATAACAATAAGGTTTTAAAACTTCCAAGGGGGTGAATACTTTTCTTTAGGCTCTATATCATTCTAATAATATATTAATCAACTTTTCCATTTTGTGTGGGTAATTGCCCCTTTAGAGGATTACTGGGAACCAGTCTAGAAGTCACCATGCATGGTGCCGGTTTGATTGCAGGCCTCATTCTCATACATGCTCATTCAGGTCAAGTCCCAAACATCTCTGGTATGTGGAAGAAAGATGAAATAGCCAGACAAAAATCATGGGTACATGGAAGGAATATACTAACTCTATACTGTAATCATCCTGGTAATGAAATGTAAGTGCCTGAAACCATGTCACAATATACTATAGAATTAAAAAATTATACAAAATAAATCACTTCCATAAACAGATCATGGACTGGTGCTCCATCCAAGGGTGCATATTACCATGTTTCCAGTACTGCCAGGATAGGCACTAGCTCCTTATGCTCCTGAACTGGATTAAGTAGGTTAGAGTATGGATGATTGGAAACAAAGAAAGAATAGACACCTCTATGCTGTCATGCATTTGTCTTTGTATGTGTGTGTGCGTATGTGTGTGTGTGTGTGTACAGTAATAATAACTGAAAAATACATAAAAATAACAATAATACACTTTAAAGTGAGATGCAGAAGGCAGCCTCTGAATGCATCTTTCAAACTATGCTGTATCTGATAAGAAGAAGAGTGATTTCTCTCCCATCTGGAAGGATGCATTGGCAAAGCATTATGAACACAACTGTGTTCTTTTGTTTTCCTCCTACATGAGAAATAAAATCAGCAGCTATTTAGCTCAAGTAATCTGCACTGTCAACGGTATATTAATTGAAATTTGAAATGTTTTTGAAGTCTGTAAACTCAAAACTCTCACTTTCAAAAAAGGAAAAAAAAAAAGATTTATGTAATAAAGCACTTATTTTTATTAATGTCTGCTAATATATTACAGCTGCAGCTTTTATCTCTAGAAGGTGCTAGAGTCGAAGGTACAACTGGGTGTGTGCCCATTTGTCCTAGAGATGAACTAGAGCGGAGAAATTTGTTTCAGAGACCAATTGTTGGGAATATTAAATGTCCCAGGAGATAAATACTGTGGATGAATATTGGCCTGGGGAGTATTTTTTCCAGAGATGAATTGCCACTGACCCATGCCTTTTAATAGGAGAGCTGGAAAAGTAGGTTTCAGCGACTGGTGTGTAAACTTTACAATATAAAAGGACAGCTTCAAAGGCACTTGGCCTTCACAACTCATTTAATAGGTCGGTCAAAAGAGGTTAAGTGATTTTCACAAAGTTACAAGAGGAGTCAGCCAATCAGGGACCATTATTTAACACTTTAACTACCTGGCTGTTTCTGCAAATAAATTGTATTTGAAATTGGGCACAATATAGTTGAAGCAATAAAAAGAGTCCATCCAGAATAGTGGGCAATTTTTAAGAAGGTTTGAGTAATCATAATTAGTATTTTTACCTGTATAGAATTTTAGAAATCTGTTGTTTTTAAATTACTGAAAAAGGCATAGCTAATAATCAGCAGTTGTATGATGAGAGACATCAAATACTGATTTAAGCAAGGCTGGGAAACCTATGCTAGAGAACACAGCCACATCCTGTTTGCATTCTTTTGAAGGGATTTACATAATATGACATGGCATTAAATTGGCTAAGACACAAATCTGCTCCTTAATCCAGAATGACATGAAGTGCTTGTTGTGTCTTGTCACTATCATCTCCTTAACAGGCCTTCTGTAACTTGCCTTGGTAAATAAAAAATATTTTTAATGATACGTTTTGGAAAGTGTGTGGCATATATCTCTTGCTAAGTGAAACAGGCTGGCCGTATATTATGAACATAAATATAAACAAGGAGAGTGAACGTCCTAAGAATGTGAGCCTCACTCATCTTTCTTCCTTTTCATTTTCTAATCAGTTCCTATTTGGAATGTTGGTTTGAATCTGTGGCTTTAACAAGGGCCTCAAAGATTGTGTAATGGCTGAAAGCTACTGAAATAGAAGAATATGCTGTTTTCATTTAACTTTTTCACATGTATAGAGCTGTGTATATATATATATATATATATATATATATATATATATATATATATATATATATATATTTATAGAATGTATATATATTTTGTGATATATGGCCGGCAGTTTATTCCGGCCAATATCCCCACGCCGCCGGATAGAGTCCTCCCTGCAACATGAAGGTGGCCCGAATTCCAGCAGGGCATCATGGACAATGGAGTTCGGCTTCACAGCCCTGCTGGATACCGTGGGGGCCGCCAGGGGACACTGCAGGGAGGCAAGAATGTTTTTATTATAGCCCTAATCACAGGGACGGAAGGAATGAAGTACTCCCAGGCTGAAGAAAAGAAGAAGTTTTCATTTGACCCGGAAGTTCTATGAAATCACATGGACTGACGGACAGAAGCACTTCCGGGTCAAGGAATATAAAAGGATTGTCGGAAACCCCACCAGATGGAGCTGGAGTTGGGAGGAAGTGCGACAGAGCTGCTGGGTGGAGTGGAGGATTTTTTGATTGTTTATTAATTTATTATTGAGTATTTTGCGTATTCTGGAGGTGGAGGTGCTTTGTGCACATTATTGGAAGAATTAAAATAAATTATGATATTTTACCTGGTGTCAGAACGTGTTGTCTCCGGGTTCAGGGGTTGACAGGGACCCAAATTCCCACAATATATATAAATGATTATAAACAGTGTAAAACCTATTTTATTTTTTTCCCTCTGTTCCTTTATGTCCCCATTCTGTCACTGGGCCGGAATCACAAGTACTCAACTTTAAGATGGCATTCATCTTTCAGTGTCTTTTGTCTTCATTCAAAGGTATATTTGTCTTTCTATTTCAGCATTATAATCCTTTGAAATATGGATAAGAAATGTTCTTTGTGATTAGAATCACAATGAACTATGACAGTTTCAGACTGCTGTTGTTAAAGGTTAAAAGTCTGTATTTTTTCAGTTCTGTTTTGATGAATAAGCCAATATACTAAAGTAAAAATAAAACTTTTTGTTTTTAGCTAAATGGACAAATCATATTTTAAAGAATGCTCTTGGGATTGCAATGGTACAATTGACTCAAGAGTTCTGGTTTACATTTCTCATTGGTTTGTGTGGGTTCCTTGAGATACTACAGTCTCCTTCCATAATCCTAAATCAACCTACTAGGATTAAGAGCTCTGTCCAGAATAATATTAATTAGGGCAATCTATACAAAAATATGTTTATTATAAAAGATGTTTATTATTAAGTAACCATAAGGGATGAAAAAAGTGGGAAAATACTAAATGAACAGAAGTATAATGTGTCTGTCATCCTGCCTATATATGTTTTAGTTTTCTCTCTTCTAGTGAGATGACTTGTCCAATTGCCCACCACAGTATAAAAAACAAGCACACACTTTTCTTCTCACTCTGTCTTTCTCTTACACTTTTGAACTCTGCCTTGTTTTTGCTATTTAGTTGTTTGTTCCAAGTCACTTCTCGTCTTACCATTTGGAATAAGCAGTCTTTACACCCTATCTTGGGTTTACTCATTGAACAATACAGGGAATCCCTTCCCATGTATGGGATACCCTATGAAAGTGCTAGTACCATGTGCTCAGTTGTGTTCACATGTGCCTCTACAGCTCAGGACCACAATTTATCCTTAAAGGGTCAGGTGCCTTTAGTGGTTTTTTTGCTTCTTCCTTGCCATAGCATGTAAAAGGGACAACCTGCCTCCCTGCTGCCAACTAACAATCTAGGAAAGATTGCTGGGCATCTTCTCAGTCTCCCATGACTTCCCTCTGTCCATGGAGTAACAGTAATTTCTTCAGGAGGAATTATTTAAATAAATATGTCACATCTTTCCCTTCCTTTGTACTAGCATACAATTGTGTGTCTCTACTGTTATTGCCAGCAGTTGTTCTTTTGCTTCTATGCTTATCCCATGCTACTATTCCATGCACTCAAATTTCTTATCCAACTGGACCACTCATTATACCAAGTAAATGAAGAAAGAATTTGTGTGACAGATGGGCAGTATAATAATTTTACATTGTTAGTGGCTGTGGAGCATTATAGCATTATTTTTAAATGAAAAGAAACTTTCCAGCAGTACAACTTTCTTGGTGGAAATGAGTGTTTCACGGTGGGGTGATTTATTTTATGTGTTTTCCTTTGTTGGTGAAGAACAGTTTAACTGTAGATTTCATTAAAGTTTTTATTTAGCTAATGTTTTTATTTAAGATGACTTACATATAACAGATACATGGCATGAAACTTTTATAGCAGGAGTACCATTGTGTTTGTTCAGTTCCCATTGGTGAGTACTGTATGATTATGAACTAGCCACTTGACCTGTTGTTCTATTGTGTTATCAGATCATCTAACACAAAAGCTATCAACTAACCTCTTAGGTTCTTTTCTCAATGGGGGACAGGAGGTAATATCAAAAACAGCTATACAGCTGTTACCAGTAACCTTTTACCTGTCTCACTGTCCATAATGGTACTCCATGTATTCAATCTCAGGTACTTCTCATGGCAGTCAGCTTGATGATAGTAACTTTCTTTCCTTCCAAACCCTTACTTCAACCACATTTTATCACAAACAGAGGGCTTCACAAGAGCATCCTCTATGTCCTTAAAGGACTGCAGGTAGACAAAGAATGATCAATATTAACGTCTCAGCTTCTTCTTCTTCTGGCTGCTCCCGTTAGGGGTCGCCACAGTGGATCATCTTCTTCCATATCTTTCTGTCCTCTGCATCTTGTTCTGTTACACCCATCACCTGCATGTCTTCTCTCACCACATCCATAAACCTTCTCTTAGCCCTTCCTCTTTTTCTCTTGCCTGGCAGCTCTATCCTTAGTATCCTTCTCCCGATATACTCAGCATCTCTCCTCTGCTCATGTCCAAACCAGTGCAATCTCGCCTCTCTGACTTTGTCTCCCAACCGTCCAACTTGAGTTGATTCTCTAATGTACTCATTTCTAATCCAATCCATCCTTGTCACACACAATGCAAATCTTAGCATCTTTAACTCTGCTACCTCCAGCTCTATCTCCTGCTTTCTGGTCAGTGCCACTGTCTCCAACCCATATAACATAGCTGGTCTCACTACCGTCCTGTAGACCTTCCCTTTCACTCTTGCTGATACTCGTCTGTCACAAATCATTCCTGACACTCTTCTCCACCCATTCCATCCAGCCTGCACTCTCTTTTTCACCTCTCTTCCACAATCCCCATTACTCTTTACTGTTGATCCCAAGTATTTAAACTCATCCACTTTCGCCAACTCTACTCCTTGCATCCTCACCATTCCTCTGACCTCCCTCTCATTTACACACATGTATTCTGTCTTGTTCCTACTGACCTTCATTCCTCTCCTCTCTAGAGCATATCTCCACCTCTCCAGGTTCTCCTCAACCTGCTCCCTACTATCGCTACAGATCACAATTTCATCAGCAAACATCATAGTCCACGTGGACTCCTGACTAATCTCGTCTGTCAACCTGTTCATCACCATTGCAAATAAGAAAGTGCTCAGAGCCGATCCCTGATATAATCCCACCTCCACCTTGAATGCATCTATTACACCTACCGGAGACCTCACCACGGTCACACTTCCCTCGTACATATATTGTAACACTCTTACATACTTCTCTGCCACTCCTGACTCCCTCATACAATACCACAGCTCCTCGTGAGGCACCCTGTCATATGCTTTCTCCAAGTCCACAAAGACGCAATGCAACTCCTTCTGGCCTTCTCTATACTTCTCCATCAACACCCTCAGAGCAAACATCACATCTGTGGTGCTCTTTCTTGGCATGAAACCATACTGCTGCTCACTAATCATCACCTCACTTCTTAACCTAACTTCCACTACTCTTTCCCATAACTTCATGCTGTGGCTCATCAATTTTATCCCCCTGTAGTTACTACAGTCCTGCACATCCCCCTTATTCTTAAATATCAGCACCAGTACACTTCTTCTCCACTCCTCAGGCATCCTCTCACTTTCCAAGATTCCATTAAACAATCTGGTTAAAAACTCCACTGCCATCTCTCCTAAACACCTCCATGCTTCCACAGGTATGTCATCTGAACCAATGGCCTTTTCCATTCTTCATCCTCTTCATAGCTGTCCTTACTTCCTCCTTGCTAATCCGTTGCACTTCCTGATTCACTTCCTGATTGCACATCATCCAACCTCTTCATTGATTGCACATCATCCAACCTCTTCTCTCTCTCGTTCTCTTCATTCATCAGCCTCTCAAAGTACTCTTTCCATCTGCTCAACACACTCTCCTCACTTGTGAGTACGTTTCCATCTTTATCCTTTATTACCCTAACCTGCTGCACATCTTTCCCAGCTCGGTCCCTCTGTCTAGTCAATCTGTACAGGTCCTTTTCTCCCTCCTTAGTGTCCAACCTCTCATACAACTCAACATACTCCTTTTCTTTAGCCTTCGCCACCTCTCTCTTCACCTTGTGCCTTATCTCCTTGTACTCTTGACTACTTTCTGCATCTCTCTGACTATCCCACTTCTTCTTTGCCATCCTCTTCCTCTGTATACTCTCCTGTACTTCCCCATTCCACCTCCAGGTTTCCTTTTCTTCCTTCCTCTTTCCAGATGTCATGCCAAGCACCCTTCTTGATGTCACCCTTACTACATCTGCTGTAGTTTCCCAACTGTCTGGCAACTTCACTACCACCCAGTGCCTGTCTCACCTTCTCCCTAAACTCAACCTTGCAGTCTTCTTTTTTCAACTTCCACCATTTGATCCTTGGCTCTGCCCTCACTCTCTTCCTCTTCTTGATCTCCAACATCATCCTACAGACCACCATCCTATGCTGCTTAACTACACTTTCCCCTGCCACCATTTTGCAGTCTTCAATCTCCTTCAGATCTACTCTTCTGCATAGGATGTAATCTACCTGTGTGCATCTTCCTCCACTCTTGTACGTAACCCTATGTTCCTACCTCTTCTTAAAATACGTATTCACCTCAGCCATGTCCATCCTTTTTGGCAAAATCCACTATCCTCTGACCTTCTTCATTCCTCTCCTTGACACCATACCTACACATCATCTCCTCATCTCCTCTGTTCCCTTCACCAACATGTCCATTGAAATCCACTCCAATCACCACTTTCTGTCCCTTGGGTACACTGTTCATCACTTCATCCAACTCACTCCACAAATCTTCTTTCTCATCCATTGCACACCCAACTTGCAGCGCATATGCACTAACAACATTCATCATCACACCTCCAATTTCCAGCTTTATAATCATTACTCTGCCTGACACTCTTTTCTTGACATGCTGTTCCTTCAGAATAACCCCTACTCCATTTCTAACTCCTATCCACACCATGATAGAACAATTTGAATCCATCTCCGAGCCACCTGGCCTTACTCCCCTTCCATTTAGTCTCTTGCACGCATAATATATCAACCTTCCTTCTCTCCAACATATCGGGTAATTCTCTTCCCTTACCAGTCATACTGCCAACATTCAAAGTTCTTACCATCAGTTCCACTCTCTTTACCTTCCTCCTCTCCTCCTGCCTCTGGACACGTCTCCCTCCTCTTCTTCTCCTTCTTTTTTTTCTTCTTCGGCCAACAATAGCCAATTTCCACCAGCACCCTGTTGGCTAACAGTACTGGTGGCGGCCGTTGTTAACCCAGGACTCGACCGATCCGGTATGGAAATTTGTATTGTTGTCCGCACGTTGATTTGGCAAAATTTTATACAGGATGCCCTTCCTGATGTAACCCTCCCCATTTATACAGGCTTGGGACTGGCACAAAGAAACACACTGGTTTGTGCATCCCCTGTGGCTAGCTATTAACAATTGGACATAGACATTATTTTAAGATTTCAGTTAAATAGTATATCTATTTGCATGAAAATCAAGAGCAGCAATTATAAGCAATAAAATGAATTACACAACCTGAGTTAAATATTCATATCAGGAAGATTTTCCAAATAGCCCAATTCTTTAGTTACACATTCCCTTAATCAAAAATGAAGAGAAAGATTTCTTGCCATGGATGGAAAAGTTTTTTCCAAGTGTGCATGAAAGTGTCTGGCTTAGCCGAAAGGCTTTGTGCAAGTTTCCATTTTTTGTAAATTAGATCTTTACAAATGTGTGAGAAAAGTGGCAAGTGAAATAAAAGCTCCATGAAAGTGTCCATATATGATACCCCATACTCACCACATACCTTGCAAATGGATTTACCAAAGGGCTTTGACAATTTGTTCTAAGAATTGAACAGGGAGGAAAAGAGTGAGACACACAGACGAGATGTTGCAACAAGTAAACAGCTCTTTATTAAAAACAAGGTGATTTGAAAACATCAATTCTTACAAAAGTTGAAGTTGAGAGCAATTCACACTTGTAAGTCCAGGAAAAAGGTATAGTGGTTATATGAACAGTGGAACCTCGGTTCACGACCATAAGTAGTTCCAAAACTCTGGTCGTAACCTGATTTGGTCGTGACCCGAAGTAATTTCCTCCATAGGATTGTATGTAAATACAATTACAGTGATCCCTCGCTATATCGCGTTTCGCCTTTCGCGGCTTCACTCCATCGCGGATTTTATATGTAAGCATATTTAAATATATATCGCGGATTTTTTGCTGGTTCGCGGATTTCTGCGGACAATGGGTCTTTTAATTTCTGGTACATGCTTCCTCAGTTGGTTTGCCCAGTTGATTTCATACAAGGGACGCTATTGGCAGATGGCTGAGAAGCTACCCAACTTACTTTTCTCTCTCTCTCTTACGCTGACTATCTGTGATCCTGACGTAGGGCATGTGAGCAGGGGGGCTGTTCGCACACCTAGACGATACGGACGCTCGTCTAAAAATGCTGAAAGATTATCTTCACGTTGCTATCTTTTGTGCAGCTGCTTCCTGAAACGACATGCTGCACAGTGCTTCGCATACTTAAAAGCTCGAAGGGCACGTATTGATTTTTGATTGAAAAACAAACTCTGTCTCTCTCTCTCTTTGTCTGCTCCTGACGGAGGGGGTGTGAGCTGCCGCCTTCAACAGCTTTGTGCTGCGGTGCTTCGCATACTTAACAGCAAACAGCCCTATTGATTTGTTTGCTTTTCTCTATCTATGTGACATTCTGTGCTCCTGACAAGCACTCCTTTGAAGAGGAAGATATGTTTGCATTCTTTTAATTGTGAGATGGAACTGTCATCTCTGTCTTGTCATGGAGCACAGTTTAAACTTTTGAAAAAGAGACAAATGTTTGTTTGCAGTGTTTGAATAACGTTCCTGTCTCTCTACAACCTCCTGTGTTTCTGCGCAAATCTGTGACCCAAGCATGACAATATAAAAATAACCATATAAACATATGGTTTCTACTTCGGGAATTTCCTTATTTCGCGGGTGGCTCTGGAACGCAACCCCCGCGATGGAGGAGGGATTACTGTAATCCGTTCCAGACCGTACAAACTGAATGTAAATATATTTTCTTTAAAGATTTTTAAGCACAAAAATAGTTAATTATACCATAGAATGCACAGTGTAATAGTAAACTAATGTAAAAACATTGAATAACACTGAGACAAACACCCAGGATCCCTGCTCAGCTGCACACGCAGGCTCGCTCTCAGCTGCATGCGCTCTCTCTCAGCAGCACGCGAGCCTGCGCTCTCTCTCTCTCTCTCTCAGCTGCACACAATCCTGCGCTCTTTCTCTCTCGCTCTCTCCTGCACCGGCTTTATTTATTTAGTTATTAATTAAAACTGGCCTTTTTGATGGGAGCTGTGGACCCGCTGTACCACAGGAGGAAGCTGGGTTGAGAGGAGGTTACAGTTTTGAGGGAGAGTCCCTCTGCGTGATGCACCGAGAACAATGTACAGTACAGGGAGAGACTGAACACGTGCGGAAATCATCGGCACGCACAAACCGAAAGGGAAACTGGCTTGTTTGTATACTGAGTGTGTAGTCGTGAACAAATGCAAAAGTTTGGCGAACTTTTTGGTTGTAACCCGATTTGTACGTGTTCCGAGACGTTCGTGAACCGAGGTTCCACTGTATAGAAATATGATGAAATAAAAAGAAAAACTCCATGTCATTGGTTCCATTCTCTACTTCGTTATTCCTTACTCAGGCTACTAGAAGGGACAATGCAGGAGGATTCAAGTCCATTTATCCCCACCTCTCAATGTTCTACATAATAAATAAGAAGCACACTCCTTCCTTTCCTTGATAATTCTGCTCAGGAGATTTTGCGGTGCATGCTCCACCACAAGGTTATTATAGTTTTGCCTTTTTATATTAGTTTTTACTTCTATATTTTTTCTGACCTTATTTGGAAATTCAGTGTAGTTTTAGTTTTCCTTCATCGTGTATTTTTAGTTTTAGTTTAGTTTTTATTTCACAAAGGTATTTCTTTTTTATTTTTATATCTATTAGTTGCAGTTTTAGTTTTAGTAATGATGGCATGGCACTCCTACGAAGTTTAGTTTTGTGTCACAATCAGACAGAACTGTACACTTAACAGCTTTGGATATGAGTTTAATGTTAGTGGAAGCTTACTACACTACATGGTTTAGTATCTGGTTTTGTTTTTGTCTGATAAAAACAAGCATAATCAAAACTAGATACTGAATATGAATAATTTTACACAATTTTATAATTTTTAAAATATTTTCTCATGAAAATCACAGGGGCTTAGGAAGAATAAGGCTCTTAGATTTGAACCAGTGTGTAGACCCCACTTAGCTATACTGAGGGAAAAAAAGAACAACAAGCATGTAGTGTCAAGGTTAGGGGCAGTGAGACTTGAATAGCCCAACATAAAGGACAGTAAACCCATAATGAGCAGAGCAAGAGCAAGTAATAGGAAGTATGGACAGGCATAAAACAACAGAGACAGCATCTGAGATTAAGAACAATATATACATTATCTAAACCTGTTTATCCAGAGTAGGATTACAGGAAACCTGGAGCCTACCCAAGCAGGTTTGGACGTAAGGCAGGAAAAATACCTGGTATGCAATATGTATGATAAGGCTGATGTTAAGAACAAAAAGAATATATTTTAACTATTTTGAGAGAGAGAGAAAAGCATTGAAAAAAGGGAGACAAATATTTTAAAATATAATTCTGCTAATGGATTACTTTCACAATATCAGGTATTTTGAGTTGTGAATATGAACTAAAAAAGATAAATTAATGAATTTAAAATAAATACAAATGCTCTCTTCGCCTACCTATCTTTGTTTATATCACTTCATTGATAAACGATGTTTTTAAAGCAAAAGTGATTGGTCAGCAACAATATGCTGATCTTGTATGATGACCTAGTCAGTCTCTCGATCAGTGCCGTTTTATTTTCAAAAACCGGGAGTGCTCTCCCCTCGACTTTCTTGTATACTCAGATATGGGGATGGATATTTGAGGAGTAAACCGCAAGACAATGATTATATTTTTATATTATGTACATTAAGGAACCATCAACAACAAATCAAATGAAATTAATAATATATAGAACAATTATTATAAAAGTAAAGTTGAATAAATCGGACTCTGCAGCTGAATGAATAAAAAAAAAAATCAAGTATGTGTTCAGGTAAAGTACCACTTCTGGGTGATGGATTTGGCCCAAAAGTTAATATAGATCTACAATTGTGGTGTAACAACCACATACCGAATTTCATCCATCTATCCAGTTGCGTTTTTGAGTTATCGTGTTTACACACACACAGACACGCGCGTACACACACATGCACACACACGCACACACACACACACACACACACACAATTCCAAAAACGGTATTTTTGGACTCTGGGAGGTCTATAATGTCAAGATTCATCAAAATATCGAGGTCGAATTTTTTCATGATTACTATACTTTCTCTATACTTCGTATATGGAAAAGTAAAAAAGATTTCTCCTTTGCGAAGTGACAGGTGAATTGCTGTCAACAAAAAGCAGTCACCTGAGAAATAAACTGAAACGTTACTCACTCGTGATTTTTCTGTCCATTTAGTAAACGTTTTGTTGACCAGCATATTCTGATTTCAGCCGTTTGAATTACATCTTGATATACAACAAGCGCAAAGAAAGGTGGAACGTAATTCGCTTTCTATTTCACACGCTTTACGCACCCGCATTCAGCTTGCTCTGTCACCGCATATGTTGTGTGAACACCCCGCCCCTCCATCCACCAACTGCTGTTCATTGGATGAATATGTGCGGGCGGCTCGTAGTGGATGAATTTCTGTTTTAGAGTTAAAACTTACAAGGGTTAAAGACTAACGGCAACAATATTCATTCAAAAATGAAAACTAAATATATTTTAGTAAATTATTATTTTATTTCAGTTAGTCTTTCCAGCTACTTTAATAGTTTCGTTTAGTTTTAGTTGTTCATTTCGGTTTTGTTAATTATTTTATTTCAGTTTACGAAAATGTTTTTTTAATAATAGTTTCAGTTTTGATTTTAGTTTTTGTTAACTATAATAACCTTGCTCCACCAATGACAGACTTTACCACCAATGAAGATGACTTCTGCTGTTCATCTTCCCCTTCTTGGACCACAGGATTCCTTCCACCAATCCCAACATACGTCTCAACCTTCTCCAATTACCTAGCGCGCCTCTGCATAGTTTGTTCTTTGCAACATAGCCCACAAGGAGTCCTACAAATCGGTGCTCACACTCATGTGCATGCAAATCAACACAGATGCTTCAACTCTCAATTACCCTGTGGCAAGTAATCACTTTCAATCTCTCTCTGGCCCTTTTCTCTCTCCAAAACGGCTTTATTAATTTTATTCCTTTCCCTCGCAGCTTTTTACCTCACACCTGAATGCGTCCCTATGTCCTAATCAGTATACAGGCAGCTGCCTCACAGTTTCGCTCTCACTACTGGAGTTTGTGTGTCAGCACCACCTTAAAACGCTCAAGATTAGTGCCCTCATGGAAATATAATCAAACTAAAATCTATTAGTAGTTATACTCACACTTTATATACACATGCAAACACTGTCGTCATAGCATGACTGACCACACCATAACAGGAATTGAATCCAAGAGAACTCTCTTTGAAAAAAGTCTATTAAAAGGCAGGCATCATTCCTCCTCTCTTCTTACCCAAAATAAGCACACGCACATGGATTTTTTCTGCTACTGCCTACAGCTACATTATGGGAAATCCTTTCCAAATAACAATTAATCAATTTGGTGTCAAAATTAATCAGTCAGAGCAGGAACCAACCCTGGCAAATAAATGATGAACTTTAGTGTAAACAAATTATGATGCAATCTATTTTGTCCTCAGGTTCTACCCAGTTCCTTCATAGTCACAAGTAAAGACTGAAGTATGTTTGTTCTAAATGATAACAGGTAATTTTGTTGTTGAGAATAAGTTTTTGCCTTTTCTGACTTTTAATTTAAAGCTTGGAGAATAACTGTGGAAATTGTTTACATCCCATGCCTATGATGTTGTTCTGTCATCAAAGAATCTGCTAAGTTATTTGACCTTTGGCTAAGAAATATTTTAAATCCATGAAGCTAATGATCTTTACATAAGGTAGAGAATGCAGTGGTTGGTGCTCCTGCCTTGAAGCTCCAGAGATGCTGGTTTGATTTCCAAACCAGTCACAACTTCTTTCTATCCATGAGTATTTAAGGATTTAATTTCCTTTAAGGGAAAAATTAGCTACAGAAAAAGTGTATGTAATACATATATATACATACTGTATATGTAGAAAGAAAGAGAGAAAAATTGTCACCTATAATTACAATACATTCTCTGAGGTTAGGTACTATGGATTAATTTAGGTTACAATAGATTCCATGTGGCAGAGGTTTAATACAACAAAGATAGATTATTCGTATTGAATATTTAGAATCAGAAAAAACCTAAGAAAGAGCGGCATGGTGGTGCAGTGGTAGCACTGCTGCTTCATAGTATGGAGACCAGGGTTTTCGTCCTGGCATGGAGTTTGCATGTTCTCTCGATGTCTGCTTTGGTTTCCTCCCACTTTCCAAAGACATGCAGGTTAGGTGAACTGGTGATAGTAAATTGGCTGTAGTGTGTGTTTGGATTGTTGGTGTGTGTGTGTGTGTTCACTCTGCAATGTACTGGCAGCCTGTCCGGGGTTTGTTCCCTGTTTGTTCGTTCCTTGCTCCCTGTGCTGGCTGGAATAGGGTCCATCACCCATAACCCTGTTTTGGATTAAGCGGTTTTAAAAACTACATGACATGACAAAACCTAAGAACCATGAATTGTGTTTTTCACAGGAGACACCAACACCATTTATTATTTGAAAATGGCAAAAAAATATGGACAAAGGTACATTTTAATAACTGGCAGAACTAGCAGCAATGAGGTCACACATTTAATCCAAATTCAGAATTCCCTGCCATTCTGTGTGGATTTTCCCTAAAAAATATAAATTGGTTACAATCCTAAATGACAGTGTGTGACATGGAAATTTTTCTGTCATTCTCCGGTATGTATGCAGCTAGTATTTCAAATGTGACAGTACAGATGATTAAATACAATGTAACACATTTAATGAAGTAAATTTAGTGTGACCGCATAATAGAAATGACCTACAAATAAGGACATCAGAATGTTTCAAATCATTTAGATGGTGATATAATTTAAATTGGCTTGCTTTGTGCTTTACAAAATGTTTGGATGCATTGCTGTAAAAAATGTTATATTTAACAGGTGCAACACTGTATTTAGATGCTTCATGTAGAGCAGATCAGCCTGCAATGTTCAGCCAAACGTCTGCACTAGGTTGGGAAAAAAAAAAAAAAACACCTTCCCTCAAGAACAGCAGGCAGTGAATGCAGTGGCACATCTGGTTAAAGCAGAAAAGCAAAAATGTGACTTCAATGAAATAGAGCATGAAGATGGAAAGTCTTTATTGGCCCTCACACTCCTGTTGAACAAGTAATGTTCTGATCACATACTTTATGCTCTTCATTGAAAGTAAGCAATAAGATGGTCGCCCTCGAGGCATACACCAATAACATTACTCTTGATGGATTTCTGCAACTTCAGATATTCTCAGTAGATGTAAAATGCCACAAGGTCTGATTTATGCATGACGTGAGGTTGCGGGCTAGGGATATTGCTCTTGTTGTAGAAGAAAACCATATTTTACTTAAGGATATGTTCTTTAGGTCAAACTCAAAAAAAGATACTATCAAAATGATTAATTATAAAACCTTGCATGGTATATGTAGTAAAGTAAAACTTTAATTCTTTAAATAATAAAAAAAGTAAGTAATACTGCATAATGTAATTTTTACTTTACTCAGTTTACTATAAAAATAGAATTTTACACATGTGTTTCTGGCTAAAAATTTACTAAAATTTAGTCAAATGCTCTTTGTGTGTCTATTGCTTCTAATTTACCAGCATCTGGCATGTACTCTGGACATTGCAAACAAGTGGCACAAACTTAGTGCTTAATCTGGTACTGTAGGTCCCTAAAATATCTCCTTTTTATCTAGTCATGTTAGATTGTTTCTTTTTGGCAGATGTAATTCTCTTACATAAAACCAGCCAAGACAGTTGTTGGGATTTTATTTGGTACTAATTTAATTTAATTTATTTATTTATTTTTTTTTTCAAATATTTTTGTAACACCACTGTGCCACCATTTTGTGGATAGTTTTTGCTGAGAACTGGGAAACCTGTTTTGTCTGTTGAAATGTGGTTATTGTTTCACTCTGAATATTGTTTTTAGTGTAGAAGAGGGTTATATTTGGAAAGATTAAGTTTCAAACTTGAATTGAATTGATTATGAATTGTGTTTCTTTGTTTGAAAGAATTTTAAAGTATTTTCCTCTTCATTTCACATCCTCCCACTGAAAGCCACTGTAAGCAGGCAATGACTTGTAATAGGATCTTGGCTGGTTTATGAGGATCACTCTCCTGATATGAGCTGATAAATTTATGATGCAATGCCATCAACTGATTTGTTCAAGATACAGATTCAATCAGTGAAATATTGCTCCTGGAAAGTTTACAATTCAATATTCTATTATTCAATTTCATTTCTTTGTTTTGATTCGTTTTTCATTTTAGTCGTTTGGCTCTAGTTATTACTGTAAATAGGAACTTCTTGGTGAATGACTTTTCCAACTCTATTCTGACTTTGATCATTTTAAGCTCTCCAGCAAGAAAAAAAAAATTTTTTCTACCCTGAGATTGAAATCTTTTGTTTTTGAAACTTTTTTCAGCATTTAACAAATGTAATTCTTCTTATTTTCTGTCTGAAAGAAACACACATCTCCTGAGCAACTTCATAAAATATTGTGCCAGTGGAGCAGTTGGTTTGGGAAAGAAGGTTGTGGCTGGTCTGAAAAAGAAGATGAGTGGTGGACATATGTGGTGCAGGTTTTTGGACACCATCATCTTTTTTGCGACTGGCCTAACAGAGTTCTTAAAGGGCATCACCATTTTCACCATACATTTAAAGTATGTGCGGTAAAAACTAATTCAAGATGTTGTTGGTGGTGATGTCACCATCTTAATTATAAAAGAAACAAGCAACTCCAAAAAATGTTTTAAAAAATTACAAATCAAAAAACTGTATGGAATGGTCCATATAAATTAGCCTGTAGTGAAACCACAGGAAAGTTTATAATATAATTCAACCGATTGTACTGTACTATATAGAATCAAGTAAACAAAGTTATATATTTATTATGTAAATGTAGATCAGGAAATTGAATCAAATGAACAACTCAAATATTATTTAAATTGAAACTAAACACACTGGGTCAAATGAAATAAATAAGCTACATAGGTAGACAGATTAGTATAGGGGTGACTTAATGTTTCTGTCCATGTTGACCTTTACCGATCTACATGTATCTGTGTATGTTAATTTCTTTCTTCTCATCATCCAGCATGTGCTCTGGTGTTGCAAAAAACATACATTTATACATGGATTTTTAAATAATTTATGTATCTCAGAAACTACTTGTGCAAATATGTTGCAAATAAATAGGCCTGGTCCTATTACTAAATTGAGGAGACTGAAAAAAAACCCAGTTACAATAAACAGTTTCTATGGCAATTATAGTTGAAGGATGTGGGATGAGTATTGGGCCAAACTGGAACCTGTAACAATACAAACATGATGTAACATGTTTGAAGAAGACAGATTAATTTTTAGGGATGTTATCATTATATATAGTCTAGGTCTTGGCGTTAAGGGTTGGTACCTCAGAGCTCTTCTCTTCTAATATGTTCTGTCATCCATTTGGTGGGATTTAGTCTTCCAGAAGCACTAGGTGAATCAAAAAAGACACATTTTTTCTGATAAAATTGATTAATTTTGATTTTCTACAGACATAGACACACATACAGACACAATGCTAAAATCACCTTTCTTGGCGTCATAATAGAATGAGAATATGAACTTCACTTAATAGCAAATGTTTACCCCATCATCAAACTTTCATTTACATGGAAGTAACAAAAAGTTCCTTGGAGTGCCAAAACACGATTCATTTCACTCCCAGTTTCTTCCTCCGTCTTAAACATTTAGATGGAAAATAATAAATTGGCCCAGTATGAGAGAGTGTATGTGTGTTGTTCAAGATGAAATGGCACTATGAGTTAGCACCCTGCACTGTTTTTAGCAAGTACAAGATATGCATACTATACTATATACACTGTAAAATGATACATAGATTTTGCATTAGTAAATTATTATTCTATGAAAACATAATCTACTTGTTAAACATCCAAAGCACCTGTACTGTATTTATTTTTATTACTGGTTTTGGCCACATAGATGTTATATTTGTATTTGTAGATTTTCCACCAAGAGGGGACACAGGGAAAGGCACATGTAGGCATGCACCCTACACTATCAAGGACAGGCCACTTTATTTGATTTGAACGTCCTGATGTTCTCTGGTTGTGAAAATAACCAAGATAAGTTCCAATAATAGACAAGATCCAGTGTCACATCCTCTAGTGAGTTCCCCTTGTCCATCTTGTAAAATTGCATGGTTTATTTATATGTTTAGAGATTAAGTTTAATATTACTATGGTATTTCATTCACTTTTTAGTTACATATTACTTTATGCTTATTGTTCAAAATAGATGGTACTCTTGAACTGTTCCTGAACCCTGGATTATGCAAATTATAACATCACCAAAGCAAAACAATAATCTTACTGCCTCTCGGGGTTTTGTTCTTTTCTGACAGATAGCTGTTCTCTCAGCTTACAAACGGGTACAGAAACTCCCCTATCTCACCTCTACTTTGTGTTTCTTTCTTTCTTTCTTCACCAACCAAGGATTTTTTTTCACTAACTCTACGCTCACTGTGCCTGAGGCAGAGTGCAAATTTTAAACCCCATTTTGAAGTTCACTTCTGGTCCAGCCCTGGAGTTGCTCCCATTGTTGGGGTCTGCCCTTTAATTACAACAGGAAGGCTAGTCTAGAGATCTTCTTAGCACCTCCTGGTGTCCCTGCACACCAAAGACTGCAATACCTTAAAAGCCAGGTGTACTGGTATCTTCTCAGCTGCCAGCCATTTTTAAGTGACATCACTCATTTCCTCCGGAGGATAATAAAATTCAGTATCTTTAAGGATAAATTTAGTGTATGAGGCATTTTAATGTCTTAGTATTAACATTTAATGACCAAATTCTTTTAGACATTTAAATACAATAAAGCATTATTTAAGAAGTGTGATTTGGTAAGTGCCTTGTATAAGAAGTATATCATTACTGATTTATTATATTACTGAAACTTCACTCCTTTAAAATGAGATATGGTCTGAAAGTCTGTCAAACTTGAAGAAGATTTGTTTTAAAATCTGAAGAGGGTCTCTTTTCAAAATCAGTGTTTAGTGTTCCTTTCTTGGTTAATATGACCTAGCTCTCCTGCCGCATTGTCAGATTTCAGTTTTAATTTCCTGATGTAAGATTTACGCACATTGTGTGCTACTTCAGATAAATAGAGAAAATGCATTTATGTCTAACATCTCCTGAAAACTGTGCCTTTGACGATTATATGCATAAAAGAAAAAATAGCAAAGCTGTCTCATCTGAATGCCACAAATTCAAGAACATTAATGCCTACTGAGAGTCCTTCAACAAGAAGTCCAAGGTTCATTTCTTTTCAGAACTTGCATAGAATTTAAAAAGCTCTTTACTAGTGAAACATGTTCAATTACAATTACTTTAGTGGGTATCTTAGACTCTGCATGCATGCAGTGTTAGCTAATAAATTGCTATATGCTACCCTCTTTATAGAGAATTAAAGGCAAGACATACCTACATCTAAGCAATAACCATCTGCTAACAGATGTTTCAATTTGACTTTATTTTTGTATGTTTTATTATAGAATTTATCATTCAACATAACAGTACTTACAAATAGTACTATAACTGCTGCATAAATTGTTCATATACTATATTTTAAGTAAGTTATTAATAATATATATATATAGTGGTATATGGCTGGCCATTCATCCCGGCCAATACTCCCAGGCCGCCAGATGGAGCCCTCCCTGCAGCATGGAGGTGCCCCGAATGCCAGCAGGGAATCATGGACAATGGAGTCTTTATTCACAGCCCTGCTGGATACCATGGGGGCCACCAGAGGACGCCGCAGGGAGGCTCAAGGAATATTTTCCCTACAGCCCGGAAGTACGTCCCAGTCACGAGGACAGAAGAAATGGCGTACTTCTGGGTTGAAGAAAAAGGAGTTTTCTTCTGATCCAGAAGTGTTGCAAAGTCACATGGACAGAGAGAGAGAAAACACTTCCGGGTCAGAGACTTTAAAAGGACTCTGGGAAACCCCAGCAGATTGAGCCTAGTTGGGTGGAAGGGTGACTGAGCTGCTGGGAGGTGTGAATTATTATTGTGCTGAGAATTGATTGTTTATTGATTATAGTGGAGTGGAGGTGCTTTGTGCCATTATTATTGTGAAAATAAATTTATTTGGACTTTTATCTGGTGTCTGGTGTCTGGTCCGAGGGTTCAAGGGGACGACAGCGCCCCCTATCTGTCACAATATATATATATATATATATATATATATATATATATATATATATATATATATATATATATATATATATATATATTACATGATATTACATGAACACACAGAAAAACTGAAAAATGATTGGGGACGCAGATGGGAATGCCCAGTTTAATAAGGGATAGGTTACAGCTGAAGTATGCAAGGGCACCACCAATAAGGGGCCACCAATAATGGAATCCTTGTGAGTACAACAACAGTCCCCTTAACAAAAGGTTCTTTTGGTCCGAACAGAAAAGACAGATACAGTACATGTCAGGTTGTTCGAGCATATTCCGAAACCTTTACCTATTGTTGTATTTAATCTGTCAGTTAAAAAGGTAATTCTCTTGACAATATGTATATATGTTGTGAAAGGATTTGACAAACACAGGAAAAGGTTTGGGGACATCCGCCTGTATACTTGAAATAGGCTGCCAAAGATGAAAGTTTGGTTCAAATGAAACAGGTCTCAACAGACTTCAGCCCAACAATAGGACAAACAGACAGGCAAACATGGCAGTTTTAAACTGGACCAGGGAAAGTTATGCCATCGGGGCTGGAACCAGAAGTGGCATCATCAGGCCTGGAATTGGAAGTGACATCATCACGTCCAGGTGAAATTTCCTGTGGTTGATTTGCTGATGAAAAGGAAGATGGATAAATGTATAGATAAAGATGCATGGTGTATATAGAAATGTTCAAAAGTCTTGGGCCACCCAGACAAAATCTCTCTATTATAATAAAAAACTCTTGGGAAGAGAGACGAGACGTGACTTTCTCAGAGAGACACTTTCATGTCCCGCGAGACAAGACTTTGTGCCAAGAGATTTAACCATGCCCGGGGCCGGAAATATAAGATAAAGAGTAGATGACAAAGTAGAATGTCGTAAAGAATTCAAAAATGTTGTCGTGATACACATGCAGAGCAGGTTAGAGATAATGGAAGTACGAAAATGCGAAAGTCTCAAAAAAATGTGTAAAGATAGCATAATTGCAAACAAACGGAAATTTTTACTCTGTGAAATAACAGAATAGCGAAAAGAGATCAAATATGTGGTTCGGATTTAAACTTTAAGTCGGAGACTTGTATATCGTCTAATTCATGTTGCCATCAGGGAAAGTAGTGTTTCTTCCCAATGAAGAGGCATATCCGCGAGAATTAAAAGATTTGTTGTTTGGTGAAAGTGAAATCCCACAAGGGAAAATTTCAAGCCCCGCAAGACAAGACTTTATGCTAAGAGATTTGGAAAAGTCCTGCCCACATCTAAAACATTTACAGCCATGCACACACAGTTCAATCATTTCTCATTTGTGTGAATACTATTGTCAGACACAGTTCGTGTAGAGAGAAAGAAACAATAATCCCTCACGGGCAGTTATACGTTGCGTTGTCACGATGTAATTCCAAAATTCAAAATCAAAATTCAATGCGATATTGACGAAAAGGTAAAAGCGAAAAGTAGATCGAATATATGGATATAGGTGATATGACAGAAATATGTAGATATTGTTTGGCTTTAAACTTTAAGTCGGAGACTTGTAGATCATCTAATTTGTGTTGCCATCAGGGAATGAAGAGGCCTATCCACGAGAATTAAAAGTTTTGTTGTTTGGTGAAAGTGAAATCCACATATGCAAGTGACAGAGCCGTGAAGTTGCTGGCGCATAGCGCAGGCAGGGGGGTTGGCGAGCGATGCGAGCAGGGGGCGAAGCCCCCTAGTTATATTAAAGATAAAGTAGTTATCTGAGCAGTAAGTATTTATTTACTTGTGAAATCAGTATATACAATTAGGGTAAATACAAATAAACATTGATACAATAAAAAGTAACAAAAAAAAAAAGTTTTTCAAAACGTTTTGATATCTTGTGAAATAGATAAGACAAAAGATCTTTGGTCCCAAATCTCCCCTCATGGCACCTCAGACATTTAATGTATTTCTTAAATTCCCTCAACAGCTTAATAAAGTGTTGCCCAGGCTACACTCCAGGATGGGATCCATCAGACTATGGAGTAAAAATCCCAGACATCTTAGGCCATTGTTCCAGGGATTGTAACTTAATTTAATGGGCACCCAGTGTTTACAAGGCTACAATATTTAGCCTTTACAACATTTTCTCAAAGGGATTGACCTTGACTTCAGTATTTCGACATTATTGTTTTTAAGCAACTGTGCTCTGAATTTCACTTTTGGCTTTGGATCATTGTTTGGTAATAAGATTAACATTCTTCCAGAACAAGGGTCCTCAATCACAGTCCTGGAGGGCCGCAGTGGCTGCAGGATTTTGTTGCAACCCTGTTTCTTAATTAGAAAACAATTCTTTCCAATAATGTAATTTCATGGCTTGTTAGTGCTTTAACTCTGCTATGTCAGGTAATTCTCATATTCTAGATTTTCTTCCCCTTTCTAAGGATATCATCCAAATGATTTGAAGGCTAAAATGGATGACTAATTCCCAGTGCTTCACTTTTTTCTCTTCACTTTCCATCCAAGTATTTAATTAAACCCAATAGTGCATAATTCAAACACACAGTTGGAAATGGTAACAAGCTAAATGGAGAACTGCTGGGGGTATTTTTCGTACGCTGCTTAAACCATCCGAGATCAGGTGCCTCATCTTGGATGAGTTAATGCCAGTGAAACTCATCCAGATAAGTCGGTTTTTCAAACGCAGCTGTGTATTAGATTAGTGTAGCTGGATCTAATCATACGAGATAAATGTGCGCGCCCGCGCTGAGTGAAAAGCCCATATATATTGAGTCTAGAAAACATGATCAGCAAATCTTTGATAGGCTGCAACAAAATGACAAAAGAATGGGCGCATTTTTTTTCACACATGCGGCGCAAGACCTTTTATTCGAAGGACCCGAAGAATTTCAAGATTTAATATACACAAGGGGTAACTGCAAAAGCAGCCCAGACCAGAAAAGACGGCTGGCAAAAAGTGGCCGAAAAAATTAAACGCTAAGTAGTGTACATTGTACTTACTGAATGCAGTGTTTCATTTCCTATGTGTCAGATTAATTATTATTTAATATGTCATAATTCCAGATCAGGCGTGAGCACAAGGAGAACATGGGAACAGGTTAAAGTGAAGTATAAGAATATACTTCAAACTGGTAAATATTGGTATATAACTATTTAAAGAATTGTTGACATAAAGAATCATATATAATATAAAAAACATTAATTTTAAAGCTAATAAGGAGGCAGACAAGCAAAAAACAGGTGGAGGTCCACACGGTCCAGACCTAACCCCAGCAGAAGAGTTGGCTCTCCAGCAAAATACCCATCGCCCTGTTTCTGAGGGCATTCCAGGGGGAAGCTCCTCCTCAGAACCAATGGCAGGAAGCAGTGGTCACTTCATTTCAGGTAAAGGATGGTCATTGCATATTTGTCCTCCATGTGTGCTATAGGTATGTTCCATATAGCCCTCTTTTTTGTTGGGTCAGTTGCAGGGAATGTCATATCTCTTGAACCTGTGTCTGACCAACGAGATATTAACGAAGGTCAAATATTTGATGAAGACACTGTGTCTGATTATTCATCAGGAGGAGAGGTACATTTTCCAAATAATGTTTGATCAAACTCCACTCTGATCAGTTCCATGTGACCCAATCACATTTGGAAATCCTGGTAATGAGAATGTTAGGCTGATTGAGATTCTTCGTGGAACTGTGGGTGTTTTAGCCTGTGTAATACCTACCTGCAATGGCATGAAATGCCTCTTTTATTGTCTGCACATGCAGGTGTCCAGGAAACACAATGAAAACCTGAAGGAAATGTTTCAGAGCCAAACAGACTTTACGAATTGCCTGGCAAACTGCACTTTTCGATAGATGTTCCGCATCGCCTACAATATATAAAAAAGTGCCGCTTGCAAGAAACCTCAAAGCAATGCCTACTGTCTGTGTGGTTGTGAGAGCCCGACTTCGCCGAGTTTGACTTCGAATATACGGAGCTAATAAATCTTTGAGGTACAATATTCCCCCTCGGCTAAAGCGGTATCTTTCGTACAGAATTTCCTCCGGGGGCAATGAAGGATCTTGCCGATCGCGCAAAACCTTCCTTATATGAAATTCTCTTCGTATAATTTGTGCACCAATATCAATTGGTCGCTCATTCATGAACGGCGAAGCCCTGACTGGATGATTACCACGCACCGTCACTGATCACGTGTGTAAACTAATCCTTGTTTACGTAGAACAAACCTGCTCCGAGCAGGTTTGCGGATTTGGATGTGTTGCTATGACAACACTTCCAGCAAGAGTTTCAAAAAACCGACAGATCCAGGATCAGGCCAAATCGTTAACAATTACATCCTGCTAAGCGAGTAATCCACGTACGAAAAATACCCCCCAGGTCTCTTTTGTCATTTGCATGTTATTGCTAATTAGCAGCAATTAAAAACTGAGAATACAGCTGTTTAAGACTAAAATAAGTAATAAGGGTTCAAAATCTTAACGAGTGAGACAACTAAAGTGAAGCAAAAATGTTACTTGAGCAATAAGTGCTTCTTATTAAGCAACTGGGTTGGGGCAAAAACCTGCAGCCACTGCGGCCCTCCAGGACCGTGATTGAGGACCCTTGTGAATGATTTTTCTTTACTTCCTTGCCTTGAAACTACATAAGCATGTCTTGTCACAGAAGTATTCCACTAGCATGACACACTGTTTTATTTTGTTAACAGGGTACCTGCGATGTTCATCTAGCATGAAAAGTTCCAACTGACCTCTTAAGTTATTTTCTTAATGGGGGATAGCAAATGTCAAAACCAGCTTACCTGTCTCAATGTTCTTATTCTCCCACACATATTCAACATTAGGAACTTCTAATGGCAGGCTGCATGCTGACTGGGAGTGTCTTTTTTCACACCTCTACTTCAACCCAGTTTATCATCAATGCAGGATTACACAAATTGTCCTTTGTGTGTCCTTAAGAGACCACAGTTAGACAAAGAATGAACAACCAGAGCACCTGACAATGTTAGTAATCAATAATTACAAAGAAACATTGAGCTTAAACTTTTGCTTAATAATTAAATGTATTGGAATACTAACCAATAGCAGCAAATATAAGCAATGCAAATAATTATACAACCTGGGTGCGTTCATGTAGTTTTCATTTTACTTTCAGATGACAATTCCCGGATGGTTCAGTTCCTTAGTTATAGATTATATATCATTTATCAAAAAAATAAAACAAAAATGTCTTACCAGAGACAGAGGTCTTTGGTAAAGTGTCTAGCAGTTAAGCATTTGGCAAGCTTTATCTAAAAGACTCCTCTCACTGTGTCAGAAAGGAAGCAAATGAATCAAACACACCATTCTTGCAACAAAGCACCATCTGAACTAAACTGAAAACGGAACTGAGACTGTTACTGGAAAAAGCTGTCACTCTCTCCCCACCTTCTCACCCAAATTAAGCACATACACCTGGTTTACTGTCCACTACCAAAGTGGCTAACACTTTTACAGTTTCACAAAACACAGGAAAGTTATCACACAAGCTCAAGGTCAATTCCTGCAGCAAACAGACGGGCTGTTCAAAACATTCTAATACCCTTTCCTTTCAGTTTTCCAGAATACATTTCACCCCTGTTTACTTGACAGTACTTTCAGGCCTTGGCCATTTACATGAAAACTGTTAGTTGAATATGATGTTAATATAACCCCCATACAGTCACTATAGGATTTTCAAAGTTTTATTTTAAGTGCCTTAAAATATTCTTCTAACTAAAACTGATGTTTTATAGCCATATTATCTTTAACTTACTTTGAATATTACTTTTTTAGATGCAAGTTTATTAAGACACTAGTCATTTAGCCCGTTACAATAACGGGCGCTAGAACAGTAGTGCATAAACATTAGTAGGAACAGTCTATATTAAATGGCAAGGGACTTTGACCTCATTCTTTTTGTTGGTCGTATTTTACTTTCTTTCAGCCTTTCTTTTGTTGATGTTTACTTGCTGAGCTGACTGTTCTTCGTGGGCTGCCGCCGTGTATTGTGTGTCTTTAATTTTCTGTGACAGTAATACTGTCTTGTACGGCTCTATTCAATAAGGGCGCGCACAAAAAGGCGAGCTTCAAAAGGGCGACCTCAATTTAGCGCGGCGAATAAAGGCGTTCGTAGATAATTTAGTTCAAATGGCTCTGGAATATGTGAAGAGCAACAAAGGTGCAGATCTTTATTTACGCGCGCCTTTATTCGCTGCGACCAATTGAGGTCGCCCTTTTGAGGCTCGCCTTTTTGTGCGCGCCCTTACTGAAGAATGCCGTCTTGTACGTCCGCCGGCTTGTACGTCCGTAATATACCTTTAATTTTCTCTGGCAGTAATACAGGCGTGCGCGTCGGTAATATGCCTTTAATCTCCTCTGACAGTAATACTGGCTTGTATGTGGCTGTAATATGCGTCACTGTATTGTGTACCTTTAATTTCCTCTC
Organism: Erpetoichthys calabaricus; assembly: GCF_900747795.2. Taxonomy (NCBI): domain Eukaryota; kingdom Metazoa; phylum Chordata; class Cladistia; order Polypteriformes; family Polypteridae; genus Erpetoichthys; species Erpetoichthys calabaricus. Next base: position 77,329,646 of record NC_041398.2, on the reverse strand, counting down.
ACAATAATACTGGTTTGTATTTCCGTAAAATGCCTCTAACTTTCTCTGACAGTAATATCGCGCATCGCACCGTGCCCCACGCATGCGCACTTCACCAGAAGACACCCACACACGGACACCTGGATGCACACAAGGATTTTATTAAAGAGGATGTGCTAACCAACAATGACATTTACAACTAAACTAATGAAAAATGGTTCTTTCAGCAGAGTTTTAAATCAGCTATGAAGTTGTAATCAAATGATTTGAACAGACTAAAATTAAAGCAAAACTATAAAGATGAATAAAGTAGCTATTCTATGACCTGCCTTTTAGGTAGCTACTTCAGTTTTTGCAGTGTTTCTGAGCTGTAGAAAACGGGTCTTAGGTAATCATAAACTCTGATGAGTAATTACACACAAGTGACCTTCATTCTGGTAATGATGCAACTTGTAAGTAAAGTTAGTTGCACCAAAGCCTAACAACCTTGACATCACAAAGAAATATGTATGGAATCTTCATTTCTTTTTTGTTTAACTGATATTTTATAAAAAATAGAATTTTGTTTTAGATTTGACTTTAAAGTTTTTAGGATTATTCAATATAAAACAATAACTAAACCGAGCAACCATCCAAAGGGGTGAATAATCTTTTAAAGCTTCTGAGGATAGTTTATTTTGGCAGTGATTAATAGATATAAAATGTTGTTTAGTGTTAAGTCGCATTGGAATTAGAGCAGAACACCACAGGTCTGTTGTTGGAGAGTGAGAAACAGAAGGAATAAAAATGTATAAAATATGGAAATTTTGTTGATGCTTACTAATGGTTGTTCCAATTGGACTTTGTTTTTTTAACTGCTATTAATAGAAAAGGGGTGAAGGTGGTATTTAAGGAACTAAAATGGATTCAACAAAATGTTTAATAGCTGATAAAACAGTTTGTGTTAATATGTCCATCCACCCATTCACTTTAAAACCTGTTTAATTCAGTGTGAAGACAACATACTGTATGCTTGTAGCACAGGGCACAAAGCAGAAGCAACCTCTCTATTTCCAGTTTCAGCTACCATCACTAATTCTCATATATAGCCATTTACATCTAGTACAATTTTCACTTCCACTGATATATTACTGCTATTATGCAGATATAGGAAAATATTCAAAATCAAATTAAAGTCTACCTACCGTAAAATCATGCCTGGTCAAAATCTGGACAGACCAGCTAAAACAGGAGGCAGGCCATAAATGTTGGCAGGAAGGAATTCCAAGATATATTTTGGCAAAACTGTGTGTGAAGCTTTGTTTGTACATGTTTTGTTATATACAGTGGAACCTCTAGATACGAGTTTAATTCGTTCCAGAACTGAGCTTGTATAGCGAATTTCTCGTATCTAGAACAAACTTCCCCATTGAAAATAATGGAAATCCAGTTAATCCGTTCTGCACCCCAAATATATTAACATAAAAATCAATTTTCCTAATAAATAACACTGATAAATTATATATACTGTAGTCTACCTTTAATAAATAACACTGGTAAATAATATAACTGATTATTAAAAGAATCAAAACAGGTGTCCAAAGTGCAGTAGAGCATTCAATAAATCTTTAAATAAATAATCCTTAAAACAGTTGTGAAGTGGAGGTTTAAAATACACAAGAATAACAATCCTTTAACACGAGGTTAAAACGTCAACAAGAAGCAGTCTTTAAAAACAGATGACAATCCCCGGTGCTTCTTCTCTGTTAGCGTCTCACCTATTTCTCCCATGCGGGCTCTAAAACAGGCGAGACACTCTTAATGCAGCTGACCTTCTCTACACCGTCCTGCTTCAGCTGTTTGGCTCGCCTGTTCAGCTACACGCGAGCCTGCGCGAGCCTGCACTTGCCTGCACTTGCCTGCACTTGCCTGCCTGCCTTCTCTCTCTCTCTCTCTCTCTCTCTCTCTCTCTCTCTCTCTCTCTCTCTCTCTCTCTCTCTTTTACTTTTTCTCCCCCTTAACCTGCTCGCGCTTCTCTATATATGCGGGGAGGACATGGCAGCTGCAGCCCATCAGCCACAGGAACAATCATGGATGTGGGCAGTTTCCCACCTGTGCACTTAAGTGAGAAACGCAGACACCACAGATCGCGGCTCGCAACTGCTACCACGCCCCCTTGCTAAGCCGCGAGCTATACCCACAGCCTGGCTCGTGGCTCGTTACGCGAACCAATGCTCGTATTTAGAGCTGAATTTTTCGCTCATACTTTCCTCGTATTTTGAATTTCTCGTATACAGAGGTGCTCGTATCTCGAGGTTCCACTGTATTAGTGTTTTACAGTGTGAATGTTTCTAGTTTGTGTCTGTTGTTGTTGAAATATGCACTTTCTCTTAACTTGAATGGTACAATAAATGTTTAATTGTTGTTTTGATTATTTAAATTACTTAATGTGTAGTTTTAGCATATTCAACATATTTTATTTACAACAAATTCGGGTTTATTGTACTCTGTCTTTAAATGGTTTTCCAACAAGTTTTCTGCAATTAATTATGAAAAAATTAAAATAATTTTTCAATAATTTAAAGTCAACATAACTACAATAGTAGAATCTGACAATAGGAAAGATGGCTGGTTATTAAGCTAATATGATTCATCAACTTTGTATACAGTTTTCTCTTTTAATCACATTAGCTATGTTTGCAGTCAAAAGGAGAGACACAGATGTATAATAAGTAGGCCAGATGTTTGATTAAAATCAGCCAACTGTATTTTCTATTGAAAATTCTTTCACTTACCTGTCAGATAGGCACAGCTCACTACAATGCATTTTCATTATTTATTATTGTTATACATAACCCATTCCAATACACAGACGGAACCTCTGAAGGGATAACTTAATAGATTTGTAAATTATAAAATAAATATAGCACCTCAGTTTAATTAATGGTGTTATAAAGACAATCAAAACTGAAAAACTTAACAAGTATACTAAAGATGAGAAACCTTTTTATTCTTACAATATCTTCATTATTTATTTGTGTTCACTTTTTCTCCTCAATGAATACTTTCAGCCCCTGCTGAGCTATCCCAGTCACTATCAGTCCCGTGAAGAAGAAGTATAGTCCTTGCAGTGTGTCAAGACTTTGCTAATAGGTTTTCTCCAATTTGGCCATACCTGGTACATTCCATGTAGGAGGTGACCACGGCCTAACTACATTCCTAGAACACCTCAACTAGCTGTTCTTATTTGACAGAACAGCCATTCTGCATTGAAGTCATCTTGTATTGTTCAGATTCTTATCCTATCCTGTCACTGAGAATGTGTCCAGAAATTCTGGTCAAGAACATCACATTGCTGCTTGTTGTAGTGGTCTCATTCTTTTAGTTATCATATAGATCTCTTGGCCAGAGGAAATGATGGGGATGTAGATGGAATAATAAATGGAAAGGACATTGATCCCACTTCACCAGCAAAATCCAGCACAATACCTGCAAAACTATCATTGTTGCTCTCATTTATTGATCAGTTTCACAATCATGATTACGTTTTCCTGTGAGAAAGATCCCGTTGCACTTGAACTCCTGTATATGGGATAAATATTTTTTTTCCAAAAGAGAACCTTAACCTCAGATTTAGAGGTTTTTGATCTAATCCTGATTGTATCATACTTACCTACAAACTGTTCCAGTTACCATCATAGATCACACTCTGGTAAAACCAAGAATACAGTATCATTCACAAACACCAAAGATACAGCCTTTTTAATTCTCAAATAGGATACTTTTTAACATTTGGATACTTTTTTATGTCCCCAAAAAAACAAGCAAGAGACAAAAAAAATGCTCATTATTTAGTAAACACAATGAAGAGACTTGACTGAACAATTATTCCTCTGCAATTTGTCCTAGGATATAAGCTGTCAACTGATTTATGTTTATGTTGAGAACACACCATTGAGCCCAGCAACAAATTGCCACATGATGGTGAGTTTGGTCAGGCAGCTAAGCGTTCAAGCTAGCCAGACCCAGGAATTCCAAATAATGGAAGTTTATTATGTAATTTTACAAGTCCTCAATATGACCTCCTCCAGCTGTACGAACAACATAACTATCAACACGATAGTCAAATACATCCCATACTCAATTGAGCAGGTTGGGTATCACTGTACGCACAGCTCTTTCAATGCAATTTTGGAGATCATCCAGTGTTGTTGGGAGTGGAGTCACATAAACAGAATCCTTAATGTACACCCACAAAACAAAGTCACGCGGCATGAGATCTGGTGATCTTGGGGGCCAGAAGTGGAGTGCCAAATCGTGGGCTCCTTTTACAGCCAATCCAGCGATGAGGGAGTTTCTTGTTGAGAAATGCGCAGACTGAAGGGAGACACATTCCGATGACAGTCAGAAACTATGGCCCTCTCTTTCAATTGGTATGTGATTGGTTCCTAGGCACCTCATGGTTGTAAACATAATGGCACTTTCAAATCAGATGAATCTTTTTGAATCACCCTGTATTATGAGGGATAGACAGAACATGGAATCAGGATGGATCCTAAAAATAAACTCAGTAGAGAAGATGAATATCAGATGTTCTGCTTATTATAGCAGGAACCCTAGGAACCATTTGTAGAAATCCGCAGTGAGGCTAATCCACTTAAGGAAGAAAGTCTCTTTGAAGAGATCATGAATTTCATGAAAAAGGCCTGCAGCATCCAAAGGGTGCCACGCCAAGCTGCACAACTGCCTCCTGCTTCCAGTCCCTCGGCTTGCCCGGGAGACACAACATAACGGGCCGCTGTTACTCCCTAGCATTGCTCAATAGGAGAGCCCTTCTTCAGCCCCATGCTCCTCGTACTGAGGCTCATCCCTGACCACCTGCCTTCATTCCTTTTCACATGGGCTCTCTCAACCCTATTTCTTGTTGTCTCTTTCTTTTGCTTTCACTTTAACATCTTTTATTGTTATCTCTCCCATCTGTGTACCATGCAGGATTTTTTACATACAGATGTGACCTTTTGCCCACTCCGAGATGTGAATGAGGCACCTGACTGATCCACTCGCAATTGCACATGAGTGCGTGATCAGCCAAGTACTGCAATTAACCCTGGAGCAGTGCTATCACGTGCACACCTGCACCTGTTCTGAGCCTGCACATTCTTGAGACATGATTACAGACCACTTATCACAAAGTTTGGACAGTATTCTGTATTGAGTCCTGAAGGTTATATTTACTGCTATCTGTGTGGTTTTCTTCTTTTAGCCTTATCTGGCTGTGATTCTTTGAGTACACTGGAGTGGTTCACAGTCAACTGTGAATCATTCATTATAGGAACCACCAACCACAAAAGTGAAATCTGGTTTTAGGGAGAAAGAGTGAGTGAGACAGAGAGAGCAATGAGGTTAGATCAGGAATGTGTTGTAACCTTATGGTACAAACACACAGGAAAACAAAAGACCTCTGTATGCCCATCTGTGTGGCACAGTGGCTCACACATTTGTCAGCTCGGTATTACATGAAAGCAATTTTCTCCCACTCTCTCTCTCTGTGTTTCTCTCCATCCTCGCCTTCCTATCTTTTTTCCTTTGCCTTTGCTGACCATAGTCTCTCTTTATCCCACTTGCATGTTCTATTTGTCTCTCTCTCTTTCTTTTTTTGCCATACCCTCAATGTTCATTCTCCTGTCAGTTACATGTTGCTAACTCTCTTTTCAACTTAGCAGCAAATGAGCATGTGGCTGTAAGTCAAGTCCCAGAATTACTTCTACAGTTAAGGATGACCTTCTAATTACTCCAGGGATCTCATGCTAGAAATGTGGTTCATAGTGTCCACACACCCCAAGCTCCCCATCTGCTCTCTTTATTAGAAACACAGAATTGCTATCCATGCTTCCTTCTGTCAATGGCTGTCTCCAAATGTCCAGAAACTGGTGTCACTTCTGACATTTTCTTCCTGGCCCCACAGTAGTGTTAGTCTGAGGGAGCCAGTCTCTTGCTGAACTGGATAAGCATTCTATACCTCCATTTGGTCTGCACCTTTCTCTCTATCTGTCTTTCTGTTTTGCTGACTGGTGCACCTGCTTAATATTCTGCTGGGGTGCAAGGCAGACAAACAATGGATACCACTATCTAGAGCCTCCTTTATGCTTTGTGCCATAATGGGTCATGGGCGGTGTGCTTGCCCGTGGTAAAGTTTTTCAAGCCAGGCTCACCTCATATCTTTTATATCAAGAAACAAACACTGACATACTGCTTGTTTTGGTGTATGGCTATCTGAACCAGTTGTCTAGTAATGTTTTGTATAACTAACTTATTTTATAGACTTGCAGTTTAAATTGTCTGACTCAGTTTGACACATTTACCTTTTATTTTTTCATTTGTTTTGCTTGTTTGCTCAGGTCTCCAAGAAATTTTGTTTTTCATCTAAATATTACATATTTCACTATATGAAAGATCTTTCAGCTTCTCCAGTTGTAAGCAAACAATTCTTCATCTGTAAAATAAATGCTATGGAATCTCATTTTGCTGTGAGGAAGTAAGTAATTTTTGGCATCCTGCAGTTATGATCTTTAGGAAAGGAAAAATGTTGGCAAAACAGTGTTGTAAGCAGGCTATCAGAGTACTGACTGTTGTCTTCTGCTAAGATGTAAGCTAGAAAGAAATTGGTAGGAAAAAAATTGTCAGGAAGCACACCTTTAATTAACCAAATTAGGATTTAAAAATATGAGGCTTTACTATGTAAATAAATCAATGGTCACAATAGCATTTATCTTCAAATTCTTATTGAAATCAGGACTTCATTTAACTTTTTTTGTTTAGTTATAGCCATCTGGCTATTTTAAAAACCTGCTTTTTCCATTACACAGGGATTGAGCTGGAGTGCATGTCACACATACATTCATGTTTACTTGTCTGGGTCTAGGTTTCCTCAAAGAATCTGTTTATCTTTATACAACATCTTGTGCTTTGCAAAGGTTTTTAAGAAGCAACCCACTGAAAAATGTTATTCTTAAAAATCTAAAGTAACATATATTTTTATTTTATCCAGGTTATGTATTGCTAGTGACCACTGAAACTGACATTCAAATCTGACAGAATGTTATTTAATAAATGAAAAAAAGTACACTTTTGGCCCTGACTCATTTTATTACACTGGCCAGCTGTACCTTTATGGACTGGTGCCTTAACAGCAGGAATTTTTTACTTGAATTGCAACTGTAGTAGAAAAGATTTACATCTGATACTTGCATTTTGGCACTTTTCCACTGCAATATGTTCTTATTAAAAAAAGATTTAACATTCTCCAACCTGAGTAATTCATCTGAGCTCATCCCAATAGCACTGGAGGAAATGTAGGAACTAGTCATGGGCAAGGCACCAGTTCATAAGGTCCACTAACACACCCAACCCACTCACGGCCAAATGGGGTCAATTGTCGGGATGTGGGAGAAGCCAGAGAGCCATGGAGAGAATGTGCAAACGCCACACAAATCATGGTTAGGTATGGGATTCAATTCCAGCATGCTCTGTGTATGAAACAGCAATGCATCACGCTAAGGATGATTGATTGCAGCTTATCCAAATAGAATATCTGATCCATTTTTTTTCTTAATGAACATGCATTATATTAATTTGCAGATTGTATTATCCTTACTGCTCCATTTACCTGTCAGCCAAAGTTCAATCATAAATAAATGCAGTTTAAAAAAAAAAACTGCTCACTGTCCCTAAAATACTAGGTGGCAAAAAATAGCTAGAAAAGTATCAACAGAAACTTATTCAGCCTTCAAAGAACTGAGCTACACGGGATGGAATGTTGATTTAAGAAATCAAAATTGGAGAAAGAATGAGTTTGTAAAAAATAAGCCAAGCTTGTAACTGGAAGGTGAAGAATCTAGTAAACAAGTCCCAAGAAACAAAGCTAAGATGTAAGAGAATAATCGCAATCAGACCCCAAAAGGCAATTTGTAACAAGAAAGCCTTTTAACAAACAATAGTAATATTAGAGTTTTAGTTTTAGGTTGAATCCACAAAGTCGGACACATGTCGAAGTTCAAGATGATGACCTTGATACCATTTGACCAACAATGTCAAAAAACTACATAGTAACCATCAACACTAGAGTCCAAACATGGTGACACCCACAGAATAAACAAATGGTGCTGTGGGATAGTACAAAAAAAATTTTGATGTGAGCGTCAGTAGGTTTAGCTCCCTAGGAACCGAGTTACCTGAACTATTCTGGAACATTTCGGTCATTATTTATCGCTCTGATGCTGATCTTTCTGATTGTAAAATAGGTCATTATGATAGCAATTGACGAGAAGAATTCATAATTAATTGAAGAATTATGGTATTTGAGGGTTCCTCTAGAGTGTTTCTTTCTCTTGGATGATTTGGCCCAAAAACTAATCAGCACATCGTCATCTCATCTCAAAATTTTGACTTTGGTGTTTTTCATCCAGCCCTTTTAGCTCTAGACCATCCTCAAAAAACTGTGACACACAGACATACATACACAGACAGACACACGTCCATCATCAAGATATCAATGTTTTTGGTATCAGATGACCTTAAAACGTCAAGATCCATCAAAAACTTGAGAGCAACATTTTTGATAAATCTAAAGATTTCACTCCTCCCCCATAGACAATAGGTTATGGTGGGGGAGGGTGCAAAACAATAAATGTGACCATTGGATTTATGGGTTTCAAAAAGCCTAGAAGGATGTATGTTATTTTTTTACAGTCTCAACAACCTTACAGAAAAATTAAAAAAGAGGGTTAAATCATGACAATTAATCCATCTAACTGTATTCTTAACTCACTTTATACAGTACGAAGTCACTGAGTGACTGCATGAAATAAAATGTACCTTAATATCAGCTGAGACCTTGGTCTAGCCTACTTGTACAAGCGTGACCCCATGTCAGAACATAATGAGTGCTAAAGATTGTACTGCACACATTTTTGAAGGAAGAAACACAGAAATTAAGAAGTTGAAATCCCTGCTATAAGACAGAAAGAAATGCACACTGTATGACAGTGTAAGCAATATGAGCAGCATGGATTTGAAACTAATACTTGCCTAACACATGCAATGGGTTTAATTCATACCATTATTTTTGGGCAATAGGCCATGTGTTTACCACTCACTAAAAAAAAATAAAAGTAAAAATTATATTTGAACAATGATCCTACTCCTCAAAAAAGGGATGGCAGATCCCATTGCTGTGGAATTTGCTGTGGCTAATCACGTAAATGGGTATGGAATTGAACCAAAGTGATTGGAGCAGTGCTAAACTGTTCACTTAAATGCTCCCTTTAATTCTGAATAAAAAGTGAGGGGCTGAAATACAACAGCTAACCAGAGAGTTATAGATCACAGTAGTCTTTAAACTACACAATGGTTCATCAAGCATTATCGTGTCCTTCTGTCTTGTTGATATCTTTCATTTTCTTACAAGAGAAAATGAATCTAACATAACTATTTCTTATATGACATTGTTTTCTGCACCAAATTGTTAGGACTTTATGTTAAAGGAACATGCTTACTATACCCAAAAATGCAGTATATTTACACAGTAAAAACAATCTAGGTTCTTAGAACTCATTACTCATTCATATGGGTACATTAAAGGGTGGAAAAGTTAGGATGGCTCCAAGGGAACAGAATTTTATTAGTTAGTATGTATTGCCAGTTAATAATTCTTTACATTTACATAATGCTTTTCTCAATATCAAAGTGCTCTGCATGCAGGGGGGACCTGGGACATGAACCCATGACCTCCTTACTGAAAGGAACCGCTGTGCCACCTTTAAAAGATTCATTTACTTTTTATTTAGAAACAAATGGTTTTGGCTTCTTGTCATTTTTTTGACCAAAGGCATCCATCCAGAGAGACTCTAAAAATTGTACTTCTCCAATATCTTTTAGTCAAAAAGGTTCAGCCTGGTCCTCACGAACCTTGCATCACAAAGCAGTAATCTATATACCGGTACTTGCTACTCAATGTTGGATGAAGTTTTGTTTTGCTTAAGTTGAAATTTTAAGGCCTAAAACTGAGATCTAGAAAAGAAAACAAAATTAAAGAAAAGAAAAGAAGAGATTGAATGAGAGATGGGTGACAGTTGGCCACCTAGTTTTCCTCAAAGAAAAGTCAGTTTGTTAACGCTACTTCATTCTCCACATGTGCTGCAAATGAACCTAAAGACTAAAAAAAATTAGAAGCCAGTTTGAATAAGCCGTGCAGACATATGTTTATTATTATACAATCCATAAAGAATGATCTGTAAATAGAAAACAACATATTTCTGTTGCTAATGATTTTAATGTTAACTAGCTTTGTTATAAAAGTGCCTGTGAGCTAATGTTGTTCATGCACCTTGCTAAATCACTTCTGTTCTGGGGACGGATGTTCCTTCAGCAACCCTTTCGTCACCCCCACTCTTAACCCATCTCCCACCTGAAGCAGCATTTATGTTAGACAGTTTTTTTTTACCTTGGTGATTTTAATACACAGCTCACTTTGGTGTTGGAACTAATGAAATAAAATTAACAGGTAGAATAATTGAAGTGTTTAAAACTGCTTAAAATTAAGAAAGGAATTAGTATAATTTATTTTCAAGATAAATATTTATTTTGAAACCAAATGTAGCTAGTTATGGTAGTAACTGAAATTATGTTGATGTTATTATATATAATACTAGAAAAATACCCGCTCTTTGCAGTGTGTGATATTTGATGATTGTAAAAAGTTTAATTTATTATTGTAAATGTTGTGTATGAGAAATGCACATTTTTAGGATCTAAGGATCTCTTTGTAAACAACATTTGTAATTCTGTCCTCGGGCTGTAAAATGACTAAGCTGTCTGCTGAGCTTACTCTTGAGCATGCAACATACAGTTGGCCATGTGAGAAGCAATCTTGTGTCAAGTCAATGGCAACCTTTTTAAGAGTCTGCGTCTCTGCCATGAAATAAATCGTCTGTTAACGGAAATAAGGAATGAAACCGCCAAAAGGAGAGGTCAGTTTCGAAAGTTCCTTATGGCATAATGGTGAGAACCACCAAAAAGAAGACATTATTTTTGAAAGTTCGTTACGGGGCACGGCGCGAAATGAAACACACTTTACGTTTGTAAGTACAGTGTAAAGGATGAGCATAGGAAATTTGGTCTTCCTACGTATATTGGAAGTTGCAGAAATAGTGAGGAGGGGTTTCCCCTATTTATATATACAGTTTAGGGGGTACACCCGTTTCCCCCCCTTTGGTGTTGCAATAGGACATGAAACATACATAACTTTTGTAAGTACACTGCAAGGAATGAGCATGCAAAATTTCAGCTTCCCACCTATGTGGAAAGTGGGAGAATTAGTGATGAATCAGTGAGGGCTTTGCCTTTTATATGTATAGATTGTTTCAGGGGGTGTGGTAATACAGCCATTTAATAGGGTTGGTTTGGTCAGGGTAGGGGGCTCAATATGATATCCTTTCATGGAGTCTAAATTCTTTAGCAGGATCACTTTTCCTCTATTTCTAAGAACTCAGTATTTATCCATTTCCATTTCTGAATCATGTTTCATACTAATAGATAGATAGATAGATAGATAGATAGATAGATAGATAGATAGATAGATAGATAGATAGATAGATAGATAGATAGATAGATAGATAGATAGATAGATAGATAGATAGATAGATAGATAGATAGATAGATAGATAGATAGATAGATAGATAGATAGATAGATAGATAGATATAACTTCATTTGTCCCCATGGAGAAAGTTGGCTTTTTAAAGAAACTCTTTAAATGAATAAATACATAAATAGGTACACACAACATACACCAGAATAAAGCTAGAATCAGTTGTCTTGGCAGACTTGAAATATACGAGTAGTACAGGGTATATTCCAGTATAAATAGGAAATCAGGAATAGTATATATAAAAGTTGTCTATTTTCACCTGCTTTCAGGGCATGTTTTTTGCTTTGCAAATGATTATGATGTTTAACTTGCCACATGTTCAGAATGAACTAAGATCTTTTTCCACACATGTATCACTTTATGCCATACTGGACATGTGTGGAGAGTCAAACTAAGCACAGAAAAAGTCTATTTTCTTTTGTATTTTATGTGTAATAGAAATTGTGTTCACTATGTGGTGTGTGTGTTACCCTTTTTTGTAGGGGTAATGGAGTTACAGGTGTAGAATAAATTGCATTCCATTTCATTGCATCAGTTGAGATTGCTTTGATATAGAAATCCCATCTGCTTGATAACTTGTATCATTAACAGACCAATTCACATAGTAATGCCAGAAAGGTGTTGCAATTACTGGGGTTTGCAAAAGTAATAGCATTGGGCTTAAAAGAAAAGTCTTTGTTAAGTAAGAAGGATTTTAAAAAATCATCTCGCATTTGTACACTATGACAATAAAAATCTGAAAGACAGGTTTAGTTTTATTTCAGTATTTTTTATATTTGAATACTATGCAAATATTCAGAATTGTACTTCAGTACTTTACTAACATTATAAAATACATCAATACTGAAAAGTCTTTGTTAAGTAAGAAGGATTTTAAAAAATCATCTCGCATTTGTACACTATGACAATAAAAATCTGAAAGACAGGTTTAGCTTTATTTCAGTATTTTTTATATTTGAATACTATGCAGATATTCAGAATAGTACTTCAGTACTTTACTAACGTTATAAAATACATCAATACTGTACTATTTGTTGCTTTTCAGTTTATTAACAGTATATTCTAAAAATGTTTTTGTCTGTCATTGCTCATGATATACTATTACGAAAGAGGGTTTTTTAGCCATTAGTTTAGCCCTACTACAAAGCTTAGAACATTATGTCCTTGAGCTCAGTAACAGAATCTTTTTTTAGAAGAGTTGCCATAATAATATGATTGGTAGGTACCCTGAAATTATAGTAGAATGTTAGTCTTCCTGCCCGCCATGTTGCATAGCTGACAAAAAATACAAATCAGTTCATTTACAATTTAATATGTAGACATACTGTATGAAACAAACAGCTGCAAGCAAAATGCAAATACACTCCCTTTGATTTCTAACCATCAGCCAGGTCTATCATGTGATAAAAGTAAATAAATGTGACCTCAACTGACAAATAAAGATTTTACTTTGTTGTTGTTGTTGTTAATTCATTGAATAATAGGGTAATGCGTGGAAGGACATTCTTGAATAAAAAATGACATTATATCTGTTGTTCATCAGCTAAGGTTAGGTTTATTTAATTATTTGTTTTTGGTGAAGAGTAAATGATTGTTTGATATATTCGAGTGCATAAAATCACAAAGAATTTATGCAAGTTTGAAAATACAGACCATTCAGCCCATCAAGACCCATTAATCCTTTTCAGTTAACTTCACTAAAACAACATCAAGTCGAGATCCTAAATTCCTACTATCTACCACACAACTTGGTACCTTATTACATGTATCTAGAGTTTTGTGTGGGCAGGATAAAACCTTTGTAATATTTATTTACCCATTGGTATTTTCATGTTCTTGCTAAAGAACTTTTTTTAAATGATAGCTTAGATCCACTGTACTAATTCCCTTCACAATTGTCAGCAATTTTAAACACTTCAAATTTGCTCCCTCTTCATTTCCAGATCCTGGGGCCTTGTAAGCATCTTATATAGCTTAATCCTAACAATCTTGTTCTCCACCCACTGTTTTATATATAAGCTAACATTGCATTAACCTTCTTAATTGCTTTGACACATTACCTAGTTGAAGACAATAACAAGTCCACTATGACTCCTAGATCCTTCTTATAAGGGGCATTTGCAAGTTTCAAACTTCCCAAAATAACATTTTTACATCTCGTGTGTAGTACTTTATGTGTTTAAGCAAATTCTACAGCCATTTACACACGGTGCCTTGATCTGCCACTTCTTTTTATTTCACTATAAGCCACTCATGTGGAACTTTATCAAAATCTTTCTTAAAATCAAGATAAATATCATATGCATCTCTCTTTTTGGTGCTTCCTCACAAAATTTCAGCAGACTTGTGAAAAATGATCTCCCCCATATAAAGCAATGTTAACTATTCACTTATACAGTTGTTCTTACCATATAAAGCTCAATCTTATCATTACAATTTCTTCTATTTACTGCTTGTGATGCATACTATATGCTATAACTATATGCTTACTAGCCTATAGTTATGTAAATTGCACTGATCACCCTTTTATATAGGACATTTTCTACCTTCCAATCCTAAGAAATTTTCTAACAAATTTCTCAGAGTGTAGTGTAATGTAGTGAGTTTTGAAAAACATACACCAAGGGTTTTTATATGTATTTACTATTCCCCTTAACCACTCTAGGATAAATCCAGCTGTAATGATTTGTTATCCAGCTCTAGTGATTTGTTTGATTTCAGCCTATTCAGTCTAATCAGCATTTCTCTCTATGATTGCCAAAAGACAGAGTTTCTGCTTTTTAGTACCTGTAGCTGCTCAGAAGTTTCTGACTTCTTCAGATGTGAAAACATCAGAAGAATGCAAATTTAGAGCTTGTTCACTCTATATTTTAGCTTGCCCTTGTGGTTCCTAATATGCTTCACCTCCTCTCTGACCATTCTTTGTATACTAAAAAACTTAAAAGAATCTCATTTGGATCATCTTTCACATTTTGTGAAAAAATTCCCTCCATTGTCCTTTTAGCTTTCATGTTAACTGCTACATCATACTATCATAGGCCCATGAAGCATTACATTTCATAATTCTAAAAGTATAACCAATTTCTAAGTTTAAAAACTAAACACATGAATTAATCTATTATCTATTGAAACGATTGACTTAAATAACAGAAAACTGCTAAAAGTAATGAACAGTAAAACTAATTAACAGTAAAACTATGAAAACTAATAAAGAAATAATGAAATGAAAACTACAGTATCTTAAGAGAAATAAGCACAATGAACTACACTGTTACAAAACATTCCAAAGCCAATCAAGGTCCACAGTAAAGTGTCTCCAAAGAGATATGCACCAAATAAATGCAAAATAAATCTAAAATGATGAGTATAAAACCAAATCCAAAGTCTATTAGGATGAGTAGTTAGCCACACTGAAGTGCTGTGTCCAGTAGAAGTTCTTTATAGTCCTCTCAGGTAACTGCAGTCCTAACCACCACAGCACCTAAGAGTACTGACTATGCTTCAGGCTCATGGCCACTGACCTAAATTAAAATCATTAGGAAATGAAAGGAAAATAAGCATGTTAAAACATGACGCACAAAAAAATGAAGCTGAGTGAGGACCAAGCAAAAGACAGATTTAATCAATAATATTTTTTTCAAATGTTAGGCAGTAACCAAGCCACGCTGATACACACCTGTACATTTCCACCAAGCTGTTTTACACTTGGCCAATTTACAGTCATCAACTAATGTAATACACATATCATTGGAAGAAAAAGAAAGAACTTTGGGGAAACACTAGCAGGACATATAAACCCAGTACTGGCTTTGGCTGTATGGGAATTAATACTGTATTATCATATTAACATATTTATCATATTAACAACACAGACATCATTGCTTATTCCCTTTATTCATTATTGACAGTAACTGTGGTGACTTAGAGAATAACATTAGGGCTAGTATTAGTATAGATAAATGAGTACATACTCTAAGCTTTAAGCTTTACTCTTTATAGTATGTGCTGCCTTTCAGTTGTATAAAAAATGGACAATATTTGGCAGACTAATAAATTTTGCCTACACAATATACAAATTAAAGATATAGCAAAAAATTGTGTTTAAAAAAATGTTATCGGTCTCACCATTCATTTGCTAATTTAAATATTCGTATGTCACCATGAGTATGCTTACTGAATGTGAATGCACAATGGCATTTTTAAATAAAGACGAATGTAGTCAGCAAACTTTATTTCAAAAGATCTATAGTTGGCATGGCTCCACTGTAGGTATGATTGTGATACACTTGTTAAAAAACTGGTCCATTGGTCAATTGTGATCCATTCTCAGCCTAGTCATTGTCCATTTTGCATGTCTTTCCTCTCATATTCACATTTTCCCCCACATCCAAAAGAGCACATTAGGTTAATCAGTGACTCTGAATAACCTATTTTGGGTGTATGCCTGTATATTCCTGGGATGGTGTCAGTTCCTGTGCTATTAAGATGCTGTTATGAACTAAACTGGATCAGCAAATAATTGACTAATTGTGGTATAGCGGGTCCACAGCTCATGTCAGAAGGGCCAGTTTTAAATAAATAATCGCCACACTCGTGGCTTAGAGAAGGGGCGTGGAAAGTGTGGCAGATCGGTTCCCGGGGTGATTCATGATGCGGGCGATTCTCGCTTAAGTGCACAGGTGAGGAGTCGTCCGCATCTGTAATTGTTCCACTTCGCCGTAATATATAGAAGCATGAGGCGGCTAGCAGGAGAGGATGAAGAAAAAGTAAAAGAAAGAAACGGAGGTTGCAGGAAACAGTGAGGAGAAAGCGGGAGTGTGTTAAAAAGAGAGAGAGAGAGAGCAAGCGAGTGCTGGTAGGCAGCTGGACAGTGAGCCCTAGCGGGGTGTTTGGCCAACACCTAGGGCAGTTGGTAGTGGTCACTCTCGCTGAGCATTGTGAGGAGCAGGAGTGACCAGCAGAAGGATGGCTCGCCGTGGAAGACAGTCGTGAGTCTTGGGAGATGGATTCCCCAGCGTGAGCGTCCTGGCTGTTGGGGAACCTAAGTCTCAGTCTGGGGAGTGCCAGAGATCAGGAAGTCTCCAGATTAGGAGTGGAAAGAAAGTCAGCTGCAGGTAGGGCGACTCTCCTGTTGTGAAGCCCGATGGGAGAAGCAGGGGAGTCACCAGGTAAAAAGACACCAGGCTTTGTGTTTCTAAAGGACTGCTTCATGCCATTGTTTTAACCTCGTTTTAAAGGATTCATTTATTGTTTTTTTTTAACCTCCACTTCACTTCTGTTTTAATGGATTATTTATTTTAGGAAGATTTTGAAAAGCACTGCACTTTATTTAATTTTGAATGCTTGTTTTTGTTGTTGGTTTTTAATAAAAGCACTTGACACTTTTGCACCATTCCCTTGTTTCATTGTTATGCCTCACTGCCAAGCTCATCGGTGACATTACCGACGGTGTCAGGTTCAAGGGCTCCCAAAAGCAAGAAGGGAGCATGGAGCAGAACCCGCATCGTCACACTAATTCTATTGCATATTGTAGATTTCTCATGCTTAGTATCACTTTTTTGGCAAATGAAAATACCATAAGATGAACACTTCCAGTGAAAGACAACATTAATTCTACAAAGTACAAATTAACACTCTAAGCAAAGTCTAGATCAATAGTTGATATGTTTCTATGATTTATGTTTTAAATGGTTATGCAAACTTGTACATGATGTTTTGCTATATCTCCATGTTTTTATGTATAGGTTTAGCTAGCAATTACACATAAATACGCAGTATGTATTTTAACTACGCTGGGAATATCAGACACTATAGAATCTGCAGAACAAGAAGCTTTGTTTCTAAAAATTTACATAGAATAAAATATTGGAATATATGATAATTCCGGAAAAGTTTTATAACCAATTTTTAAAATGTCTGTATTTACAAATAAATCATTTTCCTGTCAAGCCTGTTTATAAACTATAAACTGTTATAAATTTGTGGCAGGAGTATGAGTATGTTGTCTCCCCCCATATATATTGCCCTTATATATCATGCACGATTACAAGAATGCCAAGTTTATATCAAATAGAACATTTCTTTCAAAATGAGGTAGTGATTCTGATCATAAAGATAGAAGCAAAACAAATCCTAAGCACTGGAGTTACTGGAAAATAAAAATATGTTGTTTGGCAACAACAAATGGCTGTGACATTGGCAATCAATAAAGCAGGTATTCAAAATCTGGAAAGTGTGTAAGGATAACGTGAGAGGAAGCTGATATATTCTCAAACCTGAAAACTCTAAATTGCATGAAACCTAAGCACATAGAGAACTTAAGCCACCACTAAAATGGCATTATTGTGTGTAGTAAAGCTCTCATGGGTGCAAAAGCCATTCCTCATCACAAGGAATAAAATCAACCACCATTTTGAAATGCACTCTCTTTGTAACTGGATGGTGAATGCCTTATTTTAACTGAGTTCAATTTAAAACAGTGAAGCACAAGCTGTTGGTGTTTTGTTATAGGCCACTCAAGAAAAAATACTGCAATGTATTTTAATTTTTTTTATTATAATTATTATTTAAATAGGATTAAACAGTTATTCTATAGCTTGCTCTCAGTAGTCTTTACCCATTACCCTTTTGCTTGCATGTATAACTGTGTTAATGCTATTCTCATTCTGCCAGTTTTAAGGTTATTCACTCTTCATGTTAGCTTATCCTAGTGTGTTATTTTTTTTTGTTTGCTTGTTATTGCTAAATCTCATATCATTATGAGTAAGTCTCTTGACTCAGAGTAGAAAAAGATCATGGTGGCATACCAGTGCACATTGACAAAAAAAAATTGTATGCATGCTTTTCAATTTGCATCTGTACAATGTCAGTTTTAGCTCTTATAAAAGCCAGTTTGTACATAAATTTTCACATAAGACCAGATCTGTGAAATTTAAGATCAAATCTTAAATCTTTTTATAGACAAAGCTAAACAGATTATTAGGCATACTGCACTAATATTGGGTAGGGCCTCATTTTGCTCTCAGAACAGCCTCAGTTCTTCATGGCATGAATTCCGAAAGATATTGGAAACATTCCTTTGAGATCTTCTTTTCTCCTATGTTCCAAAGATGTTTCATTGGAGTTACATCCAGTGATAAGGAAAGCCACTTTAGAATACTTGAACTCATTATTACATTGATGAGACCAGTTTGTGATTAATTTTTCTTTGTACCATGGTGCATCATTATGGTGGAAGTAACCATTAGAACAATGCTTCTCAACCTGTCTGTTGTTGTGACTTACTTTTTTCTGTTTAAGTATCTTCACAACCCACCTTTACCCCTGTGATGATTCAAACAAGATTGTCAGAGTGGGAAGGGGGTTCTCCTTGGTGAGTTGAACGCAATTATCAGACCTTCTCCCCTTGGTCAATCAAGCCCAATTATCAGAGATTTCTCCCTTGGTTAATCAAGTGTGATCATCAGAGTTTAATCATTTGATGAATCAAGAGTGATCATGAGAATGGGTTTCCATCTTGGTGAATTATCGATGGGAGACGAGTGTGACTGTTGCAGTGGCAAGCCACTGTGCAACATACTTTGATTACAAACCATAGCAACTTGAGACCCACTGGTGGCAGCCCACAACTGTGACGGTACAAGTCGGCCTCATGCTACCAGAACCCATCAGGAGCCTCCAGAACCCTCCACTGCCGATGACGTTTCTGAGGGATGAGCCGAGCAAATGAGGACACCATACAAAGGAAGGGGAAGGTAAACAGCACTCAGTGCTTTTATTAAAAAAAGTGCAGTGCAAAGTTCAATAAATAAATAATCCAATAAAAAGTGAGCCGTGGAGGTTAAAATTCAAATAAATAAATCCATTAAAAACAAGATTAAAAACCATCTGACAGGAAACTGTCCTTTTCTAAAAACCCATTGCATCTCTTTTAAAACTGACGTCTCCTCTGCTTATCCCATATGCTCCTCACAGCAGAGGAGTCGTTCTGCCGACAGACACAGCCATCCTTCCATGGGTCCAGGTCCCTGCTGTTCCATGGCTATAGCAAGGCTCCCACTCCGGACCTAGGCTCGGGTCCCCAAAAGTCATGGTGCTCACATTGGGGCTCCCTGTCCGAAACTCATTGAACCCGACTGCCTTCCTGGACTTACACAGCGAGTCATCCCTTTCAAGACACATCACTCTGGCTCCCAAAGTTGCTCAGCCAGAGTGATCACTTCTTCAGCCCCTGGGCATCAGCCACTTGATCTCCTCAAGGGACTCTCTCCTTCCCAGCTGCCTGCCTTCTCCCGCTCTTGAGCTTGCACCAGCTCCTTCCATCTCCTGCCTTCTTCTCTTTCTTTAACCTACGCTCTAATATCTGTGTTTTTTTCCTCCTTTTGTCAGTCTTTTGAGCTCCTATTTTATGTGCTGGGGAGCAGTTACAGGTGTGATCGCCTGATCATCACTCCGGGCTGATAATGAGACAATCAGACCATCCACACATGCCAGCAAGGCAACACATGGATGGCTAATCACCTCGCACCAACCAGGGGACAAGCCGTCTTCTCAGCAGATCAATCTCACGTGTTCCACTCCCCAGCACGCATGTCCAGTTAGCTATTTAAAATGGCCACTTTTTCTGAACTGTGAACCCACTATACCACAGCAAACAACTAGTGGTTGAGAAACACTTCATTAGACCATGGGTAAATTGTGACCGTTAGGGGATCTACATGGTCAGCAACAATACTCAAAATGCTATGGTATTCAAGCAGTAATTATGTCATACATTTATTAAGTAAATGTATGACTCAGGCGCCGCTGAGAGTGGCAGCCTTTTCAGCAGCTCCGTGTACGACTTTATTTTTCTACTTTTATTTTTCTCTTTTTTATTGATCACTCCTATCACTTTATTTTATGTGGATTCGTTCCCTGGACACACATACTTTTACAACGTGGGCATGGATTTTTACACGCCGAGACTCATCTATTCAATTACTCAACTTCGAGCGCTGAGAACAAATGCCAGCACCGGTGTGGTTCCCTATTTACCCGACGAGGTAAGAAGGCGGTATCGTGGCAGCAGAGCCGGCACTAAGCTAAAAATGAAGCAGCTTGCGAGAAAGTGGCGTTTTAAGCCTTCGGTGCCTTTTGTGATTCTGGGAAATGTGCACTCAATCTCAAATAAGATCGACGAACTGGCTGCACTGGTGAAAAATGTCAGAACCTACAGAGAATGCAGTTTGCTGTGCTTTTGCAAAACGTGGCTAACTACCACCATCCCAGATGCTAACGTGGAGCTAACTGGGTTTAGCACAGTTAGAGCGGACAGAGATGCAAGTACCTGCGGGAAGCACAAAGGAGGAGGACTCGCTCTCTATGTTAATACACGGTGGTGTAACTCTGGACATGTTAACATCAAAGTCTCCACTTGCTGCAGGGACATCGAACTGTTGGCCGTAAGTTTGCGTCCCTATTACTTGCCCAGAGAGTTTGGACTCGTCATTGTTGTTATTGTTTACATCCCTCCTCAGACGTTGCTAAGTTACAAATGCAGCACCCTGAGGCGCTTGTGCTAATCGCTGGAGACTTTAACCATGTGACGCTGGACAAAACATTACCTGCCTTCTTCTAGTATGTGGACTGTAACACCCGGGGAAATAAGACTATTGATTTACTGTATGCAAATGTTAAAGACACATACAGCGCCACCCCGCTGCCTGCGCTTGGGAAAGCAGATCATAACCTGGTTCTGCTTCAGCCTCACTACAAACCAAGAGTGAGGGTCCTACCTACAACCACACGATCATTCAGGAAGTGGACCCCGGAGGCTGAGAAGGCTCTGAGAGAATGCTTTGGAACTACATACTGGGATATCCTGCAGGGATCACATAGTGAGAACATTGAGGAGGTTGTTGACTGCACTACTGATTACATCAACTTCTGTATGGACATTGTAGTTCCAGTAAGAACTGTACGCTGCTATGCTAACAACAAGCCATGGATTACAAGTGACATCAAGGGCCTTTTGAACCAGAAGAAAAGGGCTTTTAAAGGCGGTGATCAGCATGAGCTCAAGCGCGTGCAGAAGGAACTTAGAGTCCAGCTCAGGGTGGCGAAGGAGCAGTACAGGAGAAAGCTGGAGCAGAAGCTGCAGAATAACAGCATGAAGGAAGTGTGGGATGGGATGAAGATCATCACTGGCTGCAGCTCGAAGCGAGGTGCCACCATCGAGAGAGATGTGAAGAGAGCAAACCAAATGAACAACTTCTTTAACAGGTTTGACCACCCTAACCTACTCTCACTCTCACCTCGGAGTACTGCACCCTCCACACATCCTTCTGCTGATACCAGCATAGGAGAGATATCCCCACCCGCAATTACAACAGCGCAGGTGAGCAGAGAGCTGAGGAGACTTCGTGCCAGCAAAGCAGCGGGTCCAGATGAAGTATCGCCACGACTGCTGAAGGTCTGTGCATCGGAGCTGGGGGGTCCTCTACAGCGCATCTTCAACCTGAGCCTGGAACAGGGGAGAGTCCCGAGGCTTTGGAAAACATCTTGCATCACCCCAGTCCCAAAGGTATCATGTCCTAGTGAGCTGAATAACTTCCGGCCTGTTGCTCTGACATCACATGTGATGAAGACCATGGAGAGGCTGCTGCTTCACCACCTGAGGCCACAGATTCAACACGCCCTCGACCCTCTGCAGTTTGCATATCAGGAGAAGGTGGGAGCAGAGGATGCCATCATCTATATGCTACACCTATCCCTCTCCCACTTGGACAGAGGCAGTGGTGCTGTAAGAATTATGTTTCTACACTTCTCTAGCGCCTTCAACACAATCCAACCTCTGCTCTTTAGGGACAAGCTGACAGAGATTGGAGTAGTTTCATACCTGGTGGCATGGATCTTGGACTATCTTAAAGACAGACCTCAGTATGTGCGTCTTGAGAACTGCACGTCTGACATTGTGGTCAGCAACACAGGAGTGCCACAGGGGACTGTACTTTCTCCGGTCCTGTTCAGCCTATATACATCGGACTTCCAATACAACTCGGAGTCCTGCCACGTGCAAAAGTTCGCTGACGACACTGCTATCATGGGCTGCATCAGGAGTGGGCAGGAAGAGGAGTATAGGGACCTAATCAAGGACTTTGTTAAATGGTGCGCTCAAACCACCTACAACTGAACACCAGCAAAACCAAGGAGCTGGTGGTGGATTTTAGGAGGCCCAGACCCCTCATGGACCCCGTGATCATCAGAGGTGACTGTGTGCAGATGGTGCAGACTTATAAATACCTGGGAGTGCAGCTGGATGATAAATTAGACTGGACTGCCAATACTGATGCTCTGTGTAAGAAAGGACAGAGCCGGTTATACTTCCTTAGAAGGCTGGTGTCCTTCAACATCTGCAATAAGATGCTGCAGATGTTCTATCAGACGGTTGTGGCGAGCGCCCTCTTCTACGCGGTGGTGTGCTGGGGAGGCAGCGTTAAGAAGAAGGATGCCTCATGCCTGGACAAACTGGTGAGGAAGGCAGGCTCATTGTTGCCATGGAGCTGGACAGTTTGACATCTGTGGCAGAGCGACGGGCGCTCAGCAGGCTCCTATCAATTATGGAGAATCCACTGCATCCACTAAACAGTGTCATCTCCAGACAGAAGAGCAGCTTCAGCGACAGACTGCTGTCACTGTCCTGCTCCACTGACAGACTGAGAAGATTGTTCCTTCCCCAAACTATGCGACTCTTCAATTCCACCCGGGGGGGTAAACATTAACATTATACAAAGTTATTGTCTGTTTTTACCTGCATTATTATCAATCTTTAATTTAATATTGTTTTTTGTATCAGTATGCTCCTGCTGGAGTATGTGAATTTCCCCTTGGGACTAATAAAGTATCATCTATCTATCTAATTGATTAGTATTAATGGGCCCAAAGTGTACCAGAAAAACACATCCCACCCATTACACCACCACCAGCAGTCAGGACCGTTCATACAATGCAGGCCGAGATTCATCAGACCAGTCTATATTTTTCCAGTCTTCAGCTGTCTAGTTTTGGTGAGTCTGTGCCCACCACAGCCTCGGTTTGCTGCTCTTGGCTGACAGGAGTGGAACCCAACATGATCTTCCGCTGTTGTAACCTATCCGTCTCATGTTTTGACATTTTGTGCATCCGGAGATGCTTTTCTGCTCACCACAATTGTACAGAGTGATTACCTGAGTTACCATATCATTTCTGTCAGGCTGAACCAGTCTGGTCATTCTCCTCTGACCTCCCTCATTTACAAGACATGTCTGTCTGCAGAACTGCTGCTTACCAGATGTTTTTTGTTTGTTTGAGTAAACTGTAGAGACTTGAGTGTGAAAATCCCTGGAGATCAGCAGTAACTGACATACTAAAACAGCCAGTATGACGCCCACAATCATTGTTAAAATAACTAAGTTCACAATTTCCCCCATTATGCTGTTTGAAGTGAACATTATCTGAAAGTCCTGACGTGTATCTACAAGATTATATTCATTGTACTGCAGGCATATGATTGGCTAATTAGATAACTATGATAAGCAGGTTTACAGATGTTCATAATAATTTGTTCATTGAGTGTACAGAGTTGTCTCACTTAGTGAGCAACTGTTGTAAGTAATATTTGAATTAGATGGTTAAAGGCTGAAGCTAATACATGTTTTTGCTACAATCCACTCGGTCTTCATGGTATAATATCTGAGTGTTGCTTTGTTGGATTTCATCAAGTCATCTGATCTTTGGATGCTTCTCTGAACCAGGCCGCCTGGACACACCTGGAAGGACTAAACACTGGTCTTTGAGAAGATGTTTGCCGTTGTTTCTGCAGTAGTAAAGACTCTTGTTTAATCATATTCAATATCATGCTTTTACATTTGTTTATTCCAAATCAGAATTAAAAGTCAACTAAGTGCTATTTTTCATTATCACTTTAGTGGTTTGTTCTTCACTGTCTGCTTTAATGTGTGTGATGGTTTAGTTTTTTCGGTTTTATACAAAAAATGCAATTTTTCATGAAGTGTGTGCAGAATGTAAAAATACAGTGGCTCCCCTTATTGACCAGCTATACCATAGCTATAGTGGAATTACATCCTTACACATAATATCGCAGTCAAGGGAGAAGCAATTTAAGTGATCTGCTTGGGGTGAGTTAGAGGGGAAAACTGGGTAACAATATGATATAAAGCCAAATAAATGCCTTTGCCACTAGGACACACTGCAGAAAAGAACAATAAGAAATGCATGTCACATCAAGAATTAAACTAATTCCAAACAAGGATCACAATATTTGGTTGTGAATGATTGAGGATTACTGACTTGATGTCTATTACAGGACACAGCTCTTCAATGTATATTAATCATAGATGTGAATCGAAATCAATAGAATAAAGAATTCTAATAAACAGTTATAAACAGATACAGCTAGAATGTATATTTTGAAGTATTGTTACATTTAACATTTTTATCTTGTAAGGTAATATAGTACTCTGCCGGGCTGTGTTATACATTAGTAACTGTATCAGATTTTCTATATATCCGAAGTTGACAAACTGATAATTTCAAGGATAAAAAAGACTGCCTGAAACCGAATGCATACAGTATCTTAATCAATCCACAAAAGATATTAAATCCTCTATAAATGATAAGGTGATAACATCTGAAGGCAGGAGATTCATTTGTCTTTGGAAACTGAGGACCACAGGATTATAAATCTGACACTGATGTTATACTGGGATCAACCGATGGTTTTAGACTGTAACCACTTTAAACAAGAAAAAGTAAATAGCAATCCCTGCAAATGCAACTTGTCAAGAATTTATTGGACAATAGCAGCTAACACAAACTTGCATCAAGGATAGCAACAAAGTATATTTAGAATAAGAAACATGAGGGGAAAAAAGTTTCATTTTCATTGTCGACCACTTCTTTATATTTAATTCTGTTGTTCCCTCCAACACAGGGCACTTTCTTTAGCATAAATCACATGCTTGTAATGAACATGAAATTCATTAAGGCAAAATGCAGATTCTTAGTTCCCTTATATCTTTTAGTGACTAAATATATTTTAAGCTCACTGAATTGTTTTTTTTTTTTTGTAAATGTATGCATTGGTAAATGTAAGATACTGTGGGTGAAAAAAGACACTTTCAAACTCAATCCTAAATTAGTACCAAGAAATCTATGGGAAAAATAAACATCACAACACAGAGTAAAACACATGGAGTAACATACACTACAAATAAACAAATAGAACAAAAATGTCCTTCTTAGAAAGTGTTTGCAATTTTGTTTACCAGTTGCAGTGCTATCTACACATTTCCACCAAAGCACCACACTGCTCTTCTTCCCATTCATGACTGCAAGGGGCTTTTAACTTTCAGGGTCTGGAATAGGCTCTGATTTCCCAGCAGCCAATCTCCAGTCTTCCCTCCAAGCAGCCTCAGGTTTTCTTACTATTCTAGACCCCATCTTTCTCTTAAATGGCCATCTCATCTGCTCCAAACAATTGCAGCAGCAGTGACCTAAAAGTGCCTGCTTCCAAGCACTCATTTCCTTTTCCAGTGGTCTTCTTCAAACAGAGGATGAGAGTGTGTTGCAACACCACATAACCAACCACCTGGATTGGGACCCGAATGCAGTGGGTGATACCTCACCACCATGCTGGAACAGTGTGAGGTTTTTATGGGGGCTGGAATGCCAATGCTGCCACCAGGCCCCAAATTTTTCCTGTAAATTGGAGGAACTGCTTGCAGGGCTGGATGCAGATTAACGTCATACCCAGGACGAAGCAGTTGCTCAAGGGCCCAATGGAGTAGAGTCATGTCTGGCATTTACAGGATTCGAACTGTCAACCTTCTGATTGCCGGCGCAGATCCCTAGCCTTAGAGCCCCAAACCACTCACATTTTTGTGTCATCAAAACTTTTACAATTAGTTCTTGTTTTAATTGTATGTGCAATGTTTATATCACCATAAAATACTGTAGTGAGCATTAAGATAAAAAATGTGGTAGAGCACAAAAAACTAACTGTTCAGCCTTTCTTTTATTCAGGCTTATTTATTGCGTCATTAAAATTAAACTGCTCCCGAGCCTACAAACTCAGTCTAAAGCAAAAATAATAATTACTATATCCGCCTTTTTTTGTTTTTTTATTTTCTCCAGCTTAAGTGGATTTTTTTTGTTTTGTTTTTTCTGTCCACCTGGCCATGCAACCTTAAAGCACTTTGAGCTATATTTTTTGTATGAAAATGTGCTATATAAATAAATGTTGTTGTTGTTGTGTTACCTTTTACTTTGTTACATACTGTATAATATTATTGCCTAATCTTGTTTGTTTATATTTTATACTGTATTAACCTCCTTTTATTTCATTTTGTAAAGCATTTTGAGCTATACTGTTTGTATGAAAACATGCTATATAAATAAATGTTGTTGTTTAGCTGATGCTAGCCACTACTTCACCAACACCACTCCTAGTTACCTCTTTCTATATCTCTCTCTCTCTTACAATTTCCATTAATGTTATTGTTACTTAGTTGCCTGATTCCTTTATCCAAGGTGACTTAGAACATTTGAGATATAGTATATTTGAGATGTCCCCTCAACTCCAGTACAGTAATCCCTCGCTATATCGCGCTTCGCCTTTCGCGGCTTCATTCTATCGCGGATTTTATATGTAAGCATATTTAAATATATATCGCGGATTTTTTGCTGGTTCGCGGATTTCTGCGGACAATGGGTCTTTTAATTTCTGGTACATGCTTCCTCAGTTGGTTTGCCCAGTTGATTTCATACAAGGGACGCTATTGGCAGATGGCTGAGAAGAAACCCAACTTACTTTTCTCTCTCTCTCTCTTGCGCTGACTTTCTCTGATCCTGATGTAGGGGGATTGAGCAGGGGGGCTGTTCGCACACCTGGACGATACGGACGCTCATCTAAAAATGCTGAAAGATTATCTTCACGTTGCTACCTTCTGTGCAGCTGCTTCGTGAAGCGACATGATGCACGGTGCTTCGCATACTTAAAAGCTCGAAGGGCACGTATTGATTTTTGCTTGTTTGTTTTTCTCTGTCTCTCTCTCTCTCTCTCTTTGTCTGCTCCTGACGGAGGGGGTGTGAGCTTCCGCCTTCAACAGCTTTGTGCCGCAGTGCTTTGCATACTTAAAAGCCAAACAGCCCTATTGATTTGTTTGCTTTCCTCTGTCTTTCTGACATTGTGTGCTCCTGACGCACACTCCTTTGAAGAGGAAGATATGTTTGCATTCTTTTAATTGTGAGACGGAACTGTCATCTCTGTCTTGTCATGGAGCACAGTTTAAACTTTTGAAAAAGAGACAAATGTTTGTTTGCAGTGTTTGAATAACGTTCCTGTCTCTCTACAACCTCCTGTGTTTCTGCGCAAATCTGTGACCCAAGCATGACAATATAAAAATAATCATATAAACATATGGTTTCTACTTCACGGATTTTCTTATTTCGCGGGTGGCTCTGGAACGCAACCCCCGCGATGGAGGAGGGATTACTGTATTAACTCTCAATTTATATTGTTACATCTACTATCATTCATGTTTTGATTTAAGTACTCTTTCACAGCTGAACATTACTTACGTAAGTACAGTTTGAATTGCCTAATATTACTATCCAACTTTAGAAGTCAGTTTAATTAACTTAATAATATTGTAATCGCTGCGGTGGGTTGGCACCCTGCCCGGGATTGGTTCCCTGCCTTGTGCCCTGTGTTGGCTGGGATTGGCTCCAGCAGACCCCCGTGACCCTGTGTTCGGATTCAGCGGGTTGGAAAATGGATGGATGGATGGATATTGTAATCGGGCGGCACGGTGGCACAGTGGGTAGCACTGCTGCCTTGCAGTTCGGAGACCTCCCTGCATAGATTTTGCTTGTTCTCCCCGTGTCTGTGTGGGTTTCCTCTGGGTGCTCCGCTTTCCTCCCACAGTCCAAAGACATGCAAGTTAGGTGCATTGGCGATTCTAAATTGTCCTTAGTGTGTGCTTGGTGTGTGGGTGTGTGTGTGTGCGTGCCCTGTGTTGGCTGGGATTGGCTCCAGCAGACCCCCGTGACCCTGTGTTCGGATTCAGCGGGTTGGAAAATGGATGGATGGATGGATATTGTAATCGGGCGGCACGGTGGCACAGTGGGTAGCACTGCTGCCTTGCAGTTCGGAGACCTCCCTGCATAGATTTTGCTTGTTCTCCCCGTGTCTGTGTGGGTTTCCTCTGGGTGCTCCGCTTTCCTCCCACAGTCCAAAGACATGCAAGTTAGGTGCATTGGCGATTCTAAATTGTCCTTAGTGTGTGCTTGGTGTGTGGGTGTGTGTGTGTGCGTGCCCTGTGTTGGCTGGGATTGGCTCCAGCAGACCCCCGTGACCCTGTAGTTAGGATATAGCGGGTTGGATAATGGATGGATATTGTAATCAGCAATGAAAGTAGAAAATGTGACTGCCAATAAACCTGTCAGTTTAGCCCTTTGTCACTCAGGCATATTTATTTATTACAAAAATCTAGACTCATCAGTAAACTTGTCAAGTAGGGAAAGAGAGAAATGCTATAAAACAATCTCTACAGAAGGTTCTGTCTTCTGCCTTGTGAATGGTAATAACTTTAACTTGAATTCCAACCATTCCACTCCTCACTATTTGTGGTGATAATACGTCTCTCTCTCTCTGTGTCATCCTCTCTCCACAAATTTTAAACTTTCAGTCTCTCACCTTTCCAGTCACTACATCTGCCACCCCTGCCAAGGGTAATCACTTAATGCCATGCAGCAAATGATGCGTTCTGCACAATTTATTCAACATTACTAAATTGACTCCTAAAGTGTTAAACTTACTCTTAAAAGACTATATAGACAAAGAGTGCTTCCACATATACTTGAAGTGGTAATTCAACACTTAAAGCAATTAAGTGTTGCAGTTACTTAAGAAGTCAATGCAGTTTTCATGTGTGGTTCTGCAGCATTAGTGTTGTCCGTCTTAATGACTGAATGGTTATTATGGATCACTGGCAGAAATCCAAGCCTTTGAAATACAAACTAATGAATTTGAATGTTAGTGTAGCTTATATAAATGCATAATATTCTCCAGCCTGCCAAGTCCACCTGAGGGGCATGGGTATGGTTAGGGTTGTTTTTCCTGTCAGCATTGGGCACAAAACCAGACCTGGACATTGCAGTGCACACTGACACACCCACATCCACACAGATGGTTTTCAAGTCCTGCATACTAGATCCATTAGACAGCAGCAGTAAACACAGTACCACTTGACCATCTAATGGATAAAGGGAGGCCTAGAGTACTGCCTCCTCAGTATTTGCTGCTTTTTCAGATTTGGTGTCATCCGCAAGTTTTTTAGGCTTACTCACTGCATTAGAGTCACTGTCATCAAAAAGAGGAACACCACTGTACTTGTTGTTTCTGTCCTACTAACCAGCTTCAGAGATTACACACCCATCCATCCCTCCTTTCCACTACTGAATCTACTGGCTTGTAGTACATTAAGACCAAAGCTCAGCCTATCAATGATTGTCTCTAATATTTGCAGTGTTCCACTATTTCAACAGTCTAACCTTAATTTTGTTGAAAGAGAGGATGGATGGGAAACAGCCATATCTTTGGTGTTAGAGATATTTAGCCATAATAAGAAATTACTATTTAACCACCTAATAAAATAGTCATCAATATTTATTAAAAATGACAGTCATCCACAGATTTAACAATAAACCTGTCTTTGTGTAAACTCTAGCAGCCATTTGCATACAGATCAAACAAAAGAGGAATCAGGCAGCAGCATTGAGGTGGTCTGCTTAATAAGGAAACCTCAAAGGAGAAGAAGCCATCCACTTACATTCTCTGTATTCTAAAATTCCAAACTGAAATTATCAGCGTCTCAGTTTCTAAAATGTGATGATGGGTGTTATTAACGTCATTTGAAAAAAATCAATAAATAATCTTGCATGGGTTTTGGAAGTTTCCAAGTACTCATATAGCTGATGTAAAAATGTAGGTGAGTGGCATTCTCCACATTTTCCTTTGTAGAGCAGTTGATATGAATATTGGGCAGACTTGTTATGTGTAGGAATGAAATTGACATCCATTATTTTGTCTGGTCCAGAGGGTTTTTTTTTTTACTTTAGTTTATTACAGAGCTTTTTAAAAGCACCATGAACAATAAAATGCTAATTCCAGCTGTAGTTTAGAGTTGTTGTCTTTTACCCATAATCTTAGGTGAATTCATTTGTTTTAAGCCATAGATGGATTCAGTTGATAATCAGCTCTAACCTCTATCAGTTCTAATTGAGAATTCCTTTTACTATGCCTGCCAGCCATCATTTTCCAACCAGTTTAAAACAAGTCCAGAGTTTACTCTCTGTCCTGTCTTCACTTTTGCATGTTTTCACATTTCATCTCTTTCTGTTCAGTTATACTTCCTTGAAGAATTTTTTATTCAGCAATGTCTTTAAATCCTTAGTAATCTTTGGTTTCTTGTTAGGATATACCATGACAGTATTGATTATAATGTCTTTGTAGAGTAAATGGTAACTGCTTATACTGTTAGTCAATGTACCAATAGCCTGTGTCTCAAGACAGACCAGTCAGTACATTCAAAACAACCTGTAAGCATTCAACTGACTTCTCAGGCGATCCTTCTAGATCCTTTTAATGACTCATTTTTTTCTGTTAATTACTGTCTTTTATACAGTACCAAGGTAAAACATTAGAATGATCAAGACGAGAACAGGCCATTCAGTCCAACAAAGCTT
Source organism: Erpetoichthys calabaricus (assembly GCF_900747795.2). Lineage (NCBI taxonomy): Eukaryota > Metazoa > Chordata > Cladistia > Polypteriformes > Polypteridae > Erpetoichthys > Erpetoichthys calabaricus. Next base: position 77,298,194 of record NC_041398.2, on the reverse strand, counting down.
ATCTGTCATATCCACTTAATTCTTCCAAAATAACACCAAGTCAGGTTTTGAAAATCACTAAAGTCCTACTGTCTACCACACTACTTGGTAGGTTATTTTACATCTATGCTTCTCTGTGTAAAGAAAAACCTCCTAATGTTTGTGCGGAATTTACCCTCGACAGTTTCCCAACTGTGTCCCCATGCTTTCATGATTTTAAACACTTCACTCATGTCTCCACTTAATATTATTTTGCTTAAACTGAAATGACTCAGTTCTTTTAATCTTTCCTTGTAAAGTTCCTGAGTTCATATACTCAGTTCGTACAATCAGGATCTTATAGAACCAGCAATTGTTTGGATGTAGATGCACATACTGACACACACTTTTTTTTACAGATATCTTTAATTAAATCTGAATAAAATTGCTCAAAATAAAATTCAGAGAATCAGTGGTTCAAGTTACTGTTATAGTCAGGAAATTACTGTCAGCTGCCTCACGCAACTCTTTTCATGAATTAACATATACAACTCTAATAAACATCTTTTTTTTTAGTCTGGCTAAATGGTATATTTTCAAATATATTAATCTAGATTAGCATCAACCAAGTTAAGTATATGTTATGTATGTTAGCTTCAATTGGCTAGATGTTCTCTGCTCTGTCCACCATATGGTTGTTTATTTCCTAGTCCCCTGAATTGGAATCAACTACAACAATCACCTCCATAATTAATGCTTTACCATAAAAACAGTAACAGTAAGTTTTTAATAAATGTCTGGATTATCTAAAATAAATGTATTTTGAATAGTCAAGACTATAGCTGAAATCCCAATGACTCTTGTAGTTTGTTTTTTTTTCATATTAAGTGTAGTAATATTACAGGATATTATTGCTATGTGTGATAATCTTTTTAAACTCATTTCTTTCATGTCAACAAAACAAATGACATAATGGTTTACTTTTATTGATTTAAATTCTACATTGAAAAATACAACAGAGACTAAATTGCATTCTTTTTAAAATAATTAACCATTTGTAGAGTTTGAAATAGAGACCAGTAGATGCAGTATACAATAGTAAAATGAACAAAAGAAAATACTTTTTTAAAGCTTAAATTAGCATTAAAATACAAATGCATAGGTCATTTTTATGAATTAACCTGAAGTCATCCAACAGTTCAATAGGTTACAGTTCAATAGGTTAAAGTTACAACAGTATTTCACTTGCTATAGAAAATACTACTGATTTTGCTTTTAGAGATATCCCAATAGGCTTTTTAAAACATTTTAAAATAAATGCATAATAGTTGGACCTTATAATATGTCTAATGTAATTTCAGATATTGCAAATAAAATTCTAGATGTCTTAAAATAACATTTGTACATGTAAGAGATCTAAAAATACTTGGGATATCATTATATAACTTTATGTGAAGTTTGAGATATCTGAAATGCATAATATCTCAAAATTAATGACTGCAAATACTTTCAAATATTTTATATTCATTTGAATGTGAAATCAAAAACAAGTTAGAAAAGGTACACATAACTTAGCATTTGGGTGCATTCAGGGCCTTACTTAACTGGATTTAAAGTTGGAGGATGTTTGATTTTTGTTTATTTGCTTCATCAAAGAAAAATATATCATATTTCTAGTTACGAAATATTTTGTGACAAAGATTCATATTCAAAATTGACGGTGAGAATAGAATGCAACTTAAAGTACTTCATTTACTTTTTCTGGTTATAAAGATCACCTAACTTACCTGGTACAACTTCAAGCGCCAAGAGAAGTGAGTAGAGGTTGCTGAGGTTCCTGCAAGCCACTAATTTGGCAACAAGTTCCCATCTGTATGTGAAACTCTCACATTTTTACTGTGGATCTGTTTTGCCCTCAGATGGGGGTTGTAAAAGAGGAAAACTTTCAAATTGAAACAACATGTCTTAAGGTAAATTTTGAACAGTAAATCAGAAATTGAGTTTAAATAGAATGCTTCTCAGTTAATAAAAAATTGTTTGAACCAAGTTGTTTTTATTAATCCACTGTGCCGCCAGTTTGTTAAACCAATTTAAACACTCATTGCTATATAAACCTTGTTGTGAAGTTCAAATTGCCCGAGTCACTTAGTGTTCAATATTTTCTAGTAAAGCCTTAGCTCCCAGTAAGTTTAACTATTTTATATTATATATATATTTGTCACAGGTGGCTGGGGGGGTGACCCGGCTGGGACACCCTGGAGGACCGGAGGAGGGCTTACACCTCCCCTAGACCACGTGGGGGCTACCAACCTGGTGGGTATGGGGACCAGGGGTGCAGAGCTTTGAAGCTCAACCCTTTAGGGGTCTGTGGTCACCGCCAGGGGGTGCCCCTATGCCTTTGGAGCCCTGGACCTCAGCACTTCCGCCACATCCGGAAGTGCTGGGGGGAAGAGGATCGGGGACACCCAGAGTGTTTCTGAGTGCGCAGCCGGCACTTCCGCCACACTGGGGAGTGCCGGCGGAAGATTGTCGGGAGGCACCTGGAGCACATCCGGGTGATTATAAAAGGGGCCGCCTCCCTCCATTCAAGGGCTGGAGTCAGGAGGACGAGAGACGAGGTCTTGGTGGAGAGGAGTGGAGGCAGCCTGAAGAAAGTGGAGCATTGTTGGTTGGCCAGGACTTTGGGGTTGTGTTGCACTGTAAATAATGTATAATAAACATGTGTTGGGTGAACCACCGTTGGTCACCTGTCTGTGTCTGGGTCATCTTCCACAATATATATATATATCATTTTCTTCCTCTCTTTATAGAATTTCACATTTGCCAAATGATTTTTGATTGGCTTTTACATGTTTTCTAAAAGCCTGTATTTTAAAGTGAGTGTTTTTGTGGGAACTTTATTTGTCTCTATGGATTAAATTTGTCTTTTTACAGAATCTTTTTAAATAAATAAACACATACATAAGTAGATAAGTAAGAAAATAAATAAATAAATATACACACACTTTTGTTTGTACACACACCAGAATGACTATAAAGCGATAAAATTAAAAATAAAGCACTCTGTCTCATCCCCTTTATCAATAAAACCCATACGTACAGAATCATCTGAGGATTCCTGCAAGTAACATGACCCGGTGTTATATTTATAGTCTGAGGTGTACAGAGTGAAGAGAAAAGGAGGCAGAACTGTTCCTTATGGTGCTCCAGTGTTGCTCACATCCATACTGAGTCTCACAAACTGTGGTCTACCAGACAGATAATCCATTGTCCCGGACACCATAGGCTCATCTACCTGCATATCGGTGACCTTACCCCATAACAGGAATGGCTGGATAGTATTGAAGGTACTGAAATCATTAAACATAATCCCAACAGCAAATCATAATGCTACTAGCTTTATACAGGTGAGAATAAGCCTTGTGGAATTGTATCCTCCACTCCAATCTTTGTCCAATAGGCAAACTGTAGTAGGCCCAGGTGGTCAACCACAAAAAATCTTAATGATGTGAGATGTAAGTGCCACTGGTCTGTAGTCATTAGGTGAAGAGGCACCTGCCTTCTTTGGAAAAGGAACAATGCAGAATATTTTCCACAGCAGTGGCACTTTCTGAAGCCTTAGGGACAGATTGAACAGATGACAGAGGACACCACAAAGTTGGTCACCACAGGCCGTAAGAACTTGAGAACTGATTGCATCTCTTGTTCTTGACCATTCTTTTGGAACTGATACAATAAAAAGGTTATTTCTTCATAAGAATTTGTGCTATATCATGGTGCTACGTTGAACATTTACCATTAAATTATATTTATCACATGGCCAGTTTTACTCTGCAAGGTGATGGTTTGCTGTCCACTTATGAAGGGAACTACCTGGTTGGTGAGAGGCAGTTTAGATTCGTTGCATAGAGCATTCGGTTATTTCAGTAGTGCATTTTACTCTCATGACTGCAAAGTTAGCTGATGTGAGTTTTTTGTAAAATTTAACACTAGACTTCTGAAGCCTATGAAAAAAGTTGAAATGCCACGCCACCTTAAATTCCTTCACACCTCTTCATCAACGTTGACTGTTACAGACTCAAAGCAAATGTATGTTTTTATTATATAATAGTAACAATAATAATAGTAGCTCACTACTCAAAATGGAAAATGTGGGGAAGACCCAGGTTTGAACCTACAACCTCTTGATTTAGAAGCAGCCGTTCTTACCTCTAAACCAGCCATGCAATTGATAAATTGGCTTTGGTTTTTACATATTGACAGCAACATGTAAATTGAATAATTTCTTTTTCTTTGGTTGTATTCTTGAATAAAGGTGCACTTGGTTTGTTATACCTTTTGTGAAAGTATTTATTTGATATTTGAACTTCAGTATTCACACATTATATATTTCATGTCAACATTTTATTATTACTATAACATTAAAAAAGAGCTTGAGCTCTGAGAATTTTGTGTCTCACTTCAGCTGTGTTGATGGGGGAAGAGTGAGCAGGCTACTTGCTGCCTGTGTTGATCGACACATTTACAAAATAAAAACACTGATGAAGAGGTGCAAAGGTGGTGGACCGGCATTATGACTCTTTTTTTAGGCTTCAGGGATTCTAGTGTTAAAGCAAGGTTTGAAGCTACATTTTAAAACACTGTATATATGCCAGGCAATTTTGCATTCTCTTTTAAAATGCTGCTACACTTTTTGTAAATTGCATATCACACAGTTCCTATTTAAAATGAAAAGTATTTAAAACATTAAGCATTTTACTAGCAGCTAAATAAGCTCTAGTACATATTAAAAACTGAAAAGTCTCCCGAACTATATACAAAAACATAAATGCTTTGATTCCAAGTGTTCACACAGTCACACAGTCAACATGTTCACTGTGGTCATTGGATATTGAATCTGAACATAATTTACAAAAGTGGTTATAAACCTTATCTGAACTTCATTTGAAAAATAAAATAGAAGCAGTAAAGTAGAACAATTTCATATATTGTATTTTTCAATAAATGCCACATATAGAGGTTGCTAATGGAATTCAACAGCATAGTATCTTTTGGTTGACCAAACAAAGTGTGAGGGAGAATCATTCATGGCACACTGCAAACTACAATTAAAAGTCTCAGTATCAAAGTGCTAAGGTGATTACATTCACTTACAGTTCCATCTGTATTTCTCCTAATAAATTCAGTCCCTGTGTGCATAAAACCTCTCAGAAAAATCTTCTAATATTCATGATAAAAACCTTTTAATGAAAAAAAATCATATTTTACTTCAATTCAAGTGAATTATAGCAAGGTGTCATACTGTATAGTCATGAAGGCAACACTCTCAAAAACTCTTGGAAGTAACTTACGACATTCATTCCGAATGCCCTTTGATACTGACAGAGTTCCAATCCTTCCCTGAAGCCGTCATGAGAAATGAACCTTTTTTTCTGAGTTTTAAAAGATGAAATTGCTTGAAAAATACACAGTTCAGTTCCATGGACAAGCTTTTCATCTTATCACTTTAACAGTTAATCTCTGTTTTCAATGCCAACTTCTCAATCCTGAATACTTTTTTTTCTTTTACTTTTTAGTATTTGTATTTTACAAAAATCTTTACAGAAATAATGCATTATTTCCCAAAAGCTGCTGCTACTTCACCTTAGCTCAATGGTGGTACTTCCTAATCGGTCAGAACAGTGTGTGAGTCCACCTAAATATCCGGCAAGGAGCAGTCTTAAGACTAATGAGTCTGTCAACCTGGCTTTTATGCTTAATCCTGAATGCAGGAATGCATTTTTAGCCACATTATAAATAGGGCTGGGAAGGCAAAGTGTAGCACTTAAGATTCCTATTAGCTTAACATTTTCTTCCATTAATCAAGAGTACTTGTTACTACAAAAGGTATAACTTTGATTTTTTTTCTTAATTATTGTAAATAAGTCTGATTATAAATTGTGTCATTTCTAATTATGCAGTGTTACTTCTTGGACAAGTAAAAATGACAAAATTGTTAAGGGAAAAATCCCTTATATTCTCTTTCAGTTATTGTAGCCACTCTATAATTACAAAATGCTTTTTTGATTATGTAAATATGCTTATTTGATAGCAAGGGTGGGTGAGGGGTTGGTATCATCTAGAATCAAGGTAATATTAGGCAAAGCTGTAATGACCTTGATGTCAAAGACAAACACACTAGAAAGCACACTGATTTAGTATACAGCTTGCAATGTAACCTCAAAACCTGATGTTACATGGGCTCACTTTTGTCTTTCAACATCAGACACCCTCACCCAGGCAACCCAGCTTGGAATGATTAAGCACCAGATTGTATCCGAGTAGGTTTAGTCCATGGACTCCCCATCTTAATCCACAGCCATCTGGATGCATTCTCTGTGACATCTGTGATTTTCGTGATGGGTCTTCTGCTGTGCAGTAACAACAATACCATGGAGCTTCAGTGCCCTGTGGAGGGATTGGCCTACAAAGCCTTTAAACTTAACATCAAAGGGCTCACACCCAACCTTCATCACCTGCTGCAACATTCATCAAAAAGTTCCTCATATTTGACCCTCTTCCTCTCAAAGGCTTTCTCCATTCAGTCTTCCCATGGTACAGTCAGTCCAGCAGGACAACTTCTCTTGTTGCCTCTGACACCGGGACCATGTCTGGCCTAAGTGTGGTCTCAGTAAAGGTGTCTGGGAATCTGAGCTGTTCCCTCTAGGTCATCTATCAGCTGCCAGTCATATGCTGTGACAATTAGCCCTCTTAGTGGCTTAGGCTGTTCCTGTAGCCTCTCTCCAGCCTTTATGCAAATAATGCACTTTGTCACTGGATGTTGTCATTTGCTTTGAGTGGTCTCTGTAGTAATGACATCTGCTAAGCCCATCAAAACCTGACCATGAAACCAGCAATAGCACTCTTCTCCCAAAGCTATTGAGCAACAACTCAGTATTGGCTCCTAGGACCTTCTTCACTGGTACAGCAGTTAAGCAACCGTTTCTGCCAGACCTTAGCAGAACAGATTGGATTGGCAAGGGATAATGCCATAGACTGACTGGATGAAGAACTTGATCTGTAGTGGGTCTCCCTTACAGAGCTCCAACCATGAACTGGTCTGGACTATAGCTTGCTTCCAGCTTCCTTAGAAGGCTGGCGTCTTTCAACATCTGCAATAAGATGCTGCAGATGTTCTATCAAACGGTTGTGGTGAGTGCCCGCTTCTACACGGTGGTGTGCTGAGGAGGCGGCAAAAAGAAGAGGGATGCCTCGACAAACTGGTGAGGAAGGCAGGCTCTATTGTAGGCACGGAGCTGGACAGTTTGACATCTGTGGCGGAGTAACAGGGGCTCAGCAGGTTCTTGTCAATAATGGAGAATCCACTGCATCCACTGAACAGTATCATCTCCAGACAGAGGAGCAGCTTCAGTGACAAACTGCTGTCACTGTCCTGCTCCACTGACAGAATGAGGAGATCGTTCCTCCCCCACACTATTCGACTCTTCAATTCCACTCAGGGGGGTAAAAATAACAATACAATGTTATTGACTGTTATACTTGCCTCGCACTCTCCACCTTGCAATTTTTAACTTGCACTGTGTCTTTATCACTCTTTAATTAATATTGTTTTTATCAGTATGCTGCTGCTGGAGTACGTGAATTTCCCCTTGGAGATTAATAAAGTATCTATCTATCTGTTTATCTATCTATCTATCTATCTATATATCAATCATTGGGTCCACATCCACTGCTGCTACATTTCTACTATCCCGCTGGAGCGAACTCTTCTGTTTCTGCTCAAACCTGCTCCATAACTTTCTAGTGTCTTCCTTTCCCCTGAGCCTTGTCAAAACACTGTCTTTGGTTACTACCAAGCCTTGCTCATCCTGCTGTGACTGCTTCCACCAACACCCAGTGCCTCAGTAGTTCTTCAGCCTGGTCGACTACCTCCTGCACCCTCCAATTCCTGCCAGTTCTCACTTCAATTCCTGCTGAGGCAACTCCAGTGTCATTAAAGTCTCAATACAGCAGCATCTCTCTTGCCCAGCCTATAGTGATAGATCCAGGTCTTCATTTCTCTGGCAGCCCTGCCTTGCCCACTGAAGTGAGTCATGCCTCTAACTCAATGCTGGTTGCCCTAATTTCTTCTGTGTGCAGCTGAAGATGTTATCCAGGCTCTTGACTGGCCTTTCTGAAACAGATGGAATATGGATTCCACCTAGGGAGAAGTGAAACTTGTCTGTCACTTTCCCCTTCACCACAACCAGGGACCAGTACTTATCTGACTTGATATCCATCTGGGCTCATTTGATGAGGTGCTCAATCTGCAGCATGGTAGAAATATTGTTGTTACCATCAGGTCATCCATAAATGACCTAATGGGGTCTAGACAGACTTGGATATGGGGCCTCTGCATTCCACCTTTGCTGACTTAACCAGCATGGTCATGGCCAAAGCAAACAGGGTCCCTGACATGGCACAACCAGTGATAATAACCTTATCCAGTCAAAACGATGCTCCAGAGATGACTCTCAGGATGAACCAGTTGTAATACTCTAAAATAAGGTCCCTGATCTTGCCTGAGACATGATGCCAATCTAGTGCAGTTTCCACCAGCCTGTGCAGAAATTACCCATTGCCCAGCGCATTGGCGAGATCTAGCCACACAACTGCCACGTCTCCTTTGCCTAAGCATGCCTCTCATACTAGCAATTTTGGCATTCATCCTTTCTCACAGAGGTGTCAATATATGCATTCTTCAGGAGAAACTCTGCTAAAGGCTATGCAACAATACTAAAAATACTTTGGAACCTAAACACCCTTAGCATACCTTCATTGCTGGGCTACCTTTCTCCTCCTCCAGATGATCTTAGTGGCTCTCCACAGTCTCCACAAGAGTTTGGGACACCTCTGTGAAGTTCAAATACTATTTTCAAATTAAGACATGGAATAAAAAGCTGGCAGTGATAAACAGAGAGTGAAACTGTCAGAAGGGGCAAATGGCTGGCTGAATGGGGGATTGGTGAGTGCCGCTGTGACATTTCCAAAACAAAGGCAGCTATCAGTTGCTGCGCTGATAAGGACATATGATTTTCCTCATGTGCCTTGGGAGTGATCAAAAGAAACAAAATTTGGTGGGGATTCTAGTGTTAAATTCTAAATTTCAATTTTAATGTTTTTTTATGATTAAAGTCAAAATCCATGCATCCATTATGCAACCCACTATATCCTAACGACAGGGTCACAGGGGTCTGCTGGAGCCAATCCCAGCCAACACAGGGCACAAGGCAGGAAAGAAACCCCGGGCCGGGCGCCAGCCCACCGCAGGGCACACACACACACACCAAGCACACACTAGGGACAATTTAGGATCGCCAATGCACCTAACCTGCATGTCTTTGGACTGTGGGAGGAAACCAGAGCACCCGGAGGAAACCCACAAAGACACAGGGAGAACATATAAACTCCATGAAGCGAACACAGGTCTCCTAACTGCGAGGCAGCAGCGCTACCCACTGCGCCACTGTGCCACCCTAAAGTCAAAATTAAATCACATGATCTGGTGTAGCCCCCCTTTACATCAATGGCAAGTGTGTGGAGAGGGTCCATACCTTCCCGTTTCTCAGCGTCCTTATCTCCGCTGACATCTCCTGGACAGACCACATCACAGCAGTCATCAAGAAGGCTCAGCAGCGGTTACACAACCTGCTACTGACCTTCTACCGCTCGTCCATTGAGAGCCTGCTGACGTACTGTATCACAGTATTGTATGGCAGCTGCACAATGGCAGACAGGGAGAGGCTTCAGCGAGTAGTAAAGGCAGCACAGAAGATCATCGGCTGCCCTCTCCCCTCCATGATGGACATTTACACCTCTTGCTGCCTCAGCAGAGCAAAAAACATCATCAAGGACAGCTCCCACCCTGGCTCTGATCTGTTTGACCTGTTGCCTTCAGGGAGGTGCTACAGGTGCATCACAACAAGGACAAACAGACTCAAGAACAGTTTTTTCCCAAAAGCCATAACCATTCTAAACTCACACATGCACTGACTACACAGTCTAACCCCCCAACCCCTGGACTTCCTTCTATCCATCAACTGTGCAATATCCAATATCTCAATGGTACTGATAATAACTGTGCAATATCTGTATACTGTACAATATCATTACTCTCAGGGTCCAACATCCACTACTCACTGCACATGATCATCATTATTGTGCAATATTTAAATTATGTGTAATAACCCAATAGTGCAATAGTTATTATTCTTTCCATATGTATATAGCATCGCAGAACGTTTTTGCAACTTTTTGCATCATTTGTTTATTTATTTATTTATTTGTTGTGTTCTACATATATGTCTGCACTGAAGGAGCTGCTTTTAATCTCATTGTACATGTGTATAGTGACAATAAAAGGCATTCTATTCTATCAACGACCAAAAGAAACATAAGAATACACCTTGTACATACAAATGTGACAGCACATGCACGCCTGTCCAGGGACGAGTTTAAATGATTAAAGATGGGTTTATGCATGTAATATATTAATTTAAATGGTTAAAACATGGGTTTGCATATGTAATATAGTGAATCAATTCACATTGCAGCACTACTATCCTGAACTGCTTTTTCTGAAAGCATCTTAACACTATGACCATTTAAAACTATGTCTTAAGATCAATGTTTAATTTACAAGTGCTTCTTAATTCTGTAATTATGTTAACTCCTTCATAACTTAGGTTCTCCCCAACTTAGTTGTTAATTGCTACATGTATTTTATTTTGAAATTTCAACTATAACCATGAAGTAAAACTAAGAGTTTAAAACCAAAATTCCTATCGCAAAATAAAGTGTAAGACTAAAATCAAAATTTTGATATTAAAGTGGCAACTTCAACTTTAATCATTAAAATAGATGTATCCCTACGTTTTTTTCTTTTCTGTGACCCTAATATACTTTTGTACACAAACACCCAAAAACACAAGTGGTAAATGAATTCTTCAATGATAATAAGTGTGGGATGCTGTCAGGAAATATGCCAAGGTCTAAAATAAAAGTAAAAAGCCTAGTAATCAGAGCCCAATGTTCAAAATCAAAGTAAAAAAAAAAACAAAAAAAAACACAAAGTTCCATTTCCTTAAAAACATTCTCAATGCTAAAGTAGATGCTAAATTCAGAAACTTGGAAGGGGGTAGAGGGCACTGCTCTCTTGTTTACTATTTCATACAATGAACAGTAGGCAACAGAAAATGCCTGCTGTCAGTAAATTGTAAACAAAATGGCAACCAAAATATAAATGAAACAATATTAAAATCGATTAACATGGGTACTAAATACTTCTACCACCATCTTAAATAGTGGTTGTGTGATAACATCAAGCCATTAAATTCCAGAGTAAGAACCTCAATTTATGACAAAAACAAATAATAGCACCTTAATTTTAGTCTATTTTAATTAGGCAAGTGTTTAGGGCTCTACCAGGATTTTGTTTGCACAATATACCTTTTCTTTATATTGTTCCGGTCACTCTTTTTATTTTTAAATCAAGTTGTTAAACTGGTTTTCTTCTTACCTGTACCTCAAAGCCACACCAACTGGCACATCTTTGAACTTACCTAGTTCCTGTATTTTCTGCTTTAGTTGTTATAAAAAGTGCAGATCAAGCCTTAATCCCCACAGGAGTGTTATAAAAGAGTCTCTTCATATTATCAGTCTTCTCTCTTCTGATGGAATTATACAACTAGCTCAACTGTAATTTTTCCTATGGGTACTACCAAATGATCCCCACCATTTTATAAAAAAAACATTCAAATTGTTTGAGGGCTGATCTATATAGAGTTAGAATTTTAAAAGCACTAAGCATGTCTTTGGCGTTTTTATTTATACTCTTGTCATTCACTTTTTAAAATATTCCTTCACCTACTTTAATTAGCATAAAATTAATTAGTATAATGTCATGTAAATTTTCTTACCAGAATCTCCAAGAAACAGAAGCAGCATGGTTCGTGGTTTAGTTTGTTGTTGACTCAGATTTTTGAAATGAAATGATGTCCCTGACCAGTAAAAAACTTCCACTGCCACTTCCTCTCCACTAAACATATATTTTTTTATTTAAATAAATACCTTCACCCTTGTGAAATTTGTATTGTGTGATCTGTGATGTCGGTAATGATTATACTGCCAGGATTTTAATATCTGATAAGTTGGTTAGCTACAGCATGAAGTGAGCCAAGTTATTTTAATAATTTAAATGTTTATTTTCTTTCTCTTTTGATGATTAGCTGTGGTATACTGGCAACAATAATTAAATAAGATGGGTATGTAAATGAAATTCATTTTTTGGGATAAACCTAAATCAAAAGAGTATGCTGGTAGTGCTAAGTTAAAATGGGAATGAGAGGAAAATCCTTACTTACAAAATGTTTTCATCATAGCCAACTTATTTAGTTTCACAGAAGTTGTTTGTTTTATCTGTGGTTTATTATAAATCCCCTGTCTGAAAGTATTCTTTAAAGCTTTATTCTTCCCATGCCTGATTTGTTGTATACACTAGGGTATGTAGTTGCCTTTTAATTAGCTTTTCCTGAAATTGTTACTTCCCATAAGACATGTTTAAACGTTTCAGTGGGTTTTTCTGTTAGAATGTGAAGGCTATGGTAGCAGTGGCTGGAATAACATAGATCAAGGGACTTTACTAGGTTTTGTTCATAGCTGATTATCATCTGCTTGTGAATTCTTTGTCTTTTTCTGTTTTATAGCAGGTAAAAAGATGTATTGAAGGTCAAAAGACAGTGAGGTAGAAAACTTCAGAATTGATTTTGATAAATGCTGCTGTGCTACAGCGAATTTTTCCATTTCCCCTTCATTTAATGCTCAAACTGCACACTGGGACTTGTTACAGCAAAGATTTACCTGAAGCACTTTGTGGATTAGCTGGAGTTTTCTGTGAGCCTTGGTAGGGGTTCAGTGTGCTTGTGAGAAAAGGCACCTAAAGGCCAAAAATTCAGTCTCTAGTTCATTTTCATTAAATACATGCTACTTTATACACCTGGTTTATACTATTAAGGAATAATTCCCTTTTGTATCTTGCATGTTTTGTATAGCAGAATACATTTCCTGTTTCCTTAATAGGAAAATACAAATACAATCATAAGTTTTTTCTTTTCTTTTTATTTAAATGAAAGAGTAGAATATATTTTAACATTACGAATGGCTGCACTGCCCAATGCTATGTCAAGTAGATGCTGCATAGGAAAATGTGATGGGTTAAACATGCATCTCAATTTCCTAATTAATACCTGTTTCAGTGTTAATGTTTCAAACTTCTGTTAAACTAAGTTAAAAATCTCCATTGTAATTAACGTTACATTATTTCTTGATCTCAGATGCAGAATTAGTAGAAATTCTTTATTTAGTGAAGTACTGAATTCTCTCTCAAAGTTGCCAGTTGAATTTCTGTCTCTGCCTCACCATGTGATCTTCCTGTCCTTCAGGATTGTATGTAAGCAGTTCTATTATGTATCTGTACTCGTGAAGTGCTTAAGATACTATTCACTATAGAAAGTGGTTATATAATGAATATTTATTTGCTTAATTTATTACTTCCCTGAGTATTTAATTGCAGCATGGTATCTCTCTGTGTCCTTAAATTCTGTGGTCTCCATAAAAACTTTTAACTGACCCAGAAGAGCTCACTATGTTAGTTCTAGAGTCCTGACATGTATCTTAAATACAGTATAGTACCTAAACCAATATTCAGTTTAGAGTGAAGCTTCCTAAAATATTGGAATAACACAGAATAAGTTATCCTTACTGCTTTACTGATCAACTGTAACAAAAGAAGTAAAATTGATCACCAAAAGATTTGATTGTAAACTGTATAGTGAACATTCACAAGATGTTGCCAGGTTATCCTGTCAGTTGCTAGAGGAGTAACACCAGCTAGGTCAATATAAAATATCCAAGTAAATTGATCAAAAAGGCCAGTTGCATTACAGAACTGGGGACTTTCTGGTAAAAAGAAAAGAGGATGATAGCTAAATTAGAGGATATTGTGACTAATGCTGCCTGTCCTCCCTCCCTCCCCCTCTCTCTCTCACTCACTCTTTCTCTCTCATAAAACAGAAGACAGGATAAGGTGAAGTGTTGGGGAACCCCTTTGAAGGCAAACCCTGTATAATTGATGGAAAAATAACAAAGGGTGGCAAATTTGTATTAGGTCTTTTCAGACTGGTATCAAACAATAGACTGATTCAAAATGGTGGCAGAGCCCCTTAAGAAGAAGCCAGCATCAGTAGAGCAGCCAGTTGTCTGGTCTGTAAGGGAGAAAGGAGGAGAAGCATTAGGCAATAGCGCCAGCCCTCAAACTGGGGTGGAATAATCATTAGATAAGCTTTCAAGTTGTCTCCCAAGTACACGTGTGTGATACTATATATTTACTAGATAGATACTATCTATCTGAAAAGTGCAAAGTTAAGAAGATGTTTTCTTAGTTGAACATATGATTGTAGAAGTACATGTTTCAGAGCTAGTCCTAGTCTTGATGAAAAGCTAGAATTAAAAAAATATCAAAAGTGCTTGATGGGTGACTGGCTGTTACACCTGCAGATATTCAGGGGAAGAGTAGAGGTGTAGGAGACCTAAGCTGTTCTGAGATGCATGGGAGCATCAGTAGATTAGGACATGTTTGGATGGTTATAAGAAGCTCATTCCACAGCTTGCAAGTTAGAATTGGTAAGTGTTCTGATGACATGTAGGAAATTAAGAATTATTGGGAGACAGAAAGAAACCAGTAGATGATAAGAGAACAAACCTCTAAATTCTGACAGATCGGCAGACTAAAAAAGCAAAACAATACTAAGCAACAAGTTAAAGGCAAAAACTAAAAAGAATGTAGTCTTGAAAAAGAAGCTAAAGTAAAAAGTAAAAAAAAAAAAAACTCAGTTGTTTTATAAGTTTAACTAACAAAAAGACAGAATGAAAAGTGTTCGAAGAGATGTTTGGAGAGACCAGAAGCTTGAGGTTTTGGGAGGTAGAGCTGCTCAGAAACCTCTGAGTCAAAAACGAGTGTAAAAAGAACAAAGAATAGGGAACAACAGTAGAGCAACATCATTCTGGAGAAGCTGGACAGCCCAAGCAAAGAGTTGAGTGACAGAGGTTGTCCGGAAGGGTCAGATATTTTGAATGTTGTTTAGAAAAAAAGCTACATGACTAGGTCATTGAAGAAATAAGTTGATTCACTGAGAGGGAAAGTTCCACTGTCACTCCAAGATTCCTGACAGCAAGTAACAGTGAGATAGTGACATCCTCAAGAACAATGCTAAGAGGAGAAATTGCGGGTAAAGAAGTAGAAGAGAAACATACAATATGATATCTCACCTGAAGATATAAAGTTCAGGGTGTTGTTCATTCATCCATGAAGAGATGGCAGTGGGGAAGATGCAGTTCTGTACTTATATCTGAGAGTAGCTTAAAAAAGGAAATGAAAGAAAGATCTGTGTAAGTATTATAGAAGAAATGAGTGCCTCTAGGGTATAAGAGGTGCATCTTTGGAGAGAATAAGTCTAACAACATACAGAAATATTATCAGAATGTTACCGCTTGAAACAATCCCGCTCAGAATGAACATATATTTCCAGGTTTATTGAGGGAACAGATAATCATAGAGAGGTCTTTACGTTGTCGAAAGCTAATGAGATGTCTGAGAAGGTAAGGATAGATAGGATAAAGAATGGAAGAGAGAAGTAGCTAGAGCAGACTCACTGCATTAAGAATATTTTCCATTTTTGTCAGTGAGAAGACAGAGTTGTTTATGAATTACATGTATATTCCAGTGCCTTTGACAAAAAAGCAGAAGGCAGACAAGACATTAATTCTTATTGGCATACAAGATGAAGGTGAGCTTCTTGAGAATTCAAATAATGCAAGATAAATAACATGAGTCTGCAGAAAATGCACCGGAGTGCTGTAAGAAATTAAAAATGTGTGTAATCTAAGAAGAGTAAAACAATAAATAGAAATCATGGGAAGCTTTTATCAGGTGGCTGTGGTGTTAGATACCATCGCAGAAATCCAGTAAATAAAAGTGAAAGTAGTAGAGGTTAGTAATTATTGTGGATCATTAAAGTACATGATATTTCAGTATATAGTATAATTTATTAGAACTGGCATAAAAAAAGCAACTATAAAAAAGCTAATTTAAGTAAGTGGGTTTTTAGGAGTTTTTATTTTTTAATGTCCACCTGTGTTAGACTAGCATATCTTTGTTGGTAGAGCATGTCAGATTTTTGGTGTATAAAAGCAAAATGCTGTTTCACCACTTCTCTAATGCTTAGCTCTTGGAATAATAGGCAAACTTGTTTTTGAGGATCAAAAATTATGACAGGAAATGTAAAGGGACGGGTACTCCAAAAATAAGCAGGGCAAGATTATTCATAGCTGTATATACAATAAAGTGTGTTTTAAATTCACATCTAAAGGACACAGGTTGTCCAATGTAACGATACTAAGACCTGTATGATGTGCTCAAACATTCTGTTGGTTAAGATTCTTACTGCTGCAGTCTGAACTAACTGCAGTCGATTTATGCTCGCCTTAGTAAGTGTGAACTCATTTTTAAGCATCTTGAGATGTTGTACTGTAAGGAGTCCACCCTTTTCAATATTTTTTAAAGAAAAACACAGTCTTTAATAGTATAGTTAATATGCAATTTAAAGTTAAGATCTGATTCCATTATAATGCCTAAGTTCTTTACTTGCTTGAAGGTTCTAGACAGACTTGAAGGTAGTGATAAATGGGACAAGGATTCCTTTCTGAATTGTCAGTGACGTTTTGAAAAAATATTTCTTTATTGATAAGAGAGATGAGGAAAAGAAATAAAGAAACTAGCTATATGTGATGCTACATTATACCACTAAAAACCGTTTAACCATAGCTAATAATACATTGTTATGCATAGTGCACTGACTCATTCTGTTACTACCTATTAATATGATGCATTTTATATCTACCAAACAGACATACCACAGTTTATAAGCTGTGTCTTTACTAAAAGTAATTTGGAGGTCAAATATAAAAAAGCACCCTAAATGCAGATCAAACATTTTGCATACATCCTGACACTTGGTTAATAAATATCCTATTAACATTGAAACGATCAATGAAAAAGATAATTATTTTATATGACACTGATCAATTTCCAAAGTCATTGTACCTTAGTTACCTCACATTATGCCATGTGAGCATCAACCAGTAATGAATAATAAGGTGAACATTAATTTGCAATACAACATCATAAAAAATTGGAAACATAATTTATGTGCATTCAAACTACATAACCAGCGAATGTTATAGTTACCTTTTACAAATCTTTTTTTATCCTATACTGAGGAAACTAACCTATGCCATAGCTGAGTATAAATCATCACTTCTAATTTTGAATAACTGTTAGAGACAGTGGTTATGTAGTTCATACAAATATGTCACAGTGCTGTCCTTAACTGTAAGAGGTATTATACAGTAGGTAATGAGATGAAGAATTCATTATTTAACTTGACAAATTATTGATGTAAAGTGAAAATTGGAATTCTCTTCTTTCTATCCTACCTAAGCTTTTATTAAAAAGAATCAACTAATACTTGATGCACTTTTGTTCTTCAGACTGATATGTTGATATCTTCTTTTTTACATATTAATCTGTTCCAGCCTTTAATATAATAAATCTCAAGACATTCTAATCTTTAGTACTTATTATTTTGTTGTTTGTCGTGATGTTCTAATTCAACTGTATCTATAGTGAGTTGTAATTATAGAATTTATTTGTAGATTATAATTATTTTTTTATTAACATTGTAATTGATAGCTCACTTTTTGGGCATAGAAATCTGCACACATTGTTTGATTCCCTTATTTTCTACAAAATTTTAATGAAGGCAGATTGTCATATTTTCCTTCAAACAGCCTATAATTATTTCTTGGCAATAGTTATTCCTTTTTTGCCTGGATGTTTGTTTGCTTCTTATATTAAACATAGTAATTTAGATTCAAATACTGAAGGTGGACCATATGATTTAATGCATGAATAAATGATGTGTAAAGCAAAATGAAATGAGCGACAGCACTGACACAATTTATGGTGGGTAAAGGCTAAGTAAATGCAGTTGCATCAAGAAAATTTTTGGGGGACTCCAACATGTGTATTTCAATTAATCTGGTTAAAATTAAGTAGTAGTAATGCTAGCTCCTGCAGTGCTTGTTAAATTAGAAATCAGTTTAACATGCACCGATCAGCCACAACATTCAAATCACTGGCAGGTGAAGTGAATGACATTGATTATCCTGTTACAGTGGCACCTGTCAAGGGTTAGGATATACTAGCAGCAAGTGAACAGTCAGTTCTTGAAGGTGATGTGTTGGAAGCAGGAAAAATGGGAAGTGTAAAGAGCTGATTAACTTTGACAAGGGCTAGATTGTGATGGCTAGATGACTGGGTCAGAGCATCTCCAAAATGGCAGGTCTCATGTGGTGTTCCCAGTATGTAGAGGTTAGTACCTACCAAAAGTGGCCCAAGGAAGGACAATTAGTGAACCAGCAAAAGGGTCATGGGTGCCCAAGGCTTATTGATGCTCATGGGAAGTGAAAGCTAGCCTACCCGGTCTGAATTCAGAAGAGCTACTGTAGCAAATATTGGTGAAAAATGCTTAAGAACACAAACTGCTTCACAGCTTGCTGCATGCCCATATCATGGAATACCAGAAACTTCAGGAAATGTTAAAAAATTGTTAAAAGAGAATAACTATTAAAACTATGGCAAACATTAAAAAAAGCAGTAAAAGAGAATTTAAAAGATCACAGAGCCTGAGATGTGGAATAAAAATTATTGAAAGCAATAAATAGAAATTAACTAAATAAATACTTCACCAAACTCTTTTATAAAATGTAGAACAGTCATATTTGATTCAGGGTCATGATATATTGAAGATAAATAAAATTCCTGTGCCTGATTGATTTTTAAGAAACATCTTAAAAAAATGATATTTTTCACCTTTTCCCAAGCTTATTCCTGTAATCACTTCAGATGGGAAAATTGCCTGAAGACTAGAAAGCTGCCAGTGTGACTCCAATCTCCAAGTAGGGAGACATAATGTATTCCATCCATCCATTATCTAACCTGCTATATCGTAACTACAGGGTCACGGGGGTCGGCTGGAGCTGAACACAGGGCGCAAGGCAGGAAACAAACCCCACTGCAGGGCACACATACACACACACACACACACACACACACCCACACAAAAAGCACGCACTAGGGACATCTTGTACTAAATAATGGAAACTATAATCAGAAACAAATTACCAGACTTCTTTTATGAAAAACATATACTAAATGTCAGTCAGCAAGATGTCACGAGTAAACAGTTCTACCTAACCCATCAATTTGAATATTTCAGGCAATTGGAGTAGAATAAAACATGCAGTATAATTTCCTTAGACTTACAGAAGCTTACCACTCTTACCACTCTTTTTCTTCTTCCTCCTTCATATCTCCAACTCTTACCACTCTTTTTCTTCTTCCTCCTTCATATCTCCAACTCTTACCACTCTTACCACTCTTTTTCTTCTTCCTCCTTCATATCTCCAACTCTTACCACTCTTATTCTTCTTCCTCCTTCATATCTCCAACTCTTACCACTCTTTTTCTTCTTCCTCCTTCATATCTCCAACTCTTACCACTCTTTTTCTTCTTCATCCTTCATATCTCCAACTCTTACCACTCTTTTTCTTCTTCGTCCTTCATATCTCCAACTCTTACCACTCTTTTTCTTCTTCGTCCTTCATATCTCCAACTCTTACCACTCTTTTTCTTCTTCGTCCTTCATATCTCCAACTCTTACCACTCTTTTTCTTCTTCCTCCTTCATATCTACCACTTTCTTACCACTCTTACCACTCTTTTTCTTCTTCCTCCTTCATATCTCCAACTCTTACCACTCTTTTTCTTCTTCGTCCTTCATATCTCCAACTCTTACCACTCTTTTTCTTCTTCGTCCTTCATATCTCCAACTCTTACCACTCTTTTTCTTCTTCCTCCTTCATATCTACCACTCTTACCACTCTTTTTCTTCTTCCTCCTTCATATCTACCACTTTCTTACCACTCTTTTTCTTCTTCCTCCTTCATATCTACCACTTTCTTACCACTCTTACCACTCTTTTTCTTCTTCCTCCTTCATATCTACCACTTTCTTACCACTCTTTTTCTTCTTCCTCCTTCATATCTACCACTTTCACCACTCTTTTTCTTCTTCCTCCTGCATACCTAACACTTTCTTACCACTCTTACCACTCTTACTCCTCCTCCTCCTCCTCCTCCGTCTCCACTGTCTCCACAATGCTGCCGGAACTTCCTCCTCCTGGACTTGAACCTGTGGGGTGATATCACATGATTAACTGACAGTCAACTTGCACTTACCTCTACACCATCTGAGTTGGTGTTGCAAACCCAAATGATTTTTCAGTTTTTCTACAGATCTCTCACTGTACTCTACTGTAAATTTCAGTACAAGTACACTGTACATCAATGGACACATTCCATTTCAGACATTTACATTTTTTTATAACCCAGGATCACGCCCAAACCTGATTACATTCCAAATCTATACTAATTAATAAAAGGCAAAGCCCTCACTGACTCACTGACTGACTGACTGACTCATCACTAATTCTCCAACTTCCCGTGTAGGTGGAAGGCTGAAATTTGGCAGGCTCATTCCTTACAGCTTACTTACAAAAGTTAGGCAGGTTTCATTTCGAAATTCTACATGTAATGGTCATAACTGGAACCTGTTTTTTGTCCATATACTCTAATGGAGGAGGCGGAGTCACGTATCGCGTCATCACACCTCCTACGTAATCACTTGAACTAAAAACAAGGAAGAGATTTACAGCACGAGTCAAACGCGGGAACGAAGGTAAATGACGTTAATTTTTGAGTGTCTTTTAATACTGTGTAAGCATGCATATTAACACATGTGCAATTACGGGGTGATTTCTCAGGCTTAAAAGCTCGCCTTTTATTAAAAAGGTAAATGCTAACTGTTTTCATTCTGAAGGGCACAAACCACGTTGGATTTTGTAATGATAGTTGATTAGTAAGGTCTATTAAGGGATTACTTACAGAATGATTAGTAATGCCTGTGAATGCCGATGCAAGTAGGATAATGGGCGTGAACTAAAGAACGATTAGTAACTTGTACAGTAAATGTCTCTAAAGTCTGTCTATTAAAAAGTTATTATATCTTTCAATCCTGTGTATTGATTAAACTACGAACCTAACAAGATCACTACATGGTGTCAGAAGTGGCGGATTGGAAGAGGAATGTGAAGAAGAGGTTCAGCTTTTGAACGAGTCGCGTGTCTGTTAGTAACCCGAAAACGTGATCAGAAAGCGCTAAGACGTTCTAGCAAAAGAGAAAAAAAAATATGTTAGGATTACAGCCCCCACCAAATTTCCAGTTAAAGGGAAATGTAGCTGAAAATTGGAAAAGATTTAAACAGAGATTCGAGTTGTATCTTGCTGCGATTGAAGCAGATAGGAAAAGTGAAAAAATTAAAGCTCTA
This sequence comes from Erpetoichthys calabaricus, assembly GCF_900747795.2. Classification (NCBI taxonomy): domain Eukaryota; kingdom Metazoa; phylum Chordata; class Cladistia; order Polypteriformes; family Polypteridae; genus Erpetoichthys; species Erpetoichthys calabaricus. Next base: position 77,276,635 of record NC_041398.2, on the reverse strand, counting down.
TGCTTCTACATGTAATTGGTGAAGAGGCGCTAGAGGTGTATAACAATTTTCAGTTTGAAGAAGATGGAGACAATATGAAATTGAACAAAATAGTTGAAAAATTCGAAACGTATTGCAATCCAAAGCGCAATGTGACGTTTGAGCGGCACAAGTTTTTTTACATGTTTCCAGAAAAGCGGAGAAACAATAGACCAGTATGTGACGGAATTGCGTAAGGTAAATGCTAACTCTTCATTCTGAAGGGCACAAACCACTTTGGATTTTGTAATGATAGTTGATTAGTAAGGTCTATTAAGGGATACTTACAGAATGATTAGTAATGCCTGTGAATACCGATGCAAGTAGGAGAATGGGCGTGAACTAAAGAACGATTAGTAACTTGTACAGTAAATGTCTCTAAAGTCTCTCTATTAAAAAGTTATTATATCTTTCAATCCTGTATATTGATTAAACTACGAACCTAACAAGATCACTACATGGTGTTAGAAGTGGCGGATTGGAAGAGGAATGTGAAGAAGAGGTTCAACTTTTGAACGAGTCGCGTGTCTGTTAGTAACCCGAAAACGTGATCAGAAAGCGCTAAGACGTTCTAGCAAAAGAGAAAAAAAATATGTTAGGATTACAGCCCCCACCAAATCTCCAGTTAAAGGGAAATGTAGCTGAAAATTGGAAAAGATTTAAACAGAGATTCGAGTTGTATCTTGCTGCGATTGAAGCAGATAGGAAAAGTGAAAAAATGAAAGCGTCTATGCTTCTACATGTAATTGGTGAAGAGGCGCTAGAGGTGTATAACAATTTTCAGTTTGAAGAAGATGGAGACAATATGAAATTGAACAAAATAGTTGAAAAATTCGAAACGTATTGCAACCCAAAGCGCAATGTGACGTTTGAGCGGCACAAGTTTTTTTACATGTTTCCAGAAAAGCAGAGAAACAATAGACCAGTATGTGACGGAATTGCGTAATAGGAGCTGTTCTAAGAAGAAACCGTCAAGACATCAAAGGACCAATAACCTCTAATCAGAACACTAACACCAGCGAAACAAATATTAACGAGAAAACAAGTATAAATCAGGAAAGAACATCTCAACTGCAAACACAATTAACCAGAATATCAAAATGTCAAGTAAAACCACCAGAACGACTCATTGAGACATGTTGAGGATTAAAGGAACATTTTCAATTAAGAAATGCTGAATTCCTTTAACAGTTGTGCTTTTTATACATAGTTTGAATGCTGGATGTATGCCTGAAATGTTCTGGATAGTTCAGTTGTTTGAAGTGATCAAGAATTAAACGTGTGCATTTACGGAGTGATTTCTCAGGCTTAAAAGCTCGCTTTTTATTAAAAGGTAAATGCTAACTGTTTTCATTCTGAAGGGCACAAACCATGTTAGATTTCAGCCGTTAAACGCGCAAAAATGTCGGTACACCAGATAAATAAGCGCAACATATTATCAGTTGTATTGTATGCTTACAATACATATAGAAATGTGTTAATCATTAACTAATAGTATCGGATGGTGTTTTTCGACTCGCGCCTTGATTTAAACGATTTCACGTCTTGGTGGGTTTGCATAGCTTATTGTCAATATCTTTACACCTCTTTTTAAGACTTATTGACTGAAACGGGCTTTCATGAAAAAACTTAGGGCTTTGCTACAAGATACACCCTCCACAAGTTAAGGAAGTAAAAATAAAAGGTATATATTTCTGTTTTATTTAAACCTTTTAAGTTCGTATGCATAGCCCCATTTGGCTGTTTAAGTTTTTTTTTTTTTTCTTCAGTAATATTTAATCTCCTTAAAGAAAAACAACATATCCATTTTACTTTTTTTGTATCTCTTTAGTAATATTTTACTGTAAAAGATAACCAGTATTTAAACCTTTTATGTTACTTTATACATTTATTTTACACAATGTTGAAAAATTAATAAGAAAGCTACATATTTTGGCAGCTGCTGCTTTAATTTTCAATGAAATGAAAAAAGCTCTCCAAGAGAAAACCTCAATGAAGAAGAAACAGTTTGCACTATCTAAAAAGGAGAAACCCTCATTTATAAAGGTTTGCTGCAGATGACTTAACTGAAAATAAATGAATGGTTCCTATGTGTATAATACATATTTATCTATTTGACTTATGCCTTTATTCCAGCAACTTGCAACATCTGAGGTACAATTTCTTACATTACTTTTGTTTTTTGCAGCACAGGCAGGTGAAGTGACTTCCTCAGGGTCACACAGTGGTGTCAGTACCAGGATTTGAACTGACAAGCTCCGGGTTTGCTTAAATATTACTGAAGAATGAAAAAAAACGAAAACGGGCAAATGGGGCTATGCATACAAATGTCCATCCATCCATTATCCAACCCGCTATATCCTAAATACATGAGCCAATCCCTGCCAACACAGGGCACAAGGCAGGAAACAAACCCCGGGCAAGGTGCCAGCCCACCGCAGGGTGCACACACCCACACACACCCACACACCAGAGACAATTTAGAATCGCCAATGCACCTAACCTGCATGTCTTTGGACTGTGGGAGGAAACCAAAGATATGTGTATATGTAGATATGTATATATATGTATATATGTATATGTATATATATGTTTACATAACCTCTTTAACATACTACTTCTCCACTGCGAAGCGCGGGTATTTTGCTAGTGTTAATATATACCTCAATATTTTACTTTGTCTCTTGGCATTCCTATTTTTTCCAAACACTACACATTTTAGATGCTAATGCTAGAATAACAGGCATGATAACAAAGAACAATACAAAGTTACTATAGAGATTGATAGATATTTAAAAAACAAAATAGAATATACATACATCGTGCCCAGGAAACTGAACCCACAACTTCTCCTTTAAGGGCAGATATGCTAACCACTACACCACCACTTCGTATTTTTTTTGGAAAAAATATCACACCTTTCTATTTCTTCAGAGTTACAAACTGGATAAAATAAAGTTATACCATAGTTTGTAAAGTTATTCCACATATGAGGTCCACTTCTACATTGATCTTCCACCTCAATCCCTTCATCTTGTTCAAATCATACAGTATTATGTATAGTATCAACTGAGGAAGACCTCCTGAACAGGTTTGGTGGTAGCATAGTGGATAGTATACATGCCCATCATCCAAGAAGCCTGAGTTCAATTCCCATTTATGACCTTAAATGTTTCCTCTAAAAAAATAAAAAAATAATATTATATATTTGTCAATATTGTACACTGCTGCTCATCAGGATTTTAATGATTCACACTTTGCTGCATATGCTTTACTTGTGTCAACAACAAAGTGATTCTAATTATTTCACTTAAGACTCACATATTCAACATTTACATCTAAACTCTTGCTATTCAAAGTTAGAGGCTAAAAACCACAGCCTCAATAAAATCTCTCACACTTCCAAAAGAAGATGGGTGCAAAACAGATTGTTTTCCTACTGCCACCTTATACTTGCTTTTCAAGTACAATAGGTGCATACAATACAGATAAAGAAGATTATTTCAGAAATATTAAAAAAAAATGTATTATCTTTGACATGAATTGAATGCTTTGCTTTTCATTTAATGGCCAGATTTCCTAACCACTACACCACAGTTTCTGCAGTTATTCCACATGAGATCCACTTCTATATTGATCTACCACTTCAATCTCTTGATCTTTGTTCCGATCATACAATATAATTTACAGTATCAACGAGAAAGACCTACTGACCAGGTTTGGAAGTAGCATAGTGGATAGCATACATGCCCATCAACCAAGAGGCCTGAGTTCAATTCCCATTTATGACCTTAAATATTCTCTTTAAGAAAAATAAACAAAAAATGTATATACAGTAGTTGTTAATATTGTACGTTACTGCTTGTCAGGTTTTCAATGATGCACACTTTGCTGCATATGCTTTACTTGAGTCAACAATGAAGTGTTTCTAATTTTTTCACTAAAGACATAAATATTCGACATTTAAACCTAAACTCTTGCTATTCAAAGTGAGAGGCTAAAGAAACATAGTCTCTATAGCATCTCTCTCTGAGAGTTCTATAAACTAGAAACCTCTTGAGCCGATAGAAGATGGAAGACAGTAGTCACCAAACAGGGTCTATTAAATTCATGTCATTACGTTTCCTCAATATTTAAAAAGATGAAATGCATGTGTGTAATAATACATTCAGTACAGTGGCTATACTGTATGCATTATTCTGCACTGTGGCTCCATTTACATTCGTTTACAGTTCTTTCTCACTTTTTACATATATTTTCTGAAACTACAGCTCATCTTATACATACTCTATACACAATAGCCACAAACACTCACACAACCTAAACATGTCACACACCTGACAACAAAGTACACACTGCATTCAAAACCATTCTCTTATAATAAAAGGTTATTTTTGCATCAGAACTGTACAAGCAAACCATCACATGAATAGCTTGTCCTAAACATCAACTACACACTGATAGGATAAATGATAGACACTGCAATCCATTTTGTTATTTCAGTGTGCAGTGGCATTGTTGGCCAGTACCACACTTACTATTGCAATCTGACGGGCTGCCTCTCCCTCTTTCAGGGTCTTTTTGCAATTCTGAAAATGCACTCATTTACTTATCTTATTGTTTTTCTACTGAAATGTGCCATATATTGATCTACCTTAGGTTTTCCTCTACCGTTACTGTACCCGTTTTAATTTTCAAAATATTACATTATACCAGCCACTGTGAAATGTGACACATGGGGCCACACACGCTGACCTGCTTCTCTCAAGTTCAGGTCATGGTTGATGACATGGTCAACTAGTGTTGCCTGTATCTCATTTCACACTGTTTATCTCCTTCAAAGAGCCCTTCCTCTTGCTCTGTCTATGAACCCCACACCACTTGCCTCCATGGTGCTACATAGGGTAGCAGGTAGTTACTGAGGCCTCTTCAGTTTCCTTTATATTAAGCTGACTACTCACGTGGAGTAACAATATGGAAACTCATTGGTTGAACCCTATCTGACCAGCGTGTCTAATTCATCCATTGTGTACCTTTTCCCCTTATACCATACTTCAAAGATACAATCTGTTGTGATAGCGGTGTTGTAGCAGCAGCAGCCATAGCCTAGTGGTCAAAATACTGAAAAAATACTTGGCAATGTATGGTTCTTCACTATTTCTCCATTAAATATATTTAATGTCATTTCTATATAAGCACACCACACATGAGAGCACACATTCTATTTTACAGTTTGAAGTTTGGGAACAGTCCAGGATCACAACCAATCTATTTAAAATCCAAGTGATAAAAGTCTACCAGTTACTTGGTGTAAAAAATGATTACTATGATACTTTCACACTGACACCTCATACCTGCTCCTGTTGATAGATTAGGCCCCATCCACTTGTAGCATTGCCACATAAAAATGTATATGTTTTTTTTTTTCTCTTCTCTCTATGTAATATCCTGTTGTCATTTAAAAATACGGAAGATAAGATAGGCGGGTTGAATAGAGAGGACCTTTTGGGAGGTACTGGGCTGTCATTACGATTTCCAGGAGTGCCATGGAAACGGACGCACTATTTAATTAGGGGCGTGAAAAGGCAGGAAGAGAAAGAAGAAAAGACAGCCCGAGTTTTTATGGAGAAGGAGGAAAGAACATGACCCATCTGAGTCCAGAAGAAAGCTTGTTTTTGGGGAGCACCACAACTCCATCTCAGTCTGGGGTGGCCACCTCGAAGATTCCGGATACGCTGAGGTTACCGTGAAAGGGATCGAAAGCAAAAGTGAGCCGTAAATCTTTTATTCTGGGATTGGCATGTCAAAGGAACTGAACTATGTGGAAAAAGGAAAAAGGAAAAAAGACTAAATAGAAAGGACGGAGGGGATAATTCTTGGATATATAATTTTATGGTTTAGATTCATTGTATATATTGGAAGTGGGGGTATTGTAAAAATGTATTAATTATAATTTTTTTTTTGTTGTTGCATTTTTTCTCTGTGTGGTTTAGTTAATATCGCTTTTATTATTATAAATTATCTTTCGCCATTGTGAGAAGGGGTTGAAGGCAGTTTGAGGTTGACCTGCAATCATAAGGATAATTTTTCAGTGTAACCTTAGTGAAGTGTAGTGGAAAAAATTGTTACACACTGATAATATAGACAACAATAAATATAAACAGAAACATGTTTTACATGGCTGGGAACTGAACCCATTACCATTGCTTTAAGGGCAGGTACCCTACTCACTACACCAATATTACAACTTTCAAAATTTTGTCAATCATAAAATGGCCTCCATCTGCACCCACATAGACTAAAAGTGAGGAAAGAACTCAACACAAATATGAAGTAAAGTTAAACAATTAGCTGGTACTTCAATCTCCTGTTCTTTATTCAAGTACGATAGTCTGATGTACTGTATCAACTCAGACAAAAACCCAGGCCAGTTATGGTAGTGTAGTGGTTAGCATAAATGGTTATCAACCAGGAAGAGTGAGGTCAATTCCAATGTAAGACAGGCAAATTTATCTTTAATAACAAATGTCCACAAATGTATCTTCCATTAGTCCACACCAAGTCTGGTACTTTTTCCCATGATACACACTTAGGTGTGTAAATATAATTTGAATAAGCCTCATTCTACAGACACGGCTCAATGACTTCCACAATCGCAATGTGATTCTCGTTAGCTCAAAGCAAAAGTAGACCATCCATATTTATCAGCACAATCATGATATTCACAGTGAGCAGCCACCAGAACCAATCATCAAGAATATCTCTCATAGTTCATAAAGCAGAACAGACCACAATACGTGCAGATGGAGTAATTGAGATGTTAAGTATGAAGCTGATGGGATCATTGATGTACTACAATAGAACTTGAAAGGGTTCACAAATTAGAAATCCTTCTTCTAACCCTACTTATCCAGAAACAGGGATTCAGTGAAGATAGAGTGTATTCTCACAAGTAATGGGAACAAGGAACAATCACTAAACAAGGCACCAGCCATTCCCAATGAGGACACACACATCAAAGAACAATTTGGCATCAACAGTTCAACGAACCTGCATGTCTATGGACTGTGAGAAGAAGCAAGAGAATCTGAAGAAAACCAACACAGGGACAACATGCAAACTCCACAAAGGGCACAACCAGTATTTGAATCTCATCACTGAATGGATTTCAAAATCCTGCAGTTACCAAAATAGCTTTTCCTTTTCCTCTCTGCCTCTGTCCTCTCCCCTTCCTCTCCAACACCATTGGTTGCCTCAGTGGTGCTCCATTGTGTAGCAGTCAACTAAATATAAAGAAGCCTCTTCAGTTTCCTTTATATTCAGTTGACTGCTCAAGTGGAGTAACAATGTGGAAACTTATTGTTTGAACCCTATCTGACAAGCGTGTCTGATTCATCCATTATGTGCCTTTTCCTCTTATACTGTATATGTACACTCCAAAGGTACAATCTGTTGTGATAATGGGCTTGTAGCAGCACTTCCTGTAGCCTAGTGGCCAAGTTACTGTAAATAGTTGGCCATGTACATTATGACTTTGGAAGTCATGGGTTCAATCCCCTCTTCTGACACTATATGGTCAATTCTTTTTTTTACTTCAGTCTAATGTCTCTTACTGTATTTGATTAAAATCAGGAAAATAACTCCTCTATGAGGTTCAGAAAGGGAGAATATGGTGGAACGTCTATAACAGAGAAGGTTGGGTGTTCCAGGAAGCAAACCTCAACGTCTGCCGCCCCATGAAAATTTACATTGAAAGGCGTGTCTAATTCATCCATCCCCCATATATATGTATGCTTACGCTGACGGTACAATCTATAGTGTGTAGTGCGCTAGTGGTAGCTTAGCAGTCACATCACTGTCAATATTTGGATATATACATTGTAAGCCTAGAGGTCATGGGTTCAGTCCCTCCTCTCGTCAACTTAACATATTTTTTCTTTAATTCCAGTCTCATGTCTCTAACTGTAAATATGATACAATTTTCACATTGGATAGCATTGGTAGAGAAGTGTGGAGAAAAGATCTGCAGTGTCTGCTCAGTGGAGCTCTGTGTTAAGTTTGCTGATTTCCAAATGTAAGCATTATCTAACTTAGCATTATGAAAATATAATATGAGAGTTGATCATGAAATTTGATGTGATATGTTGAGCAGGAAGTGTTTAAGGGATTATTGCAGAGAGCAAACTGCTGGATGTGCGTTAAGGGTTTTGTGCCACTGGCTTAGGAAACAGACCACTGAGCTCTAACTATTGACAATTGTGTGCCAATACAGTATGCAGTACCAGTGAGTGTGCAAATAAGAACAACTGCAACATCCAAACAAACAGTTCAGGAAACAGCTACAGCCATGCAGAGACATCCAGCAAATAAAGAAAAAAAAATATTTACAGTTTACATAAAAAGGAAACACATTTTAAGTTAAACATTATGCAGCATTTAGTGCCTGTTTCGCCACAGAATTAGTCCCATGAAAACTTACATTGACAAGCATGCTTACTTCATCCATTATGTGGCTTTGCCCTCTATATATATATATATATATATATATATATATATATATATGCATATTCTGATGGTACAACCTATTAAAAAAAACTTTCATTGCCCAACACAACTGTGGAGTGAGTCTCTTGTCTCTGCTTACCCTCCTCTGTTCTTCCAGGCCTCAAGGAGTGACTCCTCCTGGACTTGAACCTGTGGGATGAGATTGCATGAATCATTGAGAATCAACGACCATTTACCTCTACACCACCTTACCTGGACACCATGATTTTTCACTATTTCTCCACATCTATTAAGTATATTTAATGTCATTTGAAGAGAAGCACACCACACATCAAAGCACACAGTACATGTCACATTTTCATGTCACATTTTGATAATAGTCCAGGATCACAGAGATTCTATTGAAAATCCAAGTGATACAAATTTAGTCTTTAGTTACCTAGTGTCCAAAAGATTACAATGATATGATGAAATGTCATACATGCTCCACAAATAACAATATGCAATTCCTGATAGAACATGGCCTTACTCACTTATAATATAGACAATCATGAAAACTTCTTAACCAAAAACAAGTTTTAACATCATGGCTGGGAATCAACCCCATTACCACTACTTTAAGGGCAGGTATTCTACCCACTACACCAAATATCAATGCTGGTTTGGGATGGGATATTTCACACATTTCTTTTTGTCAAACACAGAAAAGCCTCCGTCTGCCCTCAAACAGACTGAAAGAGAGTTGAGTAAGAACTTAACACAAATATGAGGTAAAGTTCAACAATTAGCATCCACCTCAATCTCTTCTTGTTCTTTGTTCAAATACCACAGCATCAACTGAGACAGTAACCCAGGCCAGCTATGGTAGTGTAGTGGGTAGGATACACGTCTCTCAACCAGGAAGTGTAAGTTCAATTCCCATCCACGACTGACAACTTTTTCGTAAATAGAAAATTACCTTACATATACCTGTCATTACTCCACACCACTTCTTCTAGGATTTTCCTTGACTGTAACAATATTTCTTAAGGACAGTCTAAGGTTCCTCAAGGATTTTCATGAAATGGGTAGACCATGCACAGTCCTACAGGGCTGCCAACATCAATGTGATTTGCTATGCATTTTATGTAACCAGAGCCATCTGTATGAAAGTCATCTCTGCCAGTACCAGACCACACTTTCCTATTTTGCAATGAGATCTTCAGTTTTACAGGCAAATCCTCAATTACAAAATAGATCATATTTATTGACAAAACAAAGTTATATGTACTATTATAAAAATAATAATGAGCTTGAACGCATTTCATTATTGAGGTGTGCAATTGTCCCTCTTTACCACTGGAACCATCACACAATTCTCCAGTACAATAACTGCCACACCAACAGCAAGTGGCATCTTTTATGACTAATGGCAAGACAAGGTCTCCGGAAAATGCTGCATATTCATTCAAAAAATGCTTTACTACATTTCACCAATGAACACTAAGGGTGAACATACAGATTCCACCTCTTAAACTCAAATGTCATTTTTATTATAATATTTCTTATTATGGTATTAATGTACATGCTTTGTGCAGCGCTCAGAATGAGCCCATCCATGCAAATAAAGGGATGGATAGGCCACATAAACAGCACCACTAACCAATTGTTTGGAATGAAAACGAAGAAGGGGGCTATGCTCCGGACAGGAATAAAGAGACAGGATCATGATTGGCATGTACAGTGAGGTGTGAAATGGAAGGACAAAGTTCAGGGAAGCTCAAGGAAGACACAAATCTCAAAGGTTAGTACTCACTGTAAAGCTCCAGTGAAGGTGCCAGGTGCTGTGGTTGTGAGTGTAGACATTTTTTCACTAGAAGCAAAAAAAGGGAGGAAGAGAAAAGTAGACGCAGAAACAATAATACTTGCCTAATGGTAAAAATAAGAAACAAAATCTACAAACATTGTATACACTTCTGATACATCTGATTAACAGCACTACAACTAACACCTACTCTCTTATCAAACATCCCAGGCAAAGCTACAAAATAGAGCTAGTTTACAAATAAGAAGTCCTATTCTATGAACCAGATATTTACCAGAGTTTTATTCTGTATAACTATTTGTAACTTTGAGATAATACTCAAGAGATAGGTCTGTTTGAAGACCATACCATTTATCTGTTCTTTGATTAATGTAATGAAAATGCTTTATAGCTGTGCAATTTAAATGAACCCAACTTGTAAAAGAGGCTGCTCTGTTGAGACAAGTGAGTCTGCCATGCTGCACTATACAGGACCACAAAGTGGCACTATTTTTTAAAGTAACAAGAACATTCATCTTTGGATTCATTTTAAACAGCGGCTCATGACTATTCTTTCTTTATGGAGCATTTCCCCTAACATCATAAAAGAATAATAAAAATAATAATCATAAAATCAAACCCAATACAATATATAATACCATACATAAAACACATATATGTTTGTGTTCGAAACTTTAAAGGGGAGAAACCTCAACCCCAATTTAATGTAAGAATATCACATTTCTCTACACTTCAAGTGGGACCTCCTCATCTGTGGTAAATTAAGAAATCAAACTTACAGACACCTTATTTCTGGCACAAAATTGAGTCCTAGTTTTCTCTGCTTTGAAAATAAACTGGTTCTAAGAACAATTTAGTTAAATTTTTACAAAATTTGATCTTTTATGTTCTTTGTTTTTCACATTTTTGTGACTGTCTGGTGATCTCCCATTGTCTTCCAGGCTCCAATGACCATGACTGGACATGCCATCCAGATAGAGTGGGTATGAAAAGTGCGATATTATTGTGCCCATTGTTCCACAAAAGGAGTCTCAAGAAGATTATTAGCTCCTGAAAATCTCCTCAGAATGGCAGATTCACTCAGACTAAAGTTTCCTTACTAAGCTGTTTATGGAGCCAAATCCTTCTTATATACATCTCATATAGCATTTTTAGTACAATATGTTTGTACTTATTCTGTTTGTTTGGCATCAGCAATGTGTTGTTTGTGCTCACTAGTGATGAGCGAACCTGGCTGAATTGTTTTTTTCTTAAGTTCAGTGAAATTGGGGAAATGTTCGGGAACTTTGCAGAATTCAGTTAAATGCATTGAAATCAGTGGGCAAGAAGAAATTGAACTTGAGTGGATTATGAAGGTGCAATAGTCTTTTAAGAGTTTCTGAAGTCTACGGAAGTGTTTGCAAATTATTTTGGACCTAAAATTGTGTCCAAAAAAGTGACCTGAGTTGTAAGGCTGCATTACCAACTACTGCGTCACCAGGCATCCCTAGAGATAAAATTGATCAAATTTAATTTCATAAGAGGAAAACTTCATGAGGTCAGGAAGAATGAATTCACTAAGTTATACCCTTGACAGATTTGTTAGCAGGTACTCACCTCTCTCAAACATTCAGTTTGTTTGGTTTTCCCTTACAGACTTGCTTGCTCATTGTGGCTGCTACCAGACAGGCATAACACTAAAGCATTTGGACTCTTCACTCCTTCCTGGTTGATCAACTGAACAGCACCCTGGGTAATACTATTAAAGGGCTAGGCATACATATTCAACACAGCTCACATACAAATCAATACAAAAAAACACAACCGTTAAGACACAAATACACCAACACATTTCCAATTTTCCTTCAATTGCATGTTTAGTGTTTACAAATTATTGCAAGTTTTCCAGTTATTTTTAGTGTACTATTAGGATGCTTGATTCAGTGTACAATTTTTACACTATATTTACAATATATTTAGTGAACTATTAGGATACGTGAGGGGCTGTCCCATCCAACATAGCAACACTGGCTGCTATACTTCTGTGAAAGCACATTGGCGCATTAGAAGATGAAAGTGAGTCTAAGCTGGCTGCACAATGAATTTTCAGGAAATTACTCTACCAACAAGGTCACCGGCGAACATGGCATATTTGCTGTGAGAAACACTTTGGCAAATTTGTCCTATCAACACCAGTGATCACAAACAGTGATACTAGTCACCCAAGCACTTGCACTGACCATTTATTACAACACAGACAACGCAAAAAATTGCAGGTTTCATAACAAGGTGGCACATTTTACCTGTGCAGAACAAAAAAAAGATTTTTATTTTTCCCATGCTGTTGAGTTTAATTGCATAGCATACCTGGGTCTAGTGATGTCGGAGGAATGCATAAAATGATCCATTTTGGACTCTCACGAAGAAGCATTTGATATGTGTGGATACCTCAATTTACTGCTCCTCCATGACTCAGGAACCCGTAGGGTGATATCACAGAAATTATTAACACACAACTACCACTAACCACTACACCGAGTGTGGCAACCCCAACTGAATTTTCCGTGTTTCACCCACAGCTGCAGTTCCTTGTTATATTCACAGAAACACACCATAGAGCAATGGACAGATACCATTTTCAAAATGTCCAATTTTTAAGGCCCAGAATCACAACTACATCTGTTGAAAATCCAGATTTCAACACATTGCTCTATATTTACCTTGTCACCAGGATAGTGACATGTTTTCATGCTGACACCTTGTAGCTGCTCCCCAAATAACAATGGGCAATACCTGAGAAAATATAATTATGCAATTATACATTACAAAATATTTCATAATGAATAAAATGAATACATCATGCTAACCATTACACCACAGTTTCTTTGGAAACATTACACACCTTTATAATTATTCTAAGTCAAACAATGTCCTCCTCCTGCCTCCAAAACAGATTAAAAGTCAGTCAGCCATTTTCCAACCTGCTATATCCTAACACAGGGTCACGGGGGTCTGCTGGAGCCAATTCCAGCCAACACAGCGCGCAAGGCAGGAACAAATCCCGGGCAGGGCGCCAGCCCACTGCAGGGCACACACACACACACACACACAACAAGCTCACACTAGGGACAATTTAGGATCGCCAATGCACCTAACCTGCATGGGAGGAAACCAGAGCACCTGGAGGAAACCCATGCAGACACAGGGAGAACATGCAAACTCCACGCAGGGAGGACCCAGGAAGTGAACCCAGGTCTCCTTACTATGAGGCAGCAGTGTTACCACTACACCACTGTGCTGCCCACAGAGTAAAAATGAGTTTTAGAACTCAATCCACATATGAGACACAGTTCCATTATTTCCTTTCACCTCTATTTCTTGCTCTTTGTTCATACAGCCTGATAACAGTATCAACTGAGAAAGAACTGTAGACCGGTCTTACTGGTGGTGTAGCGGTTAGCGTGCATGCCTCTCAACCGATACATTACAGTTCAATTCCCATTTATCACCTACACTATTTCCTTTAATGATCAACAATTATTTCCATATACCTGTCATTATTACTTGCCACTGCTTGTCAGTTTACATCTCTCATAGTTCATGAGTGCAAAAAATCATTTTTCCATACTGCCACCTTGTATTTGCTTCCCAAGTAACTTTAGATAATGCCTGAGAAACTATGACCCCACCCACATACAAAACAACCAATGACAGATTTTGAAATAAAAATCCTTTTTGGGCAGGATTTGACCACATAGTTCTTCATTTAAGGGCAGCTATGCTAACCACTAAACCACAAATTGGTGGCAAATTTTTGGCACAGATGAAACTTTACTCTTTCTTGACAATCATATGGTGTCCTCCACCTGCTCCCAAAAATAATGAAAAGTGACTTTTACAAGTTATTTTATATATATATATATATATAGCATTACATTATTACCTTCCATCTCAGTCTAATGCTCTTTGTTCTAATTATACAGTATAATGTACAGTATCACCTGAGAAAGAGGTGCTGACCAGTTTTAACTATGGTCAGAATGATCAGAATCTATATTACTAAACCACAGTTTAATTTATGCACAGCGGACGCAACAAGGCGCATGCGCACTATGCAACGGCTTCCCAGAGTCAGTAGGTGGGGCCCAAACATCACAACCTGTAAACTAAACTTGCTCTAATCCACTGTGCCAGCGGTCTGTGTCAGCAGAGGCAAAGGAGTCACAGCTCCAAATGGAAAGAGCTCAACAATTTGTAATACAAAACCGAGCCCATAGTTCCCAGAGTCAGTGCGTGGCGCCCAAACAACACAACCTGTAAACTACACCTGCTCTAATCCACTGTGCCAGCAGTGTGTGTAAGTTGGAACATGCTTCCTAACAGTAAACGACTTCTACCTAATGACTCAGCCACAGAACAACAAAGATGAGACCGCATGGATAAAAACAATACACGGAGGCTCCTACGACGCGCTTCAGACACACCAGAAGCAAACACATCACGGCTCCACAATGAAAGAGCTCAACTACCGGAAATACAAAACGAGCCCATATGGATAAACACAATGAACGAGCATGCCCACAACGTGCTTCTGACACTGCAGAGGCAAAGGAGGCACCACTCCAAATGGAAGGAGCTCAACGATTAGTAATACAAACACGAGCCCGTATGGCTACGACCTGTAAACGAGCCCGTATGGATAAAAACAATGAACGAAGGCGCCCACACAAAGAAACTGCTTTAGTACAAATAGGTTTATTTAATTAAATGAAAACTTTACCATGGCTAAGACCTGTGAACTAAACCTGAGGTAAAGCGTGCACGCCAGGTTGTACAGCCGCCCGAATGCGACCGCCCACACCACCGCATATACGTCGACACAGTCATAGAAAAACAAAAAAAGAGACTGCATTAATAAAAACAATAAAAGAAGCGCGTTGAAATGAACTTTCCCAGGACGCACCCACCCTCCATGATATTTCATCCCTCCAAATATCGGAGGGAACAGAAAGTGATTGCCATTCTTGGATTTGCGATTCTTTCGAGAATCGCGGGCTTGCTAGTGGTCACAGAAAGAAAGGATAGAGGTTCATTTTATAAACTGTTGAATTTACATACAGTGTCAATCAATGCATACATTTAACTCTGGTTGGCTTGTTGGTTTATACCCAAATGATTTATATAAAATAAAAGTCTATTATATTATATTTTGGGTCTTCTTATTCCTTTTGAGATTAGACACCACCCTTGAAATTTCTGTGCATATAACAACTGCCCATTCTAGTTTATAGGACATCTGCTGATTTCTTAGTCATCTCTTAGTCATCTTTCAGTACATTTTGTATATTACATCAACCTTTCTTCTGGTACATTCTTTATTTACTTGACCATCTCAGTATTTTTCCTAAACCAAATCTTATATTTCAGTGTACATTTTGTTGTTCACTTGACCTTTATTTGGTTTCCCACATTTATTAACCTTTTATGCTATTTCTTAAAGATGAATGCTATGTTACCCTAAAATTATTCTGCCACACCCTCTAATGTCCTCGTTTCTAATCATGTCCATCCTTGTCACACCTAATGCAAATCTTAGCATTTTTTACTCTGCCACCTTCTGCTCTGTCTCCTTCTTTCTGGTCAGTGCCACCATCTCCAACCCATATGACATAACTGGTCTCACTGCCGTCCTGTAGACCTTCCCTTTCACTCTTGCTGATACCTGTCTGTCACAAATTACTACTGACACTCTTCTCCACCCATTCCACCCTTCCTGTACTCAGCATCTCTCCTCTGCTCATGTCCAAACCAGTGCAATCTCGCCTCTCTGACTTTGTCTCCCAACCGTCCAACTTGAGTTGATTCTCTAATGTACTCATTTCTAATCCAATCCATCCTTGTCACACACAATGCAAATCTTAGCATCTTTAACTCTGCTACCTCCAGCTCTATCTCCTGCTTTCTGGTCAGTGCCACTGTCTCCAACCCATATAACATAGCTGGTCTCACTACCGTCCTGTAGACCTTCCCTTTCACTCTTGCTGATACTCGTCTGTCACAAATCATTCCTGACACTCTTCTCCACCCATTCCATCCAGCCTGCACTCTCTTTTTCACCTCTCTTCCACAATCCCCATTACTCTTTACTGTTGATCCCAAGTATTTTAACTCATCCACCTTCGCCAAGTCTACTCCCTGCATCCTCACCATTCCTCTGACCTCCCTCTCATTCACACACATGTATTCTGTCTTGTTCCTACTGACCTTCATTCCTTTCCTCTCTAAAGCATATCTTCACCTCTCTTGGGTCTCTTTAACATGCTCCCTACTCTTGCTACAGATCACAATGTCATCAGCAAATGTCATAGTCCACGGGGCCTCCTGTCTAATCTCATCTGTCAACCTGTCCATCACCATTGCAAATAAGAAAGGGCTCAGAGCTGATACCTGATGTGATCCCACCTCCACCTTGAATGCATCCGTCACTCCTATCACAGACCTCACCACTGTTACACTTCCCTCGTACATATCCTGTACAACTCTTATATACTTCTCTGCCAATCCTGACTTCCTCATACAATACCACAACTCCTCTCGTGGCACCCTGTCATATGCTTTCGCCAGGTCCACAAAGATGTAATGCAGCTCCTTCTGGCCTTCTCTAAACTTCAAACATCACATCTGTGGTGCTCTTTCCTGTCATGAAACCATACTGCTGCTCACTAATCATCACCTCCCTTCTTAACCTAGCTTCCACTACTCTTTCCCATAACTTCATGCCATGGCTCATCAGTTTCCTCCCCCTGTAATTACTAGAGCTCTGCACATCCCCCTTATTCTTAAAAATCGGTACCAGTACACTTCTTATGCCACCATCCATACCTCATGAATGTAATCTTTAGGTAAGTAATTAATATAAAAGTGTTTCCTGAAATCAATCCTTAACCCTGCCTATCCAGAATGGAAATGCAGAGAAACTGGAGTCTATCCGAGAAAGTCTTGGGCACAAGAAACAAGCCCTGGAAAGGGCACCAGCTACACACATATCAAGGGACAATTTCTTTCTGAGTGCTTATACTTAATTTCTGAAACTACAACTCATTTTATCCGAATTCTATACACAATACCCATAAACACTCACACAATCCAAAAAAAGTCAGACATCTCATGTAAATCACACACTTCATTCAAACCATACTAACTCTTCTAAAAATGGTATTTCTATATCAAAACTCTACATCAAAACATCACATGATTAGCTAATTCTAAACAATAACTACAATCTAATCGGAAAATGCAAAAATATATATATATATATATATATTGTGATGGACGGCCATGACCTCTACCTGGCCGGGACGCCAGCAAGTTGGAAGGACCAGGGGAAAGGGCATTGATAAGGTGATACCTCCTCTGGGACACTAGAGAGCAGCTCTCCTGGGCGGCTGTGGCACCACGGATTCCTGCAGGGCATGTCGAGAACTGGAGTTTGGTGAAGCCCTGTTGGATTCTGTATGGGCCGCCAGGGGGAGCTGCAGAGCCCTGTACAGGACCTCCAGCGCACGTGGGAGTGATTCCAGGTTATAGTGATGAGCCACCTGAGTGCAGAGATGGCTACACCAGTAATGCTACCTAAGTTAAAGCCTGGTCGTTTTGATGGTACTGGACCATGGGAGACTTATTGGGTGCGGTTTGAAGTTATAGCTGATGCAAGTGGTTGGTCCCCAAGAGAGCAAGCAATACAGTTGGTGGTGGCTTTAGAAGGAGAGTTGCTGAAAGTTCTGGAAGACGGGCCTCAAGAGAACCCTACAGAACTGTCTTGGCTTCTCCCTGCGATTGAGCGACGTTTCGGTCGAACCGAATAAGTCCTGGGGCTACAGCAGCAGTTGCACTCATGGACCAGACAGGTGGGAGAACGTCTTGGTACTTTTGCATCAGAGATTCAGGGACTGGTGTGTCGGGCCTATCCACAATTTTCCTGTATTGCTCAAGCTGAATTGGCACACAATGTATTCTTGAGAGGGGTCACACCTGATGAACTAAGATGCCATGCTCGTCTTACCCGACCGAGCACACTAGAAGAAGCACTAGAGGAAGCTCGAGAGTTTGAATTGGCCAGTTATGACACTCCGCTGCAAGAGCAGGTTGACAATTGCCCAGTAGCCAATTGGACAACACCTGCTCATTCCGCTCAAGTTTACGCAATGCTGGGGGAGAATGCAGGTACCAGAGCTATGGCAACATGCTGGAGATGTGGACGCCCAGACCATATATGTCGGTTTTGTCCCCTTCGTGGAGTCTTTTTGGGTTCAGAAGAAGGAGAAGCGACGGGTAACTACAGAGATTCTGAGTAAGGGGAGCGGCCCCAGACCCCGCAGCGGCTTTCAGATGGAGAGGTATGGATATTGTTCCACTTGGGAGTATAGGGAAGGGAGGGCAATGTCAGCTTATAATGACACTTTGCAATGCAATCACAATGCAATCCATTTTGCTTTTCAGTGTGCAGTGAAATTGTTAGTATCCACATTTAACTCTGCGGTCTGCTGCTTATGGATTAAATACAAGCTGTCTCTCCCTTATGCTGGTGCTGTTAGTTAGAGTCAGATCCAGTGGGTAGAGAGGGGAGAGTGTGAACATGACTGAGAGAATAAAACTGGAAAAAGCTAACTTTTACAAGTACCATAAATTTATACCCAATCTGACACTGTTCGTTTTCAAATAATATTGCAATAGTGCAACAATGTTTTCTGATTGATACCATTCAGGTCATAAAATAATTTCTTCAAAATGTCACATATATTTGTCTCTTTCTTTTTTTCCCGGTGCTGCATTGACATCATGAACCAGAAGGTGTGAGCTTATTCAGTGCGAGCAAGAGCACGCAGGTGGCCGGTTGCAGTGTGCTACAACATGCTTGACCTGGCGACGATCAACGCACATGTACTGTTCAAGGCATGCAAGGGGTCCTCTAAGAAAAGAATCTTGTTCTTGGCTCACTTTGCAGAGGAACTTCGTCATTGCTTCTTACAAGAAAAGGTGATGGAAAAAGGAAAAGAGGATGCAACATCAACAAGCTTCTGTTGCAAGACCGCTGCTTCCCCCAGGAAAGCAAACTCAGTCAGTGTCAGGCGCCCCTTCAGTGTAATAGGAACCGCAGAATAGAGAGAAGTGTGTACATTGCAACAGGTACACATGTCGTAAATGTAGGAAGACGGTTCTTGGGTGTGAGGGAACTGTTAACATTTTAATTTGATGATTGAACGGTATATAGCGTGGAACTGATCTCTCTGTACTATTCTTTCCTCTGCATGTCCTGGAGTACAAAAGAAACACTACCATGCATCAAAATGTGGAGATTGGGCAAGATCGAAAAAAAAAACAAAAAAAAATGTGGTCACTGATTACAAGCGCAAGAAGGCATGCGAATGAATATGAATAATATGAATAATGTTGCATCCGTGCCACAATGTTTTCCAAAATGTACTATACAGGTCATAAAATTATTATTCCCAATATATATACCCATGTCTCTGTTTTTTGTCAGTGAGGCTTTGACATCACGGACCATAAGGTGCATACTAATTCAGCGTGAGCAGGAACACTGAATAAAACTGAATAAAAAAATTAAAGTGACGGTGAGATACCAAGTAGGCAGATTCAGCAGCATTTGTGTGTCAGTTTTTATCCCTCCAGGTCAAAAAATTTCCAGTTCCATTGTCTCAAAACGCCACTCACATCTACAGTTATTCTGTGTTTCAAATAAAAGCCAATGTAAGATCTGGGTGGTGGTGGTTGGGAGGGGGGGGGGGGGGGGGGGGGGGGGGGGGGTTTAGTTGTATCATGATCGTGACTGAGAGAATAAAAAAAAAAAACGCTAACTTTTACAAGTACTATAACTTTACAATGGCTGTCACAGATGCAAATAAAATGTATGTGTTTATTTTATAATATTAACAATAAGAGCAGCTCACTACTCAGAATGGTAAATTTGGGAGGTAGCCAGGATCGATCTGGCAACCTCTTTATTACAAGTCAGCAGTTCTTACTGCTGCACCATGGAAACTGTCATATTACACTTGCGCCTTTTGCGAAAGTGTATATTTGGTATTTGGACTTCAGGCTTCACACATTATACATTTCATGTCTATATTTTGTCATTTATTACTAAAACATGAAAAACATGTTTACATAGATTGTTATAGACACAGAACAAACACGAAATGTATGTATTCCAAATAACTATATATTATTTACCCTCTACAACTCCAGCACTTCACTCCAAGATAAACACTGAGCACTGAGAACCTTCTTTTCGAATTGAGCTGCGACAGTGGGTGAGAGGAAGAGATAGCAGGCTGCTTGTGTTGATCGACACATTTACAAGACAAAAGATGCTGATGGAGAGGTGCAAAGGGATTTAAGGTGGGCTTGGACTACGAGTTTTTTCGTAGGCTTTGGTAATTCTAGTGTTAATCCGTTTCAGGACTGCAAGGGATGATGTTTACCCCAGTAGCACTTTCCGCAAGGTAGGAACCATTACTGTACAATCCTGTAGCAAAGCAATCAGATTAAACTGATTAGGATCAAAAAATGCTTACAACATAAATGAATTACAGTATACAGCATGCCATGACAATGTCACATTTCTCATTAAAACTGTTAAAAGCTATTATGAAAAATTTCTGCTTGAATGTTTTATTTCCTGGTTTGGATAAAATTCTGTTTTCTAATATACTCTTAAGCTGTAAATTGTTCCTTTAGATCTTTGTTTCTGAATGCTCTGCAAAGCTTTTTCTTGAATATACTAAAATGAAAAAAATACCTCTAATCTCTTTTGCTTTTCATACTTCTGCATTTTAGGTTGCATGTTAACAGTGTACCTTTAATAAATGTTTACTAATAATATATAAATAAATGTCTTCCAAAATATGCTGCATGATAATTAGAATAAATCAAGAGTACATGACCTTTTAATATATCTTTTAAATGATCTACCTTGTATTTGTGTAAATGTAAAAATATTAGTGTTCCTTTTATGAACTGGAATGGCCCTGATATTTCCAAACTTGCTTCCACCCTTTTTTCTAATTTGCCATATTTGACAATAACCATCAAGATGAATATATATATATATATATATATATATATATATATATATATATATATATATATATTTATATATATATATACATATATATATATATATATATATTGTGATGGACGGCCATGACCTCTACCTGGCCGGGACGCCAGCAAGGTGGAAGGACCAGGGGAAAGGGCATTGATAAGGCGATACCTCCTCTGGGACACTAGAGAGCAGCTCTCCTGGGCGGCTGTGGCACCACGGATTCCTGCAGGGCATGTCGAGAACTGGAGTTTGGTGAAGCCCTGTTGGATTCTGTATGGGCCGCCAGGGGGAGCTGCAGAGCCCTGTACAGGACCTCCAGCGCACGTGGGAGTGATTCCAGGTTATAGTGATGAGCCACCTGAGTGCAGAGATGGCTACACCAGTAATGCTACCTAAGTTAAAGCCTGGTCGTTTTGATGGTACTGGACCATGGAAGACTTATTGGGTGCAGTTTGAAGTTATAGCTGATGCAAATGGTTGGTCCCCAAGAGAGCAAGCAATACAGTTGGTGGTGGCTTTAGAAGGAGAGTCGCTGAAAGTTCTGGAAGACGGGCCTCAAGAGAACCCTACAGAACTGTCTTGGCTTCTCCCTGCGATTGAGCGACGTTTCGGTCGAACCGAATAAGTCCTGGGGCTACAGCAGCAGTTGCACTCATGGACCAGACAGGTGGGAGAACGTCTTGGTACTTTTGCATCAGAGATTCAGGGACTGGTGTGTCGGGCCTATCCACAATTTTCCCGTATTGCTCAAGCTGAATTGGCACACAATGTATTCTTGAGAGGGGTCACACCTGATGAACTAAGACACCATGCTCATCTTACCCGACCGAGCACACTAGAAGAAGCACTAGAGGAAGCTTGAGAGATTGAATTGGCCAGTTATGACACTCCGCTGCAAGAGCAGGTTGACAATTGCCCAGTAGCCAATTGGACAACACCTGCTCATTCCACTCAAGTTTATGCAATGCTGGGGGAGAATGCAGGTACCAGAGCTATGGCAACGTGCTGGAGATGTGGACGCCCAGACCATATATGTCGGTTTTGTCCCCTTCGTGGAGTCTTTTTGGGTCCAGAATAAGGAGAAGCGACGGGTAACGACAGAGATTCTGAGTAAGGGGAGCGGCCCCAGACCCCACAGCGGCTTCCAGATGGAGAGGTACGGATATTGTTCCACTTGGGAGTATAGGGAAGGGAGGGCAATGTCAGCTTATAATGACACTTTGGGGCCAGACAATAAGAGCATTAGTGGACAGTGGGGCCTCTGCCTCCATAGTACAGCCTGATACCCTCCCACCTGACTACCCGGTCCAAGGAACCACTGCCCGCTTTGTAACTGCTACGGGCAAGTCTGTCCTCATGAGAGGGCGTACCATAGCCATCCTGCACATAGGAGGGAAGGAGTGGACTCAGATGGTTTGGGTGGTCGACATTCAGGACTCGTGTATCCTGGGAATGGACTTTTTGTGCTGTGCTAAAGCTCAAATAGATTTTGCCCAGAGAACACTGACAATTCCAGGCAGTTTCCCTCTTCGTGTGGGAGTGAATAACATGAGGCTACCCCGGACTGCAAATTTCAGTCATTGCCCAAGGCTGAATCAGTCGGGGCTGCTGCGGACTGGAGTCCAGCCATGGAGAATCTGTGGCAGATGAGCCAACAAGGACTAAGTCTAGATCAGGGGTGGCAAATTCCAGTCCTGGAGTGCTGCAGTGGCTGCAGATTTTCATTCTAATCATCTTCTTCATTAGTTTTTGCTGCTAATTAACTTGTTTTGCATTCATTTTAATTAACTTGATTCAGGCCCCTTAGTTGTTTCTTTTTCTTTAATTAGCTGCCAAACAATAATGAGACACAAAATAAGGTGCCACATGACCATCTCACCTGTGCCCATCACACAATATCTGAAAATAAAGAAAGGTGAAGGTCTCCGTAAAGTTGATCTCCCAAAACATTTTGACAATGTTCTTAGAAAAACAGAAAATCAACAGTTATGGAAATGTCTGCTGTGTCAGAATGAGAGCAGTAACAAACCATAGAATTAAATAACAAGTTTAATTAACAGCAAGAATTGGCTTCTCATTAAGAAACTGGTTGGAGTGAAATTAATTGGAGTTTGAAGCCCTAATTTAGCTGGTCAACTGTTGACTTGTTTCACATTTGATTTTTGTTTGGCTGTGATTTAATGAAGAAAATAATTAATTCAGAGGGATCACACTCCTCAGCCTCCCTGGAAAAGTCTATTCGGGGGTTCTAGAGAGGAGGGTCCATCGGATAGTCGAACCTCGGATTCAGGAGGAACAGTGTGGTTTTCGTCCTGGTCGTGGAACAGTGGACCAGCTCTACACCCTTAGCAGAGTCCTGGAGGGTGCATGGGAGTTCGCCCAACCAGTCTACATGTGTTTTGTGGACTTGGAAAAGGCGTTCGACCGTGTCCCTCGGGAAATCCTGTGGGGGGTGCTCCGGGAGTATGGGGTACCGGACCCCCTGATAAGGGCTGTTCGGTCCCTGTACAACCGGTGTCAGAGCTTGGTCCGCATTGCCGGCAGTAAGTCGAACTCGTTTCCAGTGAGAGTTGGACTCTGCCAGGGCTGCCCTTTGTCACCGATTCTGTTCACAATTTTTATGGACAGAATTTCTAGGTGCAGCCAGGGTGTTGAGGGGGTCCGGTTTGGTGGACTCAGGATTGGGTCACTGCTTTTTTCAGATGATGTTCTCCTGTTTGCTTCATCAGGCCGTGATCTTCAGCTCTCTCTGGATCGGTTCACAGCTGAGTGTGAAGTGGCTGGGATGGGAATCAGCACCTCCAAATCCAAGACCATGGTCCTCAGCCGGAAAAGGGTAGAGTGCCCTCTCAGGGTTGGGAGCGAGATCCTGCCTCAAGTGGAGGAGATCAAGTATTTCGGGGACTTGTTCACGAGTGAGGGAAGAATGGAGCGTGAGATCGACAGGTGTCCGCAGTGATGCGGGCTCTGCATCGGTCTGTCGTGGTGAAAAAGGAGCTGAACCGTAAGGCAAAGCTCTCAATTTACCAGTCGATGTATGTTCCTACCCTCACCTATGGTCATGAGCTATGGGTAGTGACCGAAAGAACGAGATCGCAAATACAAGCGGCTGAAATGAGTTTCCTCCGCAGGGTGTCTGGGCTCTCCCTTAAAGATAGGGTGAGAAGATCAGTCATCCGGGAGGGGCTCAGAGTAGATCCGCTGCTCCTCCGCACCGAGAGGAGTCAGATGAGGTGGCTCGGGCATCTGATCAGGATGCCTCCTGGATGCCTCCCTGGTGGGGTGTTCTGGGCACGTCCAACCGGGAGGAGGCCCAGGGAAAGACCCAGGACACGCTGGAGGGACTATGTCTCCCGGCTGGCCTGGGAACACCTTGGGATTCTCCCGGAAGAGCTAGAAGAAGTGGCCGGAGAGAGGGAAGTCTGGGCATCTCTGCTTAAGCTGCTGCCCCTGCGACCCGACCTCGGATAAGCGGAAGAGGATGGATGGACAGATGGATAATTAATTCAGAGCACTGAATTCTTAAAAACTATTAAAATGGGCTATTAAAATGAAGGGAAAAAGAAGTTAATTAGCAGTGAAAACTGGTCACTGATTAGGAAAAGGGTTAGAATGAAAACCTGCAGCCACTGCGGCAATCCAGGACTGGAGTTTGCCACCTCTGGCCTAGATCAACAACAGCTATTGCGGTGCTTACTGTAGGAGTATCAGGACCTGTTTGCTACATCCCCAGCTGACATCGGGCAAACTCATCTGGTTCAGCACAACATAGACGTTGGTTATGCAAGGCCCATCACACAACAACCACTGTGCCTCCCAATGGCACGTAGAGGTGAAGCTGCTGCTCCTATTGAAGAAATGTCTGAGGCGGATATTATCAAGCCCTCTGAGTCTCCCTGGTGCTTGCCGGTGGTCCTAGTGAGAAAGCAGACCAGAGACTGGCGCTTTTGTGTTGACTATCGGAAGTTGAACCAAGTGAACATGAAGGATTCGTACCCACTCCCGTGGATAGATGAGGCCCTTGATCTTTTGGCAGGGTCTACCTGGTTCTCCACTTTGGACTTGCGGAGTGGGTACTGGCAAGTAGAACTGGCCCCAGAGGCCTGGGAGAAAACAGCCTTTTCAGTGGGCGAAGTTTTGTGGCAATTCAAGGTACTGCCATTCGGGTTGTGTAATGCCCCGGCCACATTCGAAAGGTTAATTGACCGCACCTTGACAGGGCTGCCCCGTACCCAGTGTCTCATCTATTTGGATGATGTTTTGGCCCACAGATCCTCCTTTGAGACAGCACTGGAAGCACTCAGGGCTGTTTTGGGGCAACTACGCATATTTGGGTTAAAGTTACATCTGGGGAAGAGTCACTTGTTTACAACGGGAAGTTACTTACCTGGAGCATCAGGTGAGCGGCCAGGGTGTGGCCACGGATGCATTTAAGGTTCAAGCCATTCAAGAGTGGCCAGCTCCCGTCAACGTGAGACAGGTTAGGGCGTTTATGGACCTGGCCTCATTTTATAGACGATTTGTTCCACATTTTGCCACGACAGCTTCCCCCCCTTCATCAGCTTACCTGAAAGGGAAGAGTCTTCCAGTGGGGAGACGAAGATCAACGGGCTTTTGAATTGCTGAAAGCTGCGCTCTGTGGTGCTCCTGTACAGGCTTCACCAGACCCATCGCAGGGTTTCATTTTGGACACTGATACCAGTAATGTGGGTTTGGGAGGCGTCTTAGACCAGGAATACCCTGACGGTTAGTGCATGGTCGCGTATTTTAGCAAGTCCCTTAGCAAGGAAGAGTGCAATTACTGTGTTACCTGGTGAGAATTGTTAGCGGTAGTAGAAGCCATCCACCACTTCCGGCATTGTCTGGGTGGATTCCCGTTCATGCTGAAAGCAATCATGCCGCTCTTCAATGGCTATTATCTTTCAGGGAACCCGAAATGCAACTGGCTCGGTGGGTGGAGTAGCTGTAAAATTTCACTTTTACTATTAAGCATCGCTGAGGGACACAACATCGAAATGCTGACGCCCTTTCTCTGCATCCCTGCCTCCAGTCTGAATGCAGGTATTGTGCACGGCAGGAAAGAAGAGAGGTGGAAAGTGATGAAGAGCACACCTGCCAGGTTGTCTCTCTGAAGGATGATGAGGCCCAATGGTTGTGGCAGGGACATGATCTGGAGATGATCTGGAGATACAGCGAGTCTGTGGATGGATGGAAGCAGGACACAGACCAACCTGGGAAGAGGTGGCTCCCGAAGGGGCTGCAGTAAAGGACCTATTGTCCCAATGGGACAGTTTGCGGTTGCATAAAGGGATTTTACAACGATGATGATGTAACCCAGCAACAGGAGAGGCAAATTGGCAGGTAGTTGTTCCCCAGAAGATTTGAATACAGGTATTAGAGGCTGTGCATGGGGGTACTGGGTCGGGCCACTTTGGAGTAACAAAGACACTGGGACGTCTGTGGCAGGGTTTCTATTGGGGGAGGTGTCGACTTGACGTGGAGGACTACTGCCGCCGATGCGACACGTGTGCTGTTAAGAAGGGTCTGTCTGGACAATCTATGGCCCCGTTGCAACAATACAGAGTAGGCATGCCCATGGAGAGGGTGGGAATTGATGTTGTGGGGCCCTTCCCCTGCTCCCAGCGGGGCAACAAGTTAATTCTAGTTGCGGCCAACTATTTTACAAAGTGGCCTGAAGCTTACCCCCTTCCTGATCAGGAAGCTGAGACAGTGGCGGACGATCTAATTGGGGGTATGTTCAGTCGTTTTGGCATGCCGGAGGAACTTCACTCCGATAAGGGGCAAAATTTTGAGAGCAGAGTGTTTCAGCTGGTTTGTGAACGGTTACAGATTCGGAAGACCCGCACGACGCCCCCGCATCCCCAGAGTGATAGGCTGGCGGAGCGGTTTATTCGGACACTTACTACCCAGCTGGCTATGGCCACCAGCCATCACCAAAGTGACTGGGACCAGAAACTGCCCCGGGATGGGAGGAGGGTGCTTAAAAAAGGGGTGTGTTTAAGGTTACGAGTTCGGCGTTTTTTTTGATTGTTCAAATAAAAAACTTTTTGGTGAGATTTTACTACGTCTGTCTGTTTTTTTTACTTCTTCTCTTTTCGAGCTTGACACGGAGGTTGCTCAAATATATATATATATATATATATATATATATATACAGCGATGGGCAAAAGTAGATTTACAGTTGCTTGTATGGAAAAATACATGCAGGTTATTCTTGTAGTCTACTTGCTAATAGCAATAAGAAGAAAA